>NC_063050.1:50405441-51005441 GCF_018812025.1 Megalobrama amblycephala
GTACTGAACGAGCACATGCAAATTTTTGCAAACAGTCACACATGCGCATTTAATTTTTTTTGCAGTAATTACTTTATCCACAAGGTGGAAACAGTGCCCTGGGGTGTCGATTCACAAGGTAGTCAAAGAAAAACTGCATAGACGGGAAGGCATGCATGCAAGCTACAGCGACAATGGAGGCCTACATAGACGAGAGATTGTGAGAAGAGGTTAGGAAGTACCGTCATTTGTACATCTCTTGCATGGAAGAATACAAAGATATTTACATGGGTTGTAACTCATAGAGGTATTGCAACTGGTCGCAATGCGCATGCATCAAATGGTACTAATGCATCAAACATGTACCAGTCAAGTATACTTTGCAAGGCTTTGTGTTTTAGCGTACGCATAAAAAAAAAAAATGAAATATACTTTCTGCTTTAGTCCTCTGTTTGCTTTGTTCTTTGTTCAGGGTTCCGGTTGTGTTATATTTCTCCTGAAGTTTCTATTTATTACAGAGCCCCACACACGACATGCAAGAAAAAAAAAATTAAATAGTGCGCAAGATTTACTATTTCGTTCCCTCGATTTTTTAATCATGAGCATGTTCACGTTTTAGTAAATCGAGGGAACGAATTAGTAAATCATGCGAACGATTTAGCCTACTATTTTTTTTCCTACATATTTTTTTTAATTATTATTAATTATTTTTTTTTTTTTTGAAAGAATGTAATATTTCTATTTACCAAGGATGCATTAAATTGATCAAAAGTGAAGGCATTTATAATGTACCAAAATATTTTATTAAGTGCTGTTATTTTAATTTTTCATCAAAAAATACATCATGGTTTCCTTAAAATATTAAGCAGCACACCTGTTTTCAACATTGATAACAATAAGAAATTATACAGCAAATCAGCATATTACAATGATTTCTGAAAGATCATGTGACACTGAAGACTGTTACATTTTAAAATATATTAAAATATAAAAGTCATTTTAAATTAACATTTCACAATATTACTGTTTTTACTGTATTGTTGATCATATAAATGCAACCTCAGTGAGACTTCCTTCAAAAACATTTGTTTGCAAATTGAACTACATGGTTTATAGCTCTCAAAGGGAAAATGCTAGACTTAATGATCTTAATGTGTTAAATTTTTGCCATAATTTAACATCTCTTTAAGTTAATGCTAGGTGATGATGTAAATCTTAAAAAAAAAAAAGAAAAAAAAAGTTGATAACCCTAACTCTAACCCAATATAGTTCATCTATCATCATCAACTTTCAATGTTTTAAAGGGAGGGCCTGGTAATTCTGCTACACCAAAGTTGCGTCCCAATGGCCACTATGCACATATACACTATGTACTTATGCACTATGTTCTCATCCATGTAGTGCGTGAATTGTATAAGGTTATTTTGTCATTTAACATCGGAGTCTGATACCCCCTCCTGCTCCGCTACATAATTAAAGCTGCGACAGTTGAGTGCCTGAAGTGTCCAACGTTCCACACTTTGTTTTTTCCGTTAATTTAGTGCATCATTCGGGTATTTAAAATGCACTTTTTCTTTTTGGAATTTTCCGTGTGAACGCACTACTTGCACTATTTATACTTAAAAACGTCATAGAGTAGTGCATAAGTATGCGAATTGGGACGCACCTCAAGATTCCACAGAAAGAAAAAGTAAGTAAGTAGACAGTGGCAAAATTGTAATTTTTTGGTGAAGTATCTCTTTAAGCTTGTCTTGTGAGACATCCACAGATTTTGCACTTTGGCAAAGGCATTCTGTTCAAACAACTGTTGCCATGAGATCTGCTTACGAGCACTCTCTTTATTCGCATTAGCAATACAAAAGCCTTTCAGAAAACTGTGACAGATGCACACTCATCAATTAAAGCTCTGCCCGCTCAGCATTTGCTACATCCAGTCTAGACTCACTTGAGACACGTTCCTCCACCGTTTTTACCGGCCATTCTTCAGGATTAACCGAGACAGGCCCTGTTGGCCGCTTCTCCTCTTTTCCACATTCTGACCGTGCTCCAGTTTTCCCTAAGATTATTCAAGTCACACGCAACCTGTCCATTTCCAGGGCATCTGTCACGGAGTAAGATGCAGCCATGGTCATTGGGAGATTGATGGGTGGTCTGGGACCTCAGGGGCCTGAATTAATTTTTAATGGCTGCCACATTGCATCCACCTTCCTTTGCACACACCCACCAGCACTTAAAAGCAAAAAACGATGGCTCAGCCCTTTTTTTTTTTTTTCAATGCAACAGAGGCCAGGATGCTGCAGGTGCTTAGCACGTGTTGATGAGTGGGTGTTTGCTTATTTACTAGGGCACATTTGCCTTTGTGGAGGGTAGTTAGGACTGCATGGGAGGAAGCTTTTTCTTTGTTTGAACGATTGTATAGACCCCCATTCCACCCCCTCCAAGATGGTTGTCCATGATTTATTATATATTGATTAGATTTGCATTCAACTGGAAAAAGTGATATGAAGATGATTACAACCAGCCCTCCTACAAAGAAATGACAAGGTTTCTCATTAAAAAGACATTAAACAAATGACTGAACTCTTCTGAAACCTTCTTACGCTGTTTGATGGACATCATAATAATTTATTATGATTTTACAGTAGTAACAATAACTGAAGTAACTACAGTATTTTGACAGAAACTATCTAGCAACGCTATACTATACCACCAAAAAATACCACCAAAAAATGCCCTATCAACACCTTAGCAAATGAATGACATTCTAAAAACCACTCAGAACACTTCATCAACTACCTAGCAATGTGCTAACAATCACACAAAACACCCTAGCAAGTTTACAGCAACATACTACAAAACACTCAAAACAAAGCAACCACCTAACAGCCACACATACCACCCTGGAAACACCCTAGCAACACTCTGGAACATCCCAGCAACCACCCAAAACATCCTATTGAAGCCACGTGACAATAGGCTCAAAACACTCTGAATTCTTAAACAACCACTTAGCAACGCCCTAGAAAACACACAGAACACCCTAGAAGCTGCACTGTGACATGCTAAAAACATTCAGAGTTCTTAAACAACAGCCTAGCAACGCCCGAGCAACCACACAGAACACCCTAGTTGAACTGCAACACGCTAAAAACATTTAGAAATCTTAAACAACTGCCTAGCAACGCCCTAGCAACCACACAGAACACCCAGAAGCTGCACTGCAACATGCTAAAAACATTTAGAATTCTTAAACAACTGCTTAGTAACACTCAAGCAACCACACAGAACACCTTATAAGCTGCACTGCAACATGCTAAAAACATTTAGAATTTTTAAACAACTGCCTAGCAACGCCCGAGTAACCACACAGAACACCCTAGAAGTTGCACTACAACACGCTAAAAACATTTAGAAATCTTAAACAACTGCCTAGCAATGCCCTAGCAACCACACAGAACACCCTAGAAGCTGCACTGCAACATGCTAAAAACCATTTATAATTCTTAAACAACAGCCTAGCAACGCCCAAGTAACCACATAGAACACCTTATAAGCTGCAATGCAACATGCTAAAAACATTTAGAATTTTTAAACAACTGCCTAGCAACACCCAAGCAACCACACAGAACACCTTATAAGCTGCATTGCAACATGCTAAAAACATTTAGAATTTTTAAACAACTGCCTAGCAACGCCCTAGCAACCACACAGAACACCCTAGAAGCTGCACTGCAACATGCTAAAAACATTTAGAATTTTTAAACAACTGCCTAGCAACACCCAAGCAACCACACAGAACACCTTATAAGCTGCACTGCAACATGCTAAAAACATTTAGAATTTTTAAACAACTGCCTAGCAACGCCCTAGCAACCACACAGAACACCCTAGAAGCTGCACTGCAACATGCAAAAATTTCAGAATTCTTAAAAACATTCAGAATTCTTAAAGTCGGCATGAAATGGAAGCTGTGATCGTCTTTTCTTCCCTGTTGTGATGTATATCTGAGCGAAACGGCTTCTTGAACAAGAAAAAATGTAGGGTTATTACAAGTTATTTAATTAAAGATTAGAATGGCACTTTAAAAATAATAATAATAATAATAATAATAATAATAATAATATTCAAAGATAAATCATTTATTAAAAAAACACTGCAATATTCCATTAAAAAAAAAAGAAAAAGAAATTGTCCATTTTGATTTCATGGTGACTTTAGGCAACCACCTAGCAACTCCCTAACAACAGTAGCAGTACACAAACAGATAGGCTATAATAAAGAGAAAGAAAACACATGAGACCTCTAGAGATCTGTGGAGTGAAATAAAGGAGTATAGCAGTGTTTTCTTTTTTCTCTCTCCCTCTCTCTTTAAAAGAAAGAGAACGGTAGAGCAGGGTGCAAATAAAATGTGTGGCGAAATATTTGAAATTGGACAGAGAGGCTATTAAGGCTCTGCTGACAAGCTTATTTTACGATGCTGCTATCAAACCATCTGCTATTTTCCAGTCAATTAAACCATTATAGGATTTGAGATCAATTAATCTCGTCAAGTAATAGCTTTATATCCTTGTTTGCTTTATTATAGCCCAATATTTTTGTGCTATATGTCACAACAAGGCAAAAAAGTTAATGGTCTGTTGCTTCTCTTTTCATTATTTGCTTTGTATTTGGCTCTCGTCGGGATTTGTGGGAGTTTTTCCAGACACATCACACTTAAAAGCAAACAACAACAAAGCCAAACTGACTCTCTCTAAATAGAGTTTATGATCCCCATCAAACACGCTCACACAGGACGCCCAGATAGCAATTCAACATTCAGTATATAAAATGTCAACACTTGCATATAAACTCTGAGAGTGACAGCAACAAATTTATTGGCCTCATAAGAAAACATGACAGAATAACAATAGAACATTATGATTATGCATAATTTTATAGGTAAATATACAAATCCCTCCAGAAAAATCAAGTTTATGCCGGAAGCTGTTTTGGACTATGCTAACTGATCTAAGCTGGTTAGCTAACAGGCCAACCTCAACCAGCAACAAAAATGATTTAAAGCTGTTTTTTGCAAACCAGCTAATACATTGACCAGCTAATGAATTAAAAATGTTATTTATTTCACATAAATGTTAGTATTAGATATCTAGGTAGACAAATAGACAGACAGATCATCTAAGAAATGTATTTATAACAGTAATATACCATAACTGAGAGTATTTCTCCTCCCATCAGTGGATTTCTTCCTGACATTGGCTATTGATCTGAAGATGATCTGCATTCAATAGGTCAGACAGGTGGATCTTTCTCTACACTGACAGTCTTTCATGATGCATTAGTTCTTAAGCACATATAACACTGAGGGTCTACAGATTTCCAATGGCAATTTTCACTCTACAGGTGAAGAATCTATATTCTCTATCTATGCAAACATTGTTATATATACGGACAAAGAAAAACAAAAAATGCATGTTTGTGCAGAATTTCTTTAAAACAAAAGGTCACCCCCCCAAGCAAAAATTCTGTCATCATTTCTGACCTTCATGTCAGTCAAAACCCACAAGACTTTCTTTCTTCTGTGGAACACAAAAGGATTTCTCATTCTTTTTAAGTGTTGGGGTAACGTATTACAAGTAACTTGAGTTACATAATCAGATTACTTTTTTCTAGTAAAGTTACTAAGGTATCATATTATTCTTCAATCCAGGGGTGTGTTTCCCATACAACAACGTAACTTGCTGCTTCATTACCATAATACGTTGCATTGTTAAGCAAATCAACTAGCTAGTCATGACTGTTTCCCGAAACCGTATTGTCGAAACCTGTCGTTCAGCCACGTTGGTGAATGTCACGCAGGTAGTGATTTCAATGCTAGATTTTTTGCTATAAACTACGGATATGACATCAGAGGTCTAATTCTCATTTTTCTCAGTTATTTTGCTTAATTTCCAGATTCAATCATAGGCTCGTTCTTACGTACCAGAGCACTTATGCACATGCGTGCACTTCAAAATCTCTTGAAAAACTAAAATATGTAAATGACATTTGTATATATTTGAAATAAAATATACATTGTACTTAATGTCAGCTTCCTTATTTTGCTCAAGATAACGATTTATTAAGTCCACATGTCATAAAAACAAAAAAATTGCAATGCAGTTTGCGAATGTTCCTTTGAACTATGGTTTCGGGAAACACCAAATCGTTGAAATATGTTAGTAACGACAGAACTTGCGATGTTAGGAACTTAACGATGCTTTTGGGAAACGCATCCCAGAATGGCATCACAGCTGAGAGGTTTGTTTGAGCTGCGCCCTCTACTGTGCAGGCGTAAATATGCATTTCTTTCAGCCTGAGGTTTATTCATTTCACTTTTGGTGTGCAAGGGCCTTTACATTTGCCCCCAAAAAATAGAAAAAAATAGTCTTCGGGGTCTCTGGGGCCCCCGGCAACAAAATGCAATTTTGTAACAATATAATATATTTTTTGTTTTTACTCAACATTTGTGCAGTTTTTGGATGATTTGTGATATCTTTAAAATGTATATAAATAAATTAAAAAATATTTTTTTAAAATAGGTTTTTATGCAAAAGCAGCTTTTTATGTAAAATTCACTTTATAAAAGGCCCAGAATTCTAACTTTCATTCATGTGGATAACATGGATAATTTGACATGGTTTAGTGTAAGATTTTTGCCCATCTTTTGGAAAATGCAGTTATAAAATTAAAAAAAACTATCATTTTTACCAGTAGATGGCTGCAGAGCTCCACTATTTGCTATGTGCTCTGTCTTTTCACAAGTTTTTTTTTTTTTTTTTTTTTTTTTTTTCCCAGTTGGATTCGTATCTAAATGTTATGAAATCACAATTATAACAATAAAAATTACTTTGTCAAAGTTTAGCATTTTTCGTACTGAAAAAAAATCAGTTTTTCAATAATTTATAATAAAAATAATAAAATAATAAAATAAATAATTTTTATTTTTGTGTGTGTGCGTGTGTGTGTGTGAGCATGTCCATTTTGTATTGGGGATGTTTTTTGCAGTTTTGGAAGTGTGCAACTTCCAAATTTCTGTCTATGTGTGTTGTGCGTTGTTTCTGATTTTGAGAATGGATTTTGTCCGGTTTCTAAGTGGGGTCTCTGTGGGTTACATTATTGATGATATTATTGAAAAACTGTTTTTTTTTTCAGTACGAAAAATGCTAAACTTTGACAAAAAGTAATTTTTATTGTTATAATTGTGATTTCATAACATTTAGATATGAATCCAACTGAAAAAAAAAAAAAAAAAAAAAAAAAAAAAAACTTGAAAAGACATCTTTCAGTCATTCAAATAGCACATAGCAAATAGTGGAGCTCTGCAGCCATCTACTGGTAAAAATGTTAGTTTTTTTAATTTTATAACTGCATTTTCCAAAAGATGGGCAAAAATCTTACACTAAAACATGTCAAATTATCCATGTTATCCATATGAATGAAAGTGAATTTTACATAAAAAGCTGCTTTTGCATAAAAACCTATTTAAAAAAATATTTTTTAATTTATTTATATAAATTTAAAAGATATCACAAATCCTCCAAAACTGCACAAATGTTGAGAAAAAACATTAATAAACAGTAAAATTACATTGGTTTTTAAAAAAATATATTATATTGTTACAAAATTACATTTTGTCGCCCGGGGTCTCCAGAGACCCCGAAGACCACGTACGTAAATTTTTGTTTTTTTTTACACTAACATAAAAACAAGATATCACTCCAATTTTTTTTTTTTTTTTTTGTAGATCTTAAAAGTGTTAACCACTGTACAAAGTCCCATGCCATTTGGACAAAGAGAACATTTTTTTTTTAATTTGAGCAAACATAATTTGCGGGTCAAAACGACCCCGAAGACCGCACAAGGGTTAAAAAAAACAAACAAACAAGCCCAGCCCAGGTGAGAAAAAGTAACGCAAAAGTAATGTAATGCATTACTTTCCATAAAAAGTAACTAAATAACACAATTAGTTACTTTTTAGGGAGTAACTCAATATAGTAATGCATTACTTTTAAAAGTAACTTTCCCCAACACTGTTCTATTTAATGCATTTACATTCGTTTTTTACAATCGCCTGGACAGATTTCTCAATACTTAAGTCACTTTTTCAAAACTCTTCCCACAGTGAGCACAACAGCAGTTTATGTGGGCTCAACTGTGGATTATTTATTATTGCTTTGGCACAAAATGTATTTAATGACCACATCTTTTTCAAATTACATGAATTCTTTTCTCACTCAGACACAAACACCACCAAATCTCCATGTACCTACAGGCAAATCTGTTTTCATACTCTTTCAGAACTGTTAAACTTAAATTCAAAATCTAACATAATATAAAAATGAAGAGCAACTTGCCACATTTTCTACAGTAATATCACATTGAAATATATTATTAGTCTAAAAATTAAATACTACCAAAAAAAAAAAAAGATAGCTGAACACCTACAGAGATGTTAGTCTTTTCAATTTCATTACCATCTGTACAAAAGGGGAAAACTTAGGAATAAGAGAGAAAACGCCAGTCAGTATGAATCATGCACTATATCCACACCATTATTCAGTGAAATTTAAATCATTATTCACTGAAAACCACTGTGACAGGAGTCAGTGAGAGATTCGGATGAGCCTGATTTGTGAATGAATCATTCAGGCTGGTTTTGTGATCTGAATCTTTTGATTCATTGAAAAGATCCAACAGAGAATGAATTATGAATTGGACATCACTATTTCTCTCATGAACTCCCATGAACATGCCAAGGAGGATGATTACCATTTTCATTTTGCATGGCTGTGAAGACTGATGTGGTAGCAAAATGCAATGCAAAATGAATCATACAATGTCATTTAAGTAAAACCACAATATTTCACGCATTCGTATCTGCCTCTGTCCCTGTCCTTGTTCAGGAGTCTGGTGCAGTTATTGCTCACGTCATCTATGTCCAGTGTCAACAACATCCCTCAGTCTCTCTCTTTACACTGCTTCAGAGAACCCTTCCCTGACCCTGTCTGTAATTGAATTAAAACCACATTAAACAGAATGAATAGACTGGGATTTAATTAGCCGCTGACGAAGGCCACAGGGTTCCTGAGACACGTGTTCTCTGTTTAACTCCTGCGCTGCATGCTTCAGAGGAGCTGCGTGGACGGACCGCGAGGACTGGATCTGCTCTGGTTTAATCAATGCTTTATGTAATCAAGGCCAAATGTGAATTTTGCAATTGCATCTGAATACTGCATTGAAAACCTTGCACTCGCTATTTGTCCTGTTAAGTTGAGCTGCAGATAAAGTTAAAAGTGCACCAAGAAATTTTTCCATTTAAGTCAACATGAAATCAAAAGTGACCAAATATACTCTCAATAAATGTTCCTGATCTTACACAACGATTCAAAAGTTTTGAATAACTAAGATTTAAATGTTTTTGAAAGAAGTCAACTTTGTATGGAAGCTTGTTTCCGGCACGGAATAAAATGGATAATTGCGACTTTTTATCTCACAATTCTGACTTTTTTCTCACAATTGCGAGTTATAAAGTCAGAATTGCAGGATATAAATTTACAATTGCGAGTTATAAAGTCCAATTCTGAGGGGGGAAAAAAAGACTTTATATAGTTTATATATCACACAATTCTGACTTTATAACTCACAATTCTGACTTTATAACTCACAATTCTGACTTTATAACTCACATTTCTGACTTTATAACTCACAATTCTGACTTTATAACTCACAATTCTGACTTTATAACTCGCAATTCTGACTTTATAACTCACATTTCTGACTTTATAACTCACAATTCTGACTTTATAACTCACAATTCTGACTTTATAACTCACAATTCTGACTTTATAACTCACAATTCTGACTTTATAACTCACAATTCTGACTTTATAACTCACATTTCTGACTTTATAACTCACAATTCTGACTTTATAACTCACAATTCTGACTTTATAACTCGCAATTCTGACTTTATAACTCACATTTCTGACTTTATAACTCACAATTCTGACTTTATAACTCACAATTCTGACTTTATAACTCACAATTCTGACTTTATACTCACAATTCTGACTTTATATCACACAATTCTGACTTTATAACTCACAATTCTGACTTTATATCACACAATTCTGACTTTATAACTCACAATTCTAACTTTATAACTCACAATTCTGACTTTATAACTCACAATTCTGACTTTATATCACACAATTCTGACTTTATAACTCACAATTCTGACTTTATATCACACAATTCTGACTTTATAACTCACAATTCTGACTTTATATCACACAATTCTGACTTTTAACTCACAATTCTAACTTTATATCACAATTCTGACTTTATAACTCACAATTCTGACTTTATGTCACACAATTCTGACTTTATAACTCACAATTCTGACTTTATATCTCACAATTCTGACTTTATAACTCACATTTCTGACTTTATAACTCACAATTCTGACTTTATAACTCACAATTCTGACTTTATATCACACAATTCTGACTTTATAACTCAATTCTGACTTTATATCTCACAATTCTGACTTTATAACTCACATTTCTGACTTTATAACTCACAATTCTGACTTTATAACTCACAATTCTGACTTTATATCACACAATTCTGACTTTATAACTCACAATTCTGACTTTATAACTCAATTCTGACTTTATACTCACAATTCTGACTTTATATCTCACAATTCTGACTTTATAACTCACATTCTGACTTTATAACTCACAATTCTGACTTTATAACTCACAATTCTGACTTTATATCACACAATTCTGACTTTATAACTCACAATTCTGACTTTATAACTCAATTCTGACTTTATAACTCACAATTCTGACTTTATATCTCACAATTCTGACTTTATAACTCACATTTCTGACTTTATAACTCAAAATTCTGTCTTTATATCTCACAATTCTGACTTTATATCTCACAATTCTGACTTTATATCTCACAATTCTGACTTTATATCTCACAATTCTGACTTTATCACAATTCTGACTTTATAACTCAATTCTGACTTTATAACTCACAATTCTGACTTTATAACTCAATTCTGACTTTATAACTCACAATTCTGACTTTATAACTCACAATTCTGACTTTATATCACAATTCTGACTTTAACTCACAATTCTGACTTTATAACTCACAATTCTGACTTTATATCACAATTCTGACTTTATAACTCAATTCTGACTTTATAACTCACAATTCTGACTTTATAACTCACAATTCTGACTTTATACTCACAATTCTGACTTTATAACTCACAATTCTGACTTTATAACTCACAATTCTGACTTTATTTCTGACTTTATCAATTCTGACTTTATAACAATTCTGACTTTATAACTCACAATTCTGACTTTATCACAATTCTGACTTTATATCACAATTCTGACTTTATAACTCACAATTCTGACTTTATAACTCAATTCTGACTTTATAACTCACAATTCTGACTTTATAACTCACAATTCTGACTTTATATCTCACAATTCTGACTTTATATCTCACAATTCTGACTTTATAACTCACAATTCTGACTTTATATCTCACAATTCTGACTTTATATCTCACAATTCTGACTTTATATCACAATTCTGACTTTATAATCACAATTCTGACTTTATAACTCACAATTCTGACTTTATAACTCAATTCTATATCTCACAATTCTGACTTTATATCTCACAATTCTGACTTTATATCTCACAATTCTGACTTTATATCTCACAATTCTGACTTTATATCTCACAATTCTGACTTTATAACTCACATTTCTGACTTTATAACTCACAATTCTGACTTTATAACTCACAATTCTGACTTTATATCATACAATTCTGACTTTATAACTCACAATTCTGACTTTATAACTCAATTCTGACTTTATAACTCACAATTCTGACTTTATAACTCACAATTCTGACTTTATATCTCACAATTCTGACTTTATATCTCACAATTCTGACTTTATAACTCACAATTCTGACTTTATAACTCACAATTCTGACTTTATAACTCAATTCTGACTTTATAACTCAATTCTGACTTTATAACTCACAATTCTGACTTTATATCTCACAATTCTGACTTTATATCTCACAATTCTGACTTTATATCTCACAATTCTGACTTTATAACTCACATTTCTGACTTTATAACTCACAATTCTGACTTTATAACTCACAATTCTGACTTTATAACTCACAATTCTGACTTTATAACTCAATTCTGACTTTATATCTCACAATTCTGACTTTATAACTCACATTTCTGACTTTATAACTCACAATTCTGACTTTATAACTCACAATTCTGACTTTATATCACACAATTCTGACTTTATAACTCACAATTCTGACTTTATAACTCAATTCTGACTTTATATCTCACAATTCTGACTTTATATCTCACAATTCTGACTTTATAACTCACATTTCTGACTTTATAACTCAAAATTCTGTCTTTATATCTCGCAATTCTGACTTTATATCTCACAATTCTGACTTTATATCTCACAATTCTGACTTTATATCTCACAATTCTGACTTTATATCTCACAATTCTGACTTTATAACTCACATTTCTGACTTTATAACTCACAATTCTGACTTTATAACTCACAATTCTGACTTTATATCATACAATTCTGACTTTATAACTCACAATTCTGACTTTATAACTCAATTCTGACTTTATAACTCACAATTCTGACTTTATAACTCACAATTCTGACTTTATATCTCACAATTCTGACTTTATATCTCACAATTCTGACTTTATAACTCACAATTCTGACTTTATAACTCACAATTCTGACTTTATAACTCAATTCTGACTTTATAACTCAATTCTGACTTTATAACTCACAATTCTGACTTTATATCTCACAATTCTGACTTTATATCTCACAATTCTGACTTTATATCTCACAATTCTGACTTTAAATCTCACAATTCTGACTTTATAACTCACATTTCTGACTTTATAACTCACAATTCTGACTTTATAACTCACAATTCTGACTTTATAACTCACAATTCTGACTTTATAACTCACAATTCTGACTTTATATCACACAATTCTGACTTTATAACTCACAATTCTGACTTTATATCACACAATTCTGACTTTATAACTCACAATTCTGACTTTATATCACACAATTCTGACTTTATAACTCACAATTCTGACTTTATAACTCACAATTCTGACTTTATATCACACAATTCTGACTTTATAACTCACAATTCTGACTTTATATCACACAATTCTGACTTTATGACTCACAATTCTGACTTTATGTCACACAATTCTGACTTTATAACTCACAATTCTGACTTTATATCTCACAATTCTGACTTTATAACTCACATTTCTGACTTTATAACTCACAATTCTGACTTTATAACTCACAATTCTGACTTTATATCACACAATTCTGACTTTATAACTCAATTCTGACTTTATATCTCACAATTCTGACTTTATAACTCACATTTCTGACTTTATAACTCACAATTCTGACTTTATAACTCACAATTCTGACTTTATATCACACAATTCTGACTTTATAACTCAATTCTGACTTTATATCTCACAATTCTGACTTTATATCTCACAATTCTGACTTTATAACTCACATGTCTGACTTTATAACTCACAATTCTGACTTTATAACTCACAATTCTGACTTTATATCACACAATTCTGACTTTATAACTCACAATTCTGACTTTATAACTCAATTCTGACTTTATAACTCACAATTCTGACTTTATATCTCACAATTCTGACTTTATATCTCACAATTCTGACTTTATAACTCACATTTCTGACTTTATAACTCAAAATTCTGTCTTTATATCTCACAATTCTGACTTTATATCTCACAATTCTGACTTTATATCTCACAATTCTGACTTTATATCTCACAATTCTGACTTTATATCTCACAATTCTGACTTTATATCTCACAATTCTGACTTTATAACTCACATTTCTGACTTTATAACTCACAATTCTGACTTTATAACTCACAATTCTGACTTTATAACTCACAATTCTGACTTTATATCACACAATTCTGACTTTATAACTCACAATTCTGACTTTATAACTCAATTCTGACTTTATAACTCACAATTCTGACTTTATAACTCACAATTCTGACTTTATATCTCACAATTCTGACTTTATATCTCACAATTCTGACTTTATAACTCACAATTCTGACTTTATAACTCACAATTCTGACTTTATAACTCAATTCTGACTTTATAACTCACAATTCTGACTTTATATCTCACAATTCTGACTTTATATCTCACAATTCTGACTTTATATCTCACAATTCTGACTTTATAACTCACATTTCTGACTTTATAACTCACAATTCTGACTTTATATCACACAATTCTGACTTTATAACTCACAATTCTGACTTTATAACTCAATTCTGACTTTATAACTCACAATTCTGACTTTATAACTCAATTCTGACTTTATAACTCACAATTCTGACTTTATATCTCGCAATTCTGACTTTATATCTCACATTTCTGACTTTATAACTCACAATTCTGACTTTATATCTCACAATTCTGACTTTATAACTCACAATTCTGACTTTATAACTCACAATTCTGACTTTATATTACGCAATTCTGACTTTATAACTCACAATTCTGACTTTATAACTCAATTCTGACTTTATAACTCACATTTCTGACTTTATATAACGCAATTGTGTTTACATCTCGCAATTCTAACTTTAAAAACATGCAATCGTGTTTATATCTCGCAATTCTGACTTAACGCAATTCTGACATTGTATCTCACAATTGTGAGATAAAATCTTTTTTTTCTCTGCATTGCGAGTTTACACTCACAATTCTGACTTTTTTTTATAGAGTCTTTAGGGTAGACTCATGACTTGGGCCAATAAGCAATCACCTAGATCACCTAGCGATCACCAATATAGCAATCTCAGAGCAAAATGCAAACAAAGAATAAGAAGATTTATGATGATGATGATGATGATGATGATGATGATGATAATGATGATGATGAAGAACACAACAACAATAAGCCCCAGTTTCACAGACAAGGCTTAAGCACTTTCGTCCCAGGCTAAAATGCATGTTTAAGCAGTTTTAACTGAAAGCAACTTGTAATGATATATCTTAAAATATGTCACTGCCATTGATTTATCTCAAGATACACATCAATAATGTTTTTTTTTTTTCTAAGGTACATTTATAAAAGCTACTTAAACGCCCAACTGTCTGTGAAACCGGGCCTAAATTTCACAAAATCCTCTTTCCTCTTAGGGCAGCCATGACACAGAGGAAAGTCATGACAGTCAAAAAATGGTAACGCTTTACAATAAGATCCCAAATAGGCAAAGTTATAGAAAAGACCTACACACTATGAAGACGAAAAAGACAACAAAAAAGCAAATGTGAGATTAAAAAAAACATAACCTTCAGTGCTAATCTTCTTAACTAATATTACATGTTACTGTATTAGTTTTTATTTAATTTTATTTTAATTATAAATGATTTTCAAAATGATTTTTTTTTTTTTCAGCTTAACACATTCAGTTACTATTTTAAGGAAAGAAAACAGGTTATATAAGGATGCTACATGGTGAGTCAGTTTTAAACCCACAGCATTGAGTGCTTTCCGTTTAAAAGTTATCATTGTAAAAATGTCAATGCTTAATGAAATCCATTATGAGCTAAACAGATTTTTTTGGTTTTGATTCTGATGTGTGAGGGTAAGCAGTAGCACTGGTCTGGTTTATATCAGCAAATGTCCAATCTTATATCACAGAACATAAAATAAGCAGAAGGGTTCATAAACGAGAACAGAAGGGCCGCCATTACTTGATTAAATAAACTTGATAAAATATATAAACTGAAAGAGTTTAAAAAGGAAGGTTCCTTTTAGCACATAAGCATTGCAATGAAAAGCAGATGACTGTGTAAATGTAGATCGATCTTCTATTCAATGAGTAGATCAGTGAGATCCAAAGAGCATATGCCTAAATATTTCAGCAGTCGCCTTACAGTCTATCTGAAGTGCTTGGAAAAGTGTTATAAAAGGGGAAAGAAAATAGTAGATGCCACTTTAATCAGCACTCATAATCAGTTTTGGCCTTGGCTGTTCTATGTCGTAGGCCAATAACAGAGATTTTAATTCACAATGAGACAATGAGCAGCTGAACGAGACTGTTGTTGCCTGTAACCTAATGACCTATAACGTTCACTCACAAAACACTCAGTATTCAACAGAAGGAGATTTTTCAAAGTGAAAGGAAGCCGTGTTTAAGTACCCTATTCTTTTTTCTAACTACACCCATTTATTTTAGTGGGAGTGTAGAGTCAAAAGTACCTTTATGAACTCTGTGACTTGTGCTGAATTGTGTTGGATATTTTTTATAGGTAGGGTATGCCAAGCTCAGACACTTAAAGTTTATTAATTATTAACTTGATTATTGACACAATGGCTAGAAAATGAACAGAGTGGAAATAAAGAGCTAAAGTTGGCCATTACCACACTGAGGGAAATATAAATTAAATAAAGTGTGTTCAGCATTCAAAATGCAGTGATGATGTCATCGTGATATTTGCATATTGAATTGTGATTGGTCTTTTTTTCTTCTATGTAACCATCTATAGTGGGCATTACACTCGTGATTATTGCATCAAATATACACGTGCACACACATTACAACAGCTGGTTTTTGTGGTGTACAAAATGAAACGAGGATAAATCATATAAACCTGTTGTCAATAAACTTCCATTTTACATATTTTTCATATTTTGTGACTGTTCAAACGTGTTTAATGACAGCCCATTGTTTACCCTCCACATCACAACATAGTTTAGGGCTGGTAATCAGAAGGTTGCAAGTTCAAGCCCTATCAGGAGTAAACTATGACCCATCACCATTGTGGCTTTGAGTAAAGCACTTAACCCCAGGTTCTTCCAAGGGGATTGTCCATGTAACATGAGTGCTTTAAGTAGCTCTGGAGGAAACCTCTGCTAAATGACTTACTTACGTGCGACTCCAGTTTTGTCCGGTTTTGTATGACTGGAAGCATGTGGAAAAGTTAATGAAAGATCTGATCAACAGATAACAATGAACAGATCCTGCCAACATCTTTTTGATGATGATGATAATTTAAAATTAACCTTAAAGTCAGTGTGAAATGAAATTTTACCCTCTCTACTTTTAAATGAATCTTATTGATGTTATTAAAACTAAACATTAAAATCGCACTTTTAAAGGGATAGTTCACCCAAAAATTAAAATGATGTCATTTATTACTCACCTTCATGTCGTTCCACATCTGTAAGACTTTGGTTCATCTTTGGAACACAAATGAAGATCTTTTTGATGAAATCTGAGAGATTTCGGTCCTTCCATTGGCAGCTATGCAACTGACACTTTGACGCTTCAAAAAGTTCATAAAGAGATTGTAAAAGTAATCCATAAGTATTGAGCATTTTAGTCCAAATTTTCTGAAGAGACTTGATCACTTTATATGTTGAACAGATTTATTCACATATAAATATTCATCAGCTCACACATCAGTTGTTGTAAATGGAAGCTCAAGCATGTTTGCTTGATGTGTGAGAACCAATGAGGTTCATTCTTGTGTTACGCATCACATTTGAGCTTCCACAAGAGGTCTCTTGTGCATCAAGCAGGTTCGGTTGAGCTTCTGTTTATGTTTGCTGATCAATGTTTATGTGTGAATAAAAGCCTAAATTCCATCTGTTCATCATATAAAGAGATCGTGTCTCTTCAGATTTTCACTGAACTGCTCAATTTATATTAATTAGTTTTACAGTCCCTTTATGAACTTTTTAAAGTGTCAAAGTGGTAGTTACGTAGCTGTTAATGGGAGAAAAAAATTCATTAAAATATCTTAATTTGTGTTCAGAAGTTGTCTGGCTATCACCAGACCTAGCTCAATTTAAAATTGAACATTGGTCTGGGGAGTCTGTATGTATTTCCTACTGTACAAGAGGCGTGATCAACGAGCATTATTCACGCAATTGGATAGTCCTTCAACCAATCAGATCAACGATCCGGGTGACGTACTTTTGCAGAGCGATGTGAAAACTCCAGACAGGTTTAGTTTGTATTGGTTTGTAGCATTGATCAGCGGTTTGCAGAAGCAGCAATGGCATCGAGCGATTTTTGCAGTGCAAAAACAAAAAACATGAAAGTGAGTGGTATTTACACCCACTCGAGCGATTTGTTTACTAAACTAAAGAAGTCACTCAGCATCGTCGAGAGGTTAAAAGGAATTGGATTGACAGTCGTGCTTGTGGTCGCTTCTCTATCGTCATCGTGTTATACCCACCAATAGCGAGCAAGGTGGATAAGCCAGTCTGTGATTGGTTCCCGCAAAAGTGTAACAGAAGCAGGTTTCCAGACTGAGTTGCCGGGCGAAATCAAATCGCCGACAGATCAGGCTGGGTTTACCCAGTCTAGTTCAGAAGATGAATGAAAGCCATACACGTTTGAAACAACATGAGGGTGAGTAAATGATGACAGAATTTTAATTTTTGGGTGAACTAAATCTTTAAGGCCCGTTCAAACAAAGAATGATAACTATAAAGATAACAATAACTATATTAGCATTCACACCGACCCACAGTGACGTTCTGTTTTTGTTTGTTTGTTTCATTTGTTGAAGTGTGCACTGCTTTAAATGCTCTTTAATGTGAGGAAAAAGTTCTGATTGGCTCGTTCCGAAATCTTTCATGAAATGTGAATCGCTCTGAAAATGATTCCAGCGATTTTGTCCTTCTGTGTGTCATTTTTGTTATAGCTGTCGTGTGTCGTGACTTCCCTACTGTCATTGAATTAGAGATATTATTAAAACCTTATAGCCTTATAGTTATCACAATAGTTATTGTCTTTGTTGTGAACTGCCCTTAGACTATGATCACTTTCATCAGTTCTCTGACAAAAGAAGTTTGACTCAACTGTGCTCTGATTCAGAGAAAAAAAGTTAATATAAAATCAATCAATCTCAGTTTCAGTGTTCACGTAGTTGTATTTAGGCTACCTATAAACCACTTGTGTGTGCACCTTAATTCATTTCCATTCATAGTGGCTTTTTTTAAACTCACATTTAGCTCATTCACTAACTGCTGCCATTAAACCGAGCTTTGTATTTGTTGAGGCAGGTGCATTCAGAACGAAAACACAGACCCTCAGGGGTCCTTCACGGATGAGGTCGCCCACCACTGGCCTGGAGAGCGAAACCTGATCTCATCGCATCTCTCTCGCTCCGTTCTCGTCTCTATCAGCCCACCCAGAATTCTCCTCTGCGCATTCAGCACAATCCTGCGCTGCTGAATTACCATCTGAGGGAGCAAAGGCCTGTGCTCTAATGAAGAGAGACAGCCACTGTCATAGCGTAGTATAAACCCCACTGAAACACTCACCTCCCTGGAGAGAGCGGCTAGCACTTTCTGAGCAGGAGAAATGATCTCCCAGTCCCGGTCACCCATTTTTCTTCCCCTATAATAAGAGAAAAGAGAAAAAAAAAGAGGAGAAAACGAAAATCTCACTGCCCTCTAGATCCCTTTATGGAGAGCGGCGAGCTGAAATCTAGGGCAGCTTCATTGATTTCCAGGCTGCTGTATTATTAGCCGTTGCGGCAAAGGTGATATGAGAGGTTCAACTAATATCCTGTATACCCGACTGTTGGGGAAAGGGGGAAAGGCTTAGACGGCCCTGCACTCTCAATGATAACTGCTGGCTTTGGTGTGCAGCTGCCGTATTGGATTGCAAACCCTTTCAGCGGCGTCCGTCTCTCAGGGGAAGTGTTGGGAGGCGTGAGCCTGCCAGGCTGGCTAAATAAGATAAGGGAGTCATTGTACGTGGCCGTCAACAGTTGCTCGCTATCAAATATTCATGGGTCACTGCCAATTCTTAAGTAAACAGGCCAATTTGTTCTGGAAGACGTGCATTAAGATACGACGAGGCGATAGAGGCCGCACCCTCGGGATCCCCCTTCGCGCCTGCCACGAGATTCCCCCGGCATCTCCCGCAGACCTATTAGCGTCGCGGCCCATTCCGGTCAAAAGCAAAAGCTGAATAGGCATGTTTCATGCTAATAGAGGGCGCCGGAATGGACAGATTTTCCATTAAGTCTCAAGATAGGTGATGGAGTGAAAAGAAACAGAGAGCAGGGCAGATAATCCGTGAATAAGTCAAACCTGAATGGAGGTGGCGGCTTGCTTGGGTAACCGATCTATTGAAACAAGGGCTGAAAAGAAGCGTCGGCATTGGTGAATAGAAGCTTTTCAGAGAAGCCTGGAAAGTTATGCTTGGACGAGGATGTTAACGCTAGCAGGGCAACAACACACAAGTGGAATATGCTTGGCAGGAACACACATTTATCAGATTGAAAATGGGAGCTGAGAGACCACCTCAAGAAAATCGTCTCAGAAGTTGTATTTCCATACGTCTGTTCGAGCTTCGGCCCATAAAACCAGGGTCCCTGAAGCAGCAGTGTTATTTCCAAACTAATCACCTCACATCTTTAGGAGATTATGGCCTCGGTCGGTGCGCCGCAAATGCCTCCGCGGGTGCAAAGTTGACAAACTGTTGCGGCGTATTTTTTTATGGAGGCGGTAAATACGGCGGGATTCGTTTGATTCTCGAACTCCCTGCACTGCTGCACCCCGGGGGTTAGAAACGAAAGATGAGCCGAGCTAGCTGACTGAAACAATTCGGAATAAAAAAATAGCTATAAAACGCTCAGCTATAAAACTGCCCATCAGTTTGCGAATGGGTCCCTGTGGGGCAGTTCAGACGGTGACAGCGGTGGGCTCCGAGTTGGAAGCCGAGCGGGTGGCGAGAAAATTAGGTCAGTGCCAGTAAAGCGTAATGGGAATTGGAGGAGACAAAGCGTCCGACGACCACAGGCTGGCCGCTAGTAAACTGGCCAAGAGAAACTCTAGGGAATTAATCACGGCACGTCCCGAATATTGAGTGTGACATTCCGCATTTACCTCACAGCGACAGGGAGAGGGAGAGGAAGATAACACAGATAATGGAGCAGGAAGTGAGAAGGCTGTAAAAGCCAAAATGCATTCAGAAGAGACGGATACGGGCAAGACTGCTCCGTCTGGATAATGAGAGCTCTGCAGATGTGAATGTCAAATGCCTTGATTCGGTGGGAATCCATCTCTGATTACTGCGGCGGGCTGAATCGGCGATTTGTCTGGGGAGAATTGGAAGCGGGAAACAAATTAAACAGTGATATTTATTAATTCATAATTATAAGGGAATCTGCACTGTCAAACTGTAAAAGAGAAAACATTTACACACCTCCAATGAAAACAATCATGGAAATGATAAATGACTTGAATGGAACTCAAGTAAACGTGCACAAAGTAGTTTAGCGTTCAGTAAACACTGGCAATGTTTAATTCATATCCTTAAACGTGCTCGCTGTTTACTCGTCAGCTAATTAAATCCTGCTGACATGCTGGTTTGTATAATAGCTATGCATTATTTTCTGCAAAGGTATTATCGCCAAGTTTAAGTCCAATAATTTGCATACATGATGGAATTATAATGAATTTTAAATTGGTTATGAATGAGTTTGAAATGTTGTCTCCAAGGAGAGAAAGCAAAAATTTCCATGCCAGTAAACTCTTAACCAGTACAGAAACATCAAACTGCACTAAAATCTGCATCATTTAAACATAACAGTAAATTTATTATTAGCTTTATTATTAGCTTTATGAATTTATGAATACTCAAACCAAAAGCTGTAATCTGATATATATATATATATATATATATATATATATATATATATATATATATATGTATATAATTCTTCTGTCAGAAACACTCAAGTACTACAATAGCAGTAACATCCTAAACTCAAGGGGGAGATACAGTAACAAGATTCTCTTTAAACTGTTGCTCTGACATGATAGTAATGAACCTGAAAAAGAAAAATGACAGACAACAATGCATAAAATTAAAGTATTAGTTATCTTTAAAATTAAAATTTCCCCAAACTTTACTCACCCTCAAGCCATTCTAGGTGTATATGACTTTCTTCGTTCTGATGAACACAATCTGAGTTATATTAAAGGGATAGTTCACCCAAAAAGTGAAAATTTGATGTTTATCTGCTTACCCCCAGGGCATCCAAGATGTAGGTGACTTTGTTTCTTCAGTAGAACACAAATGATGATTTTTAACTCCAACCGTTGCCGTCTGTCAGCCGTATAATGGGTGTCAATGGTAACACAATTTATAAGAGTCAAAAAATATGCATAGACAAATCCAACTTAAACCCTGCGGCTCGTGACGACATATTGATGTCCTGAGACACGAAACGATCGGTTTGTGCGAGAAACCGAACAGTGTCCAACTGCGTTCAGCATTCGCTTAGTGAGGTCTGATCGCGCTCTGACAGCGGAAGTGATGTCTCACGCTTATACTTCAATGAGTGCTAGACATTACTTCCGTTGTCAGAGCCTGATCAGACCTCACTAAGCGAATGCTGAACGCAGTTGGACATGGTGTATTAGAGGTAAAAATTATATAAATACTGTTCGGTTTCTCGCACAAACCGATCGTTTCGTGTCTTAGGACATCAGTGTGTCGTCACGAGCCGCAGGGTTTAATTTGGATTTGTCTATGCATATTTTTGACTCTTATAAATTGTGTTACCATTGACACCCATTATACAGCTGACAGACGGCAATGGTTGTAGTTAAAAATCATCATTTGTGTTCTACTGAAGAAACAAAATCACCTACATCTTGGATGCCCTGGGGGTAAGCAGATAAACATCAAATTTTCATTTTTGGGTGAACTATCCCTTTAATAAATATCCTGACGCATCTGAGCTTTATAATGGCAGTGAATGCTTACATTATGTCCTACGCCTTCTGTATTCAACTTACAAAAAAAGCGTAACTGATGCAATGTAATTCCTAAGTTGAATACAGAAGGCGGTCTGGCGGATGCTAGATATTTTACTTTATAACTTGTTAAATATGGATATTTTACAAATGCATCGCTTCGCTTCAGAAGGCCTTTCTCGAGCTTCATACTCGTTGATCCCATTTACTGTCATTATAAAGCTCGGATGTGTCAGGATATTTATTAATATAACTCAGATTGTGTTCATCTGAAAGAAGAAAGTCATATACACCTAGGATGGCTTGATGGTGAGTAAATCTTGGGTTAATTTTAATTTTAAGGTGAACTAATCCCTTAAATGTTTGATATTAAAATGTAAATATTAATTTTATTATGAAATATTCCAAATATGAAACTATTTTTTAAGTAAATAAAATAAAATAAATAAAACACTAAATATAAAATCAACTATTTTAAATGCTAAAAGTAAAGTAAACTTTAAATATTTATTTTAAGACTAAAAGATACATTTAAAGGATCTTTTAATTTAAAATAGTTTAAACGATAAATACTGTAAAGATAAAGTTAGTGCTAGATGACAGCAAAGGTATATAATATGAAAAATTAGTGCTAAATATCTTATAGCACCAGCTGATACGATAAACCAATAACTAATATTGTATATGCAATAAGTAACATTTTTGTGCATTCATAATTAATAAGTTGAGGTTCCCTGGATAGCGTCCAAAAAAAAAATGCTCTGTTGATTTGAGCACCAAACACCAACATTGGCTCAACCAATGGGGCGAGTTTGGGGCGTGGTCATCTCTTTGTCTGACCAATGGCAGAGGTGTTCAGGAACCCATTATTTTTGCAATTTGTTTCGGTGACACTAGTTGCACACAAAAGCAACACTTCACACCTTTGAACAAAACCGAGCTGCCTTAAAGAAATCCCTCATCATGCTTAAAACCTATTGACCTCAAGACTGACATAACGACCACCCTGTCAACGGGACAGAAAAAGCGGCTCTACAAATTGCATGTCATGGATGATTAAAAGTCTTGCTCCTGCTTGTTGACAGAAACCAAAATCATGATGATACCATCAGAACAATGACTTCATTATTCACATATTCATCTCAAACAAACAAGACAAGCACATTAGCTCAGGGGGCTTTATTATCATGTGTACACATCAGCCAAGCAACTGGCTTAGCCGCTTAGCAACCGCATTTCTGACCCGACCACACACGACAGGCTTGATCTGCAGTGAGTCATGTGATACTCTCTCACACCTCTGCTTTGGTGTGTTTTTGTGTGCGATTATGACATCTGTTAAACTTATGAGTCACCTGGTCCCCAAGGACAAAGGAAAGTCCCTTATACACAGCACACACTCACAAAAAACACACATGCACTCCAGAGACATTTTCTCTAAGGAGACAAGGAGGCAGTGTCAGAAATACAGATGAGAAAATAATGCACAATACAGAAACAAAGCAAAATGAATACTATGAAATATTAGATCATATTTTCCCTAATTACCACTGTCAAACAGTGACATTAGCAGATAAAGTTTCGAAAGGAAATGCTCTTCTCCTAAACCCTGCCAAAAATGTGAGGGGAAAGTGGCAAGATATAGGCGAAAAGTCACGTGATATTAGGATTGGTGGGATTACTCTGTCAATGCAATCTGTCCACAAACTGACCTGAATGCTGGGGGACAGTCCCAAAAGACATACTATACACTATGCATTATGTACTCAACCATCTTGGAATGTTCTGATTTTGCCGAGTTAGGCATGTTCCTGGGTCAACATATTTTGTTGATCCTGGAACAACATTTCTTGCCGAAAATGTAATCCTAACCAGGGCTTGACAATACTCGCCAAGAGCGGCATTTTGACATCTTTTTGTGTGTGTGTATTTGACTGTTTAAGAGCAATAAGCAGAGAAAAAGAACTATATTTAGTACTGAGAGACGGATTTATGTGGCGCACTTTGGGTGTGAGAACAAAATCTGACAGAATAAGTAAAATTATGTGCAATATGCAATTGGTTGATTGGAATGTTGTTCCAGGATCAACAATGATGGTGATCCAGGAACATGTTGTACTTGGTTAAATCAGGTTGTGCATTGTCTAGCCTCTAGTGTATGAATTTAAACGGTTATTTTGTCATCAAGTAGTCTGAAAGCCCCTCCACATCTGCTATGTAAGGAAAGTTACCTTTTACAGATTCAAATGATGTATTGCTTTTATCTGTATGACCATAAATGACGGAGTATTTTAAGTCTATTTTGCTGCTATGTGAATAAATTTAAGCAAAACGTGTCTGTGCGTTTGTCGACCCCAGAGGGTTAAATGAGTGGGTATTTAAAATGCACTTGTTATTTTTAGAATTTTCAGTGCAAACACTCTATTCGCACTGTTTGTACTATGAAATGACTCACAATAGTGCATGAGTACTTGAATTGGGACGCACCTATTGCTTTTGATCGCTTACAAATTTCTGCTCTGAAAAATCAGCATCTGAAAATCAATACAATAATCAAATTCAATATTCAAAATTCACGATATTCAAAAACCAAATTTGCATGTTCAAATTAAAGGTTAATTTCCAATGTCTGCGACCATAATTGGAACGGAGGCATTTACTGAGGATTTGTTACTAATGGTGTAAAAAATGTGACAATAAATGACTAGACAAGGACAGTGTGTCAAAATTAATTGGTAACATCATCATGTGCTGTGAGCAGCCTGAGTTCAAATCCATTCCCAATCATTTCCAGTCATTTCCAAGTCAATTTGTCTCAAAAAGAGACAAAGATGAATATTTTAAAAAGAAAAGAATTCGTAACACTTTACAATACAGGTCTGTACATTAAAGGTGACCAATAACGCCCATTTTGCAAGATGTAATATAAGTCTCTGGTGTCCCCAGAATGTGTCTGTGAAGTTTCAGCTCAAAATACCCCACAGATCATTTATTATAGCTTGTCAAATTTGTCCCTATTTGGGTGTGAGCAAAAACACGCCATATTTGCGTGTGCCCCTTTAAATGCAAATGAGCTGCTGCTCCCCGCCCCCTTTCTAGAAGAGGGCGGAGCTTTAACAGCTCATGCTTTAGATACTCAACAACAACAAAGCTGGAGAATCTCACGCAGCCAAAATGAGGATTGTCAGTAACGGTGTTCAGCCTTACATTGTTCAAACCAGAGTCGACACTGATGGAGAGACTCAGGAAGAAGTTACAACTTTTAGAACGAAACTGGACGTTTCTGATTCGAGATAATAAAATACTACATTTAAAAGAGGGAATTGAACAAAAACTATTTCAGTACTTACTTACAAAGTTAGTGCACTTTTTTAACAAACAGACAAGACCATCAGTGAAAAGCTAGAGAAATATAAAACAACATGCATGAAGAAAAATCAAGGCAAAAACCACTAATGTTTTGTAAAATGAGGCACAGTTACAAAGATTATGAAAACATTTAATTGTGGGCGTTTAGGATACATAAAGCCATGAAATCAGTGAGACAAAAAGAACCATTTCATCCTTAAAAATGCATCACAGAATGCAATCAAACACAATAACTCATTTGAGATGTTGTGGAAATGACATTGTGAACTCCTGAAAGCATGTATAAGTGTGTTTATTTTTCAGGGTCAAAAGTTCCCCTTGAACATCAAATGAAACTGGAATATAAATTTACATTTGACTGAAGAAGACTCACACCCACCGCACCCCACCTCTGCCCTCTCGCTGCACATTGTGAACCCGTCATGGCACAAACATGGCAATCCATGGGAGGGAGAGTAAGCCCTGCGTCTGTCACCCTAATGAGTTCCCACAGGCCTTTAATATGCCACACATACAGATGACACTTGCTGCATGAGTGGGCGGCTCGCATAAAGAGACACATCCGTCTGTTAGCCAAAAAGACAAAGAGAATAACAGCATCAAAACAATCGCTAAATCAAAAGCAAATGCACATATGAATGAGTGTGCAAAGTTGTGACATTCCTTGGTGAACTTTGTCGGTTTTCATTACACAGTCTTATTAATTATGAAGACCTTTTAAGTCTGATGCTTTATTTTTTTGACATGTATTAGCAGCCGATGAAACTTGTATTCAATGTGTCTGTCTCTCTCTACCCATTATCTGTCTCTCTCTCTTTGCAAGTCTCACTTAAATATTCCAGCCTCAGTGCCACCACTAGGTCCTCATTGTCACCCTGGTCGAACTTTTTACTTTTATGACTCTACAGATCAGCTGACAGTTGCATAAACAAAGCCTCCAATTTAAGACCGTGTCTTAAGAACTAGTTTAGAATTAGTTAGGGCTAATCAGTCTTACGGTAACACTTTAGATTAGAGCAGTGGTTCTCAAATCTGTCCTGGGGACCCCTCACCACTGCACATTTTGCATGTCACCCTCATGTAACACACCTGATTCAAGTCATCAGCTAATTAGTAGAGACTGCAAGAGTTGAATTGGGTGTGTTAGATGAGGGAGACATGCAAAATGTGCAGTGGTGGGGGGTCCCCAGGACAGGTTTGAGAACCACTGGATTAGAGCATACAGTAAGTAAGCATGCATATTACTAGGATATTGGCTGTTTATTAGTACTTAGAGCACATATTAAAGGGATAGTTCACCCAAAACTTAGTCTTTGCATGTTTGCTTTGTAAACACTGGATCGGTACTTTCGCCTACGTCACGCGTGACCTTTCCAACGTGGTGCATTGCAGAGCTAGTGCAAGACGAGCATCTGTGGTTAAAAAGTATGTACATTTTTATTTTATTTTTTAAGAAAATTGCTGATTGTTTTGCTAGATAAGACATTTATTCCTCATCTGGGATCATGTAGTCCTTTGAAGCTGCACTGAAACTGACATTTGGACCTTCAACCCGTTGGTAGCTGTTGAAGTCCACTATATGGAGAAAAATCCTGGAATGTTTTCCTCAAAAACCTTAAATTCTTTTCAACTGAAGAAAGAAAGACATGAACATCTTGGATGACATGGGGGTGAGTGAATTATCATGAAATTTTAATTCTGAATTTAAATAATCCTTTAAAGGTGCTTTAGAATCAAAAATTGAATTTACCTCGGCATAGCTGAATAACAAGAGTTCAGTACATGGAAAAGACATACATTGAGTTTCAAATTCCATTGCTTCCTCCTTCTTATATAAATCTCATTTGTTTAAAAGACCTCCGGAAAACAGGCGAATCTCAACATAACACCGACTGTTACGTAACAGTTGGGATCATTAATATGTATGACCCCAATATTTGCATATGCCAGCCCATGTTCAAGCATTAGACAAGGGCAGCCAGTATTAACGTCTGTGCACAGCTGAATCATCAGACTAGGTAAGCAAGCAAGGACAACACCGAAAAACAACACAGATGGAGCAATAATTACTGACATGATCCATGATAACATGGTATTTTTAGTGATATTTGTAAATTGTCTTTCTAAAAGTTTCGTTAGCATGTTGCTAATGTACTATTAAATGTGGTTAAAGTTACCATTGTTTCTTACTGTTTTCACGGAGCCGTCACTATTTTCATTTTTAAACACGTGCAGTCTGTATAATGCATAAACACAACTTCATTCTTTATAAATCTCTCCAACAGTGTGTAATGTTAGCTTTAGCCATGGAGCACTATCAAACTCATTCAGAATCAAATGTAAACATCTAAATAAGTACTATACTCACATGATCCGAAGCATGCATGCAGCATGCATGACGAACATCTTGTAAAGATCCATTTGAGGGTTATATTAGCTGTGTAAACTTTGTTTATGCACTGTATTATAGTCGAGAGCTCAGGGGCGGGGAGCGCGAGATTTAAAGGGGCCGCGTGCTGAATCGGCGCATAGTTAATGATGCCCCAAAATAGGCAGTTAAAAAAAATGAATTAAAAAAAAATCTATGGGGTATTTTGAGCTGAAACTTCACAGACACATTCAGGGGACACCTTAGACTTATATTACTTCTTGTGAAAGAACGTTCTAGGGCACCTTTAATAGTTAGTTCACAAGTTCGCCTGCCCATTCAGTCTGAATGGTTAATGGTAAAACAAACTTGGCTTGCTGTCCTCGAAGGAGACTCGAACCTAAGGTTCGGCTCGAGCTCCGAGTTAAACTCTCTATTACAGTACTGCATAGAGGGAAAATAAGAGAAATAGAGGAGGGGATGGGGAGGAGGAGGGATACTGGAAGAATTGTCGCTGGGATGACGCAGTGACTGCGACTGTGATGATGATTGACAGGACTGAATGATTAGGCTCCTCCCGAACCTATGTTTGGAACTACATTTAATAGTGAGAATTGGACTCTAATCTAAAGTATGACCAGTCTTACTTTTCAGATTCAAATTAGACCAATCTACCTTTTTATGTAGTCCTAACTGAGCAAAAAAAAAAATTAGGGCCTGTCTTGAAAACTTGATAAAATTAGATGACTAACTTGTAAGACTAGCAGTTTTTCTCTGTGAGGTGTTCGTTAAAACTTAAAAGGTGTTGTAAGTGATTTTTTTTATTATTCAGAAAATAATTTGCAGCATTATTTATTTGATCTTAAAATGATTTTTACAATGTCATTTCTGTCTGTCTCTCTCTCTCTCTCTCTCTCTGCCCTCATTGTCATTCTGCATGACCATCCACTCTAAAGCCAAGGTTGCACGTCTCATTCCTCGTCCCACAATTCAGCTATAAAGACGGAGACAGAAAATAAAGAGAATGGGAAGAGAGACGTAAACCGAAAAGCGTTACAATTCACGGAGGGTATGGCCAGTCATTTAGGATGTGACATAAACCTCTCGCCATTTAAAACACAGAGAAGAAGGCAGATAAATCTGCCAAGTGCTATGAGGAAAATAAACACAAGGTGAGGCAAAAATAGGCTGGAAGACAGGTTTAGCGAGTCAAGGCCGCGCTGGGATTTACAGCAGAGCAAGAGAATGACCAAGATGCCTTCTGACGGTCAACCCGCCGAGAGAAGTGTGACTCGCTCAATTACACTGTCACACCGGATCGAAACTGGACATGTTTATCACAGAAGCAGACATAAAAACAGAATGAAAAACGGCAGGAAAGGAAATATATAGTTGACAATTGTGGTGCAAGTGGCATCAGCACCTCGGGGACATTGTCCTTTTAAAACGCTTTAGGTTCAATTTCCTTCTGGCTGGTTTCGTGGAATGTGGCAGCTATTATAAAAGCGTTTTGTGAGGAATTTGAGAGATTGTTAAAATCATATCTGAATTTCATCTCGCTTATAAACATTTTTAGCTGCCAGCATCCTAACTGTCAAGGAGCCAAATGATTGATTTGGAACACTCCGCAAGGCAGGAGACTCAACTTGAAGGGTTAGTTCACCCAAAAATGAAAATTCTGTCATTAATTATTCACCCTCATAAGACCTTCGTTCATCTTCAGAACACAAATTAAGATATTGTTGATAAAATCCAATGGCTCAGTGAGGCCTCCATTGACAGTGAGATAATTAACACTTTCAAATGCCCAGAAAGCTACTAAAACATATTTAAATCAGTTCATGTGACTACAGTGGTTCAACCTTAATGTTATGAAGCGACGAGAATACTTTTTGTGCACCAAAAAACCAAAATGATGACTTTATTCAACAATATCTAGTGATGGGCGATTTCAAAACACTGCTTCATGAATCTTTACTAATCTTTTGTTTCAAATTAGTGGTTCGGAGCGTGTATCAAACTACCAAAGTCACGTGATTTCAGTAAACGAGGCTTCGTTACGTCATGAGTGTTTCAAAATTTCACTGGTTCACCACTGGGGGGCGTGACTTTGGCAGTTTGATATAAATTCACTGCAAGGAGCGTGACGTTTAATGCTATATTAGCCTGTTACTAATATGTGACTATTTGTCAAATGATTTGGTGGGTCAATGCTGCGCAGTTTCATGTGTTTACAACAATCGATAGATTTGAACGAACCCACAATATTTGCAAGTAATAGATAAATATTTTTGTGGAACACATACTGTATTTAATTTCACTGCCATAGACTTGGTCACCAGACTTGATAAAAAGCATTACTGAACAAAGTGCAGTATAACTGTATGTGTAATTTCTCCAGCATAACCCACAGAATTATTTACAATTACGAACACTTGATCGTTTTTGAAGTGAATCTACCTATGCATTATCAGCTGTCACGTCATATCTGTATCTCACATTGTTTATATGTGCTATTATTGACATTCATATCTATCCAAATCATCTGCACATGACTATTACTTGTACAATAAATAATATATAGTTACCTGTCTATTAAAACATGAGAAAGGAGTCTCTGTCAAGTCAATGTTTGTCGCAAAGCACTCTCCATCTCAAAAACGCCATGCCGATATTGATCCTTGTTTTATTTCTCTGTTTGTCCTAATGCCTGCTTGCCTTAGTTCATTTAGCCTATGATTGAGTTTTATTTAATTTATTTATTTATTTTTTCCTTTTCTGCTTCTCAATGAATAATCGTGATCCATCATGATGACTGAAAGACACAACAGTGGCATGCTATAACCAACACTTTCACATTTTCGCATTTGCATTTTCGCATATTACGTCATTGATAGGCGACAATGACAAGGGATAATGACAAGTCATTATTTAAAATTGGAATATCTCTGGATTTACAAATCCTTGGGAACTTTTGGGATAATGTAATTACACAGATGCATGAAATATCACATTGTGCAAGTGGTTTTTAGATATTTTATTACAAAAATCTTACATATTCTGGCTTTAAGCAATATCGAAAGTGAATTGGCATGCACCTTAAAGTAACCAAATTAATGCTATGTGGCTTTTCATCTATATATAATGCTATCTTTTTTAGGGTTATTTGAAAAGCAATCTTTCGGAGGAACAAAGTTTCCAAGAGATCCCATTCAAAGCCTCCAACACTTTTGACTTTTTTTCTACTTCTTTCTGTAGGGTTTACACAAGGGAGCCCCTCGTGCAATTAGACATGCTTTAAGATGGCAGTGTGAAGCGATGGCTTTAGGATGCGGTGTGAACGCTCCCCTTCTAGTTTTTCAGCAGAAGTTGGGCAATTAAACCACTGATTCAGAATATCATCCCTGCAGTATAGCCGGCCATGTGACCATGATACCTTACAATCCACATAGATCAAAACCTTAACCAAGACTATAAAGAGAGAGCGATCTTAAAGTCCACCAGCCAGAGACTCTTCCCTCCACCGGTGCCAGTTTCCATCAGGCCCGAATACTTATAGTTACATGTGCTTCTGTGCCATCCTATACCAGCATGCCTGTGCTTTAATTAGGATAACCCCCCTCAGGGCAAGGCATCGTGGGATGAAAGGTGGGGTTCCTCATCCACAAATCCCTTTTCCTTCTTTTCGCCAATGACAGACTTCAAACACAAAGCGTCCGCTATCTACAGAGCTGCTTTTTTGCTGCGATGGAAATCGAAAGGCGCTGAGAGAGAAAGCGTGAAGCCGGTGCAGATGCTGAGAACCATCTTTTTTATGCCAGCCTCTGTGTCACCGACAAAGCACACAGAAAGGTTATGCTGATTAACAGAAGCAGAGACGAGCAGAGCTACAGGCCCTTAAGCTCAGAAATAGAAAAGAAAGAGAGAAAAGAAGCTGAGGAGGGAGAGAGAGAAAGATTGAAATGAGGTAAAAAAAGGTGAAAATGAACTGCAGCTGAGTGTAGGTGTAGCAGTCATTATGAGGAGAAAAACATGAATATCTGATTTTTTATTCGTTTATTATGATGTGACAATACTGTCATTATTTGCTCATACTCAAGTTGTTCCAAACCCAGAAAATATTCTTTCTTCTGTGGAAAACGTCTATTCCAGATATTCAAACTTGGATCATCACAGTCGGTTATGAAAAACGCTCCAGTTGAAACAAGCACATTAAACACATTTAAATACAGCAAACATGTCTTAAAGTCAAGAAAAAGTCTCAATTGGGTAAGAAAAATTTCTATATTATTATATTAAAATTATTGCAAGGTAGCAAATATATGGCCACTAAAAATTAAAACAAGACGGAAATGCACACAATTTTATAAATATTGAATGTTAATCAATTTTAGGTCTGTTTAAAAATGTCTTTTTGTAGTATTATTTCAAAAAGTTTAGGGTTGATAAAATGTTCTAATCTTTTTATTCGTAATCTAATTTTTGAAAGACATTTATTTGATCAAAAAAAAAAGTGAAATATTATTACACATTACAATAACTAATGTTTCTATATTTTTAAAATGTAATTTATTCCTGTGATCAAAGCTGAATTTTCAGCATCATTACTCCAGTCTTCAGTGTCACATGATCCTTCAGAAATCATTCTAATATGATGATTTGCTGCTCAAGAAACATTTCTTATTATTATCGATGTTAAAAACAGTTGTGCTGCTTAATATTGTTGTGTGATACATTATTTTCGTGATTCTTTGATGAATAGAAAGCTCAAAAGAAAAGCATTTATCTGAATATAAGTGTTTTTGAAGTATTTACTGCCACTTTTGATCAGTTTGATGCATCCTTGCTGAATAAAATATTAATTTCTTAAAAAAAAAAAAAAAATGACTTACCCCAAACTTTGCTTGAATGGCATGTTTCTAGTAAAATTGTCTGGTTTGTATGACTTTCCTGAATCCATTGCTCTTGATACAATATTGTTAATCTAATATCACTTAAAACAAAAATAAAAAAAAAATATTTTATCTAATGTACAACATTCAAGACTCTTCTTTAAAAAGTTCTTCTTAGGTAAATTTGTCATTTTTTGGGAATACTTAGAACTGAAAACAACAACAATGATACTATGTGAAAGAGCAGTGAGTGTGATGACATGAGGAAATGTCATTGTTGTGAACATTTTCTTTAAATAGAGGAATACGCTAATCTTCATGAAACATCTTGCAAAAACAAGTCCTTGATCTTACAAACATAAGCATCCCCCCCAGTCTTAAAAAATATCTGTAATGCCAAGAAAACAGCTGCAGTGTGGAAACTTGGCCGTAGCCTCTGGCTTCTGTTAACTCTGCTTCTCCTGACACAGTGAGTGTTTCTCTCTTCACCACAAATCTCTCACCAGATGGCTATTCAACTTGAATTTTAACACAGCTTTTTATATCCTAGCAAACTGGAAAAGAAAATCTAATGTCAGTATATGTGCAAAATACAATATAAGTTCATCGAAAAGAATTTTCTGGGATCGGATATCCTTGATCTCAGACCATTCATTTAATAAGTCATTGCTCTTATGTCCCTGCTTTTTGAACTATAGTTTGCTTTGTGATTTTGAGATAAACAAGCCTTTGCTCTTGACTTGACCCTTGCTGTTTACAGAAAATAAGCAGTGAATTCCATTGATGTCTTGTTATCTTATTCTGTTTTGAATTACAGCAATATTATAGCCCAAAGAAAGCAAATAGAAAGAAGAAAAAAAAGTCTCAGTTTTTTCTAGATAGCAATGGCTTACACTATTTCCATAGTCCACTTTAGACATTCTACTATCTCTCATTAGAGTATTATGTTTACACCAGATGTGAACAGCGCGACACGACAAATGCAAATAGAATTCATTACTACACTGGATGCGGTGCAACACAACATGACAAATTCCCGACGGTAAACTGATCACACTACTTCTGATACAATGGATTTGCACCGGTCGCTCTGTCATGTCCTGTGTGGACAGCTTCTAGCTGCAACAGTCGCATCCGGTGTAGACACAGCGTTAGATTAGGGTTAGTAGAATAAGTTGACATGTAGTTGCAAAGTTACATATAGTTAGGAAAATGTCTAAAATGGACTATCAAAATAAAGTGTTACCCAGACAATGAAATTACAAGAAGAATTAAAGCTGCAAGCAGCGATGAAAGGGCCCTCGCACCAGGGCTCACCACCACCCGTTGGCCTAGAAAAACAGTGAACAGTGGGCGACATGCATGTAAGCGAGTAATACAGAAGAATTACGACAAAGTCATTTCAAAGTGCCACATTTCCTGTTGCCAGCAGGTGGCACTATGACTAACTGAATTTTGGCATATAGATGTCTTGAGGCCAGAACTCTTATCACACATGTGAAGTTTGGGGCAGATGGGACACTGTATGCCTGAGTTACAACAGCTTCATCGTACATGGCGAAACATCAGGCCGCCACGGACACGCCCTTCAACGAAAACTCAAGATCTTTGCAATTTAACATCACTAAGGCCTTAAAGTGCATATTGCAGGTTTAACATTTTTTTTCGAGATGAATATATAACCTTGTACAAAAATACCATATAAAAAGGTACTGCAGTGTTTAAAAATGTTTTGCGAGACATAAGGGCATTAATTTAGTAGATAAAGTGACGGTCTCTGTAAAAACCGCTTTTTTTCAGCGTCGCGTCATTTTACGTCACTACAGGGAGATGTTCGCAGAGCTCTGTGTTGATTCAGTGCAGAATATATTGGTATTTAGCACCAGCGGCCGTGAATCAGTGTGTTTTCGGTAGTTTTTGTATTCTATTTATCATCGTAATGGTAAATTATTGTGTTTGTGGAGGTTGCACAAACTTCAGCCTGTCAGGACATCGAGTACAGAGGTTTACTAACAAGAAAAACTACGCTGCTATCTTCTGTGCCGGGGTTTGTTTTGTGCAGGTGAAGAGATGGGACTTCGCGTCGAAAAACGCGTTCATTTTAGACTGGAGGATTATCATCCTGGCGATATGATGGAGTTCAACATTGTAATACTTCTGTAAATGATCATATTAAATGAATAAACTTACACACGCTATGCTTCTTCACCGTTTTTACTTGAATCAATTTCAACACTGATGAATACAAATTATGTACACATGCATACAGTCTCACACAAAACAGTTTTGAATGATGTGCTGTTAATGTAAATACTCCAATTTCATGCATGCCATGTATGTAAACTTATATATACATTCAAGTTCACACAACTGCATAATCACGGCGTCATACATCCTCACACTATCAGTGAATGGGCACGGAATAAACTCATAACACAGAATTAATGAATAAAGGATAACATGAAACACATACAGTAACATTATATGTTTGGCCGCCGGCGGGAGACATGATCACGGATCCGTCAGAGATGCAGCTCGATGAAGACTTACGGTGCACATTTTAGGTTTTGTGTTTGATTATTACATTTGCTAACTACCAAATCAGCCGTGATGAGAAACGGCTATATCACGTAACGTTAGTGTGGACGGATATTAACGCGTGTGACATACGCTTGATCAAAGTTTATTCGTTTCTGTTATTAGTAATCAGTTAGGCCTACTCCTAGATGACCAATAGCTTTGCTATTGCCTGATTCATGATAATAATCTGTACAATATTGTGATCTGAGCACATGTCATTACCTAACGTTATATAGGCTAACACCGGTCTCTGTCCTGTTCTCCACTGCTTCTCCTCACACAACAGCTCAATTTGTCTCTTTTGACCGTTATTCTGTCTAATTCTGGTCTGTCCCTGCTCTCTTGACCACATAGCAGGCTAATTGTATGGCTGTGATTAGTTATACGAGTAAATAAGCATTTACAATTTCCTCAGCATCCGAACTGTCATTGCGATCCATTGTTTTCTTATAGTTTATATTGATCGCGTTCCCTTCAGTGACGTCACATCCGATTTGGCATTTTTCAGATGCGGAAGTAAAATTTTCTCACAAAAAAACGACTCCAGAAGTTTTTTCAAGAAAATCTATTTCATACATTATTTTTCTACACATTGAATCACTAAAGCTCTAACCTGCAATATGCCCTTTAAGATTAGACTGACCAAATATGACGTGGTTCTGTTTAAATGTCTATGAGGAGTTAATCACAGTGTAAAACATGTCATTTCCTGTTCCCGCAGGTGGCGCTATGACTGTAACTGAATATTGTCATATAGATGTCTTCAGGTCAGGACTCTAATAAAACGTGAAGTTTGAAGCAGATCGGACATTGTATACCAGAGTTACAACAACTTCCTGTTTCATGGCGAAACATCAGACTTTGTCAGGCCGCCACGGACACGCCCTTCAGCGAAAACTCAAGATCTTTGCAATTTAACGCAAAGGCCTTTAGATTAGACAGACCAAATATGATGTTGATCTGATTAAAGCTCTAGGATGAGTTTGTTAAAGTACAATGTGAAGAAATGGCAAAAACTGCAAAATTTTTGCAGCGAAAACTCAACCCGGGGACTTTTTTATAGGTATTGGGATGTCACATCTGTCTACCGATTTTCATACCTGTACGTGATACGTAGCGCGAAGGGCGCTTAATTGAAATTTTGTAGGTGGCTGAAACCCATATTAGATGTAAATTTTCACCACTTCTGACATGTGTGCAAAGTTTCATGAGTTTTCGAGAACGTTTAGGCCCTCAAAAATGCAATTCATTTCGGAGAAGAAGAATAATTGACTGAGCAATTACAATAGCGTCCTCATACCATCGGTGCTCGGGCCCTAATAACTGGAACCAAATGCTGCTCTGATTTTATTTCCTCCTGAGAAAAAGACCCTAATAATCTCACTTGTTTCCTCTCAGTGCCAAGTCTACAATCAGAGATTTCAATATAAATGCAAACATTTCTCATTTCTCCACATGATCTGAGCTGACACCTACATTCATTTTATAGCTCTGTTCTCTTGAGGGCAATTTACACTGCACTGACAGACTCCGACCAGCGTGGACAATCATCAAATCATAATATGTCAATTCTCATACATTTCACAACCCAACAAGTGCGATTCAGCATGTTCAATCAGCAAAAAATAGCTCCGACAGACACCATGCTGTAACACACACTGTCGGTGCAATGTGAAGTGGCTTTTACGCTACTGCAAAAATTGTCTCATTGTGACTATTTTTATTTTTTCCTAAGGTATTTTCAGGAGTAGCAAGGTTAGCATACATAAAAGTAAAATAACTGAAATCTCCATTAAGTCTCCTGAGCTTTGAACGATCAACAATAAAATTGTCCTCTGGGATCTTTATATTGCGAGACGTGTTGCTTTATGCATTGAGAATACCAGGAAAATAATTCCTCCACAAAGCAAACATTCAAGGCAATCATTTCCCATAAACCCAAACACAACTAATCAGATTTTAGTCCACAAGCCTCCCTCAAGACAGACACATTTGGGGTGTGAGAAAACCGACTTGTTTTTGGGGGGGTTTTTGACAGCAAAACACCCAACAGCTTATTTTCTTCACATGCCCTGGCTGCTTTCATTCTCCTGATGTTTTATTCGTTTCCATTACAGCCAGTCAATTATCCTAAAGCTCGGATGCTGGGTTTCAACCAGTGGGACTAGTCAAAATGCAATTACAGGTTTGAGAGTCTCAACACACTGCGGAACATCTAATATAATGGCAGGATACTGTGCAATAAAACGCACGCTCAATATAATGCGACCTGCATGACCCAGGTGGGGTTTGTTGAGAATGACAATACTGTTCATCATTTACTCTGGTCTAGTCCTGGGCATTGTGATTGTATATAGAAAATTGTTTTAAATTTGTTATATTTTGCTATACTACTGGAACAGGGGACGTTGACTGATTTACACAAGGAAAAACATAAAATGTGAAATAACTTTTTTCTGAAGCTAAATAACTTTTAGAACTGTAATTTGTTTTGAGATTTTGCATAAACAAGCCTTTGCTCTCAAGTTGCCCATTGCTGTTTAAGGAAAACAACTGCTGGCCTCGGTTGACATACGTTGAGGCATTCTGTTTTGCATTACTGCATCTCTTTGTAATTGTTATGCATTAACATGTCAATATTAAGCGGAGAGCAATTTGAGACTTTTGATTAAATATTCTGCTTCTCAGAATTGTTCTTGAGAAAAAGATGCTAATAAATTTCCTCTAGAGATTTGACTGTTCAGATTTCAGTGGAAGCACAGCCTACCCAAGATTTTGAGGAGGAAAATGGAAGAAGAACCATTTAATGTTAATAAAATTCCTAGTTACTCATTTCATTTCATGTCTCAGAATGTGTATTCCATGTTTGTAATTTCATCACTGAGTAGGAACCATCGCTGCTCTTTCCCGTGAACATCTTTAATCTGCAGATTAATTACAACTGTTTGGAAAACTGTGCTAAAGTGAGTCTGTGGGAGAGAAGGGGAGGGTGAGGCAAATCCATAGCCAGAGACTTTTGCCACAGTTGGCCAAAAAAAAAAAAAAAAAAAAAAACTAGCCAATCGCCATTGAGTATTTGATTTTCAGTGGTTAGTGTTAGAGAAAATATAAAATGCAGAAAATATACAACGCAAACTGATGCCTCCCTTTGTATATGAACCAATCATTGTAGATATGTAACATATGTGATAGTAGTTTTAACTTCTCAACACACCCAAGGAAAAAAAAAATAGGTTTGAAGAGAGTCGGGAGAGTATGTGGTCCAGATTTGCATACGTGGTCATATCTCAAAAAAACAAACAAAAAAAAAAAAAAATATGTGTGAGCATGCTGATAACAGGATCATAGCAACTATACTATTATTTTATGATTCCCACTCATAACAGAAAACATGATTTTTGTAATGTCATTCACACATGTGTGAGAAACGTATTGTTTAGCACATTCAAAACATCTACATTTCAACAGAAATTAGTGAACAAAAGCTTAATTGATGACGCAGTATTTCACAGTAAACACTTCATAAACTATCCAAAACAGGCCAATGAAACAGTCTGAACATTTATATTACTTTTATAGAATGTTATATATCATATTTATTTTACATTATAGAGCATAAAATTATTCATCCCAGTTTAATAGGTTGCTTATATCATTTATATAATTTTTTTTTCCAACATATTTCAGTTGATTTCACTCATCCTAGTATAGCCATATAGTTTGGAAAAAAGCCCAACTAATAACTAAGAACATGTTTATGTATCTCTTATCATGGGGGAGGGTGAATGGATTCTGACAGCTGGATTGCTCGCCATCAGATTCTGTTCCTCCCATGTTTCTTACACAAAGAGGTTCTAATATTTATCAAACTGATGCTGGTTAAGCTCCATCCTCATACAGGATAGAATCAGCATCTATTAAACCACTGCATCAACATCTCTAATCTTTGGGGTAGGGGAACGGATTCGGAAAGCTGGATTTCTCCTCATTGGATTCTGTTCCCCCTATGGTTCTTACACATTGAGGTTCTAATATTTATCAAACTGGCACTGGTTAGTTGGTTTCGATATCCTTGTTATGCATTAACATGTCAATATTAAGTGGAGAGCAATTTGAGACTTTTGATTAAATATTCTGCTTCTCAGAATTGTTCTTGAGAAAAAGACACTAATAAATTCTCACGAGGCTATCGAAACCAACTAACCAACTAACCAGTGCCAGTTTGATAAATATTAGAACCTCATTAGCCGCCTTTCCACTGTCGGGCCAGTGCGAGCCAGGGCTAACAGCGTGCCGGGCTGGGCCTATGGCCACAGACCTTGGGCACCGAGGCTAAAATCAAGTTGTGTTTCCACTGTCGGTCCGCTAGGTCCGCAGCGCTGATCTGAAAAAAATGCCCTTAAACACACCTCCCTTGATCAAACGTCACACAACCCAACCCATTTCAGCATGCAGACCATCACCTGACTACGATTAGCTCCGCCTTTCACCTCAACCACGCCACAAGCCCCAGCTGGCCCGCTTTGGACCATGGATTTCGGCGGGCCGAAAAACCCGTGCTTTTGGTACCGAGGAAGCACTGAAGAGGCATGATCAAGCCCCGGAAGTGACAGTGGAAACGCGACCGGCCCTGGTACGCACTAGCATGCCCCCCAAGAACCATGGGGGAAACAGAATCCAATGAGGAGAAATCCAGCTTTCCGAATCCGTTCCCCTACCCCAAAGATTAGAGATGTTGATACAGTGGTTTAATAGATGCTGATTCTATCCTGTATGAGGATGGAGTGTAACCAGCATCAGTTTGGTTAGATGGTTTCGATAGCCATGGGCAGTGTGCTGGCACATTGCACCATTGCTCTTTGAGCGACCGAGTTTAAGTCACAGCTTGTGGACTTTTCCTGATACTGTCACCCTTTTTCTCCCACTTCGTTTCCTGTCTAAATACTATCGTATCATAACAAAAGGCAAAAATGCCAAAAAAATACATCTTGTTACCTGATGCTGGTTAAGCTCCATGCACACACAGTATAGAATCAGCATCTTTTAAGCCAATACATCATGTTTCCCAACCTCATTCCTGGAGGCACACCAACAGTGCACATTTTGGATGTCTCCCTTAAGCCGAGTTCAGGCTGCACGATTTTAGCCCCGATTTTGGCTCGCCGACAGGTTTTGAGAAATCGCCGACAAATGCCTGAAATCACAGGCAAATCGGTGCTCGTTCACGCGAGTGACAATCACGCAGTGTGAATGAGCAAAGACGTGATCTGAGAGAATCGCCGACGAGTCGCCGACACCCGTGAGATATTTGGCATGCTAAATATCTGGACCTGTCGGCGATTCAAAATCCTGCAGTGTGAAAAGTGTTCTGACTGAAAACTGCATCGGCGATGACCGACAGCCAATGAGAGAGCAAGATACAGAGCAGCGGAGAGTTCGGGGAGGAGTTATAGACCAAAATATCAGCAAGCATGGCTTCGTTTCAGATAAACATTACAATTTTATCATACAGAAGCAAAGCACAAACATTTGCTTGACCATCAACAGCAGCACATTGAAAAGTTATGTATTTTGCTCCAACTGTCATTGCAGAACACACAATCCTTGTTCTTCGCGTCTCCCCAAACATTTCCTTCTCCATATTCTTCTTTTCTTTATGTTGTTTTCGCTGCAAATCAGCGCACAGGCAATTCGTATTTCAAGCTTCTTGCGGGCTACTATTTTTAATAATAATCCCACCGTGTGTCTCAATCAGCTCCCTAGTTCAGTAGTCAGGGCACTGATCAGGGTATCAGCCACATTCACTTTCATTATATACTGATTCACGACCTAGGGAGCTAGGGAGCTGATTGAGACACAGGGCCAGTCTCGCTTGAGAACTCTGGTCTTGCGCGCGTTGTTTCCTTGTCATGTCTCGCGTGTGTTTGGTTGTGAAACGTAGTTTGCGTGCCAGACAGAGTTGTCGGCGATTCCTCCTATTGTAAAGTCATGCAGTGTGAAACCTTCTGTCGCCGATCCATCGTGCAGTATGAACATAGCATAGCAACGACTGAATGCTGGCCAAGATAGTCATGCAGTGTGAAAAGAACAGTGACCCGATTACTTTGAAAATCGTGCAGTCTGAACTCGGCATTATCCGACCCATCTATTTCAGGTCTTAGAGCAGGGGTGGGCAAACTCGATCCTGGAAGGCCATAGTTTAACTCCAACCCTGATATAATTCACCTGCCTGTAGTTTTCTAGTAATCCTGAAGGCATTGATTAGCTGGTTCAGGTGTGTTTGATTAGGGTTGGAGCTAAACTCTGCAGGGCAGTGGCCCTCCAGGACCAAGTTTGCCCACTCCTGTCTTAGAGTCTCTACTAATGAGCTGATGAATTGAATCAGGTGTGTTTGATTAGGAAGAGTTGGAAAATGTGCAGTGTTGGTGTGCCTCCAGGAACAGGGTTGGGAAACACTGCACTACGTCAACATCTCTCATCATATGGGTGAGGGAACGGTTTCCGACAGCTGGAATGTTTGCCGTTGGATCCCATGTTTCTTAAGCTGGGGACACACCGGACAAACGTCAGACTGCTTTTAAGCATCGGCCAACTAAGTTTTCACAGTGTATTCTGCACCATTGGCTCTAGTCGGACGCCGCCGGGTTTTCTGGGGCCGATTCATCATGTAGAATTGGCGTCGAGCCGTTGGGCGAGAGAGAGAACTCTGATTGCAAGGCAGTACAGACAGAAGGCTGTTCTAATTTTAAATCATGTACCTGAGTGTTCCTGGGTGAATGTTTAATATTAACGTGAGCCGAGTGGAATATAGAAAGTAATCAGCATGAATGATATTCAAAACGGTAAGCATGTGCTGCTTTGCTTGCTGTTTGTGTATCTGCAGCCTGCAGTGCCAGTCTCCCTTTCTGAGTTATGAATATAGATGAATATGAAAAAATAGCAGCCCTTACACACAGGTGCAGAATACGCGTACTAGCTGACAGTCGGCTGTAGTTCTTGCAGTCTGTTCACAGACGACGTGAGGTGACAACACAGGTGGCTTTTATCAGTGCTTGTTCATTGGTGTTGCTTTGGTGTGTCCCTACCCTTACACAATGATGCTCTATTTTTTATCAAACTGATGCTGGTTAGTTGGCGCCACTAGCCTTGTAGGCAGAGCATTGACATATAGTGCCTTTGTGCTTTGGGTGACCCGAGTTTGAGTCTTCTCTCGTTCTTCACTGTCGAAACTCCTCCCTTTTTCCTCCTAGAGCTCCTCACTCCGTTCCCACGGCTCTCGGCCCTGCCCTGCTTGCCACATTATTCATTCATTTTTTTGCCAAGTTTGTTTTGATGAGAACAAATACAATCCTTCCCAAAGCAATATTGTAAGGAAATCATTCACCGGCTTCAAATTTATGTGTTTTGCCTTCTAGGGTAAAATCTGATCATAAATGGCCATTAAAGGATTTTTTTTTTTTAATACTAAGGGATTAAAATCACACTTTTGCTATGACTGAATCATTGTTTCATGAGTATTGTTCAGTGGATGTTGTGTGTGTTTATATTCAGAGGAATTGTGGGCATTAATCTGGATCGAAGACAAAAAACAATGCAAGGAATGAAAGCAGATGAATGACTTTGAATGGCTTGCTGTTTAAAATTTTAAAAGAGGATTTTTGCACAAGAAAAAAAGTAACAAGTTAAACATGAAAATATTATGCAATAATTTAAGACATTTCTCATTTTATAGAACATTTTGGCATAAAGCGTTCTTTAAAACTGAGTCCAGGGTTCCAGGGTTCTAAATAAAAACATATAGAACACAACTGAACCTTTTTTTTTTTTCTTTTCCTAAAGCAAAACAAACCTGATCTGGTATTTCCTCTTTGTATCACCCTAGAGTGAGAGCGAGTCGATTACCTTTTCTTGTGTTTACCTGTCAAAATGAAAGTGTTGGAGACTGACAGACACAAAAGAGCTTTTTGAGATTTGTGTTGACTGGAGGAAACAGGCTTTCCCTGTGAATTTGAGATCTGACAGTGATGGAGTGTTTGTCGACTTTACTAGCACATAGTGCTGGGAGATTCTTCAAAGAGTCGAGGGCTGCTGACGGTATCATTAGCTTTTAGTCTACCGCTCTCTCTTCCCACACCTGTCTTCATCTCTTACACACAATCGGACGATATACGGCGAAACTGAACAAGTGGAGGCGAGCGCTGGGACATCATTACACAGACAAAGCAGCACATTCATTCTCCTCCATTGAGTTCTTTCGCAGCATACTCATGTAATATGCAGTGCTACCGGTGTTTATCAAATGCTAATAATGGTCTCACTGTCTGAAGGAACATGAACTATATGCACAATATTTGTAGCGGTGGAGTTTTTAACGCTTCCACAACAGTCTGAATGTACAGTAGCAGCAGATGTAACACCTAACTGCTTCTAATTCAAGCCGCACGACCTGAGCCTGATTTGAGCTGCAAACGCATGCACCAGCGATTCACGAGTCGCTCGGGGAGACTGAAGCTGCTGTGCCTCTGATATGATGCCTGATTCATGATATCATGGAATTTTAACTCTCAAATCCTTCTGATTCGCTATTAAAAAATCAAAGCAGGTTTTTTGTTAAAACGTTTATGGTAATAGTGAAAAAAAAAAATGATAGCTTTCCATTCCTCAAAGTAAATACCAGTGCTTATACAACAGAAAAATAAGAGTAGGATTTGGGCTTAAAAAGTCACAAACCCAGATTTAGATTACTATTTCCACATAAATATTCACTACCATTCAAAAGTAAGATTTTTGAAGTTTTTGAAGTCTGACCAAGACTGCATTTATTTGATCAAAAACACAGTAAAAACTGTAATATTGGGAAATATTATTACAATTTAAAATAACTGTTTTCTACTTTAATATATTTAAAAATGTAATTTATTCCTGTGATGCAAAGCTAAATTTTCAGCATCATTACTCCAGTCTTCCGTGTCACATGATCCTTCAGAAATCATTCTAACATGTTGATTTGCTGCTCAATAAACATTTCTTATTACTATCAATGTTATAAACAATTGTGCTGCTTAATATTTTTGTGGAATTGAAACAATTGCAGATTGTTTCAAAGCAGCTTCACTGTAATAAAATAACGATCAGTGATGCAAACTTCATCAAATATGAGAAAATTCTAATTCTACAGTAAAGCATCTCTAAAAAGACTATCATTATTCATCTCAAGTCAATTTATTGTTTATTCGGTTCAATTCATAAACAGTGTCAATGTTGAAAAATTCATCAAATATGAAACAAATTCAATTAATCTATAAAGCAAAAAAGACAATTGTGTCATCATCCAGCTCAATTCAGTTCAAGTTTTGTTCACATCCAATAGCGTCAGTGTAATCAAACCGATAATATTACGGAATATTACGTGTCTTTCAAAAGACATTTGTAAGAAAAATTGGACGCCACATTCTGAAATAGAAATGTAATGTAAAGAGGTCAGGTGAACACACGTTCACTGCATCATGTATACTATTTCACATGCTTTTTCACATGCACAAATTATTGTTTTAACAGTATGATAGTATACTATTGCGATCATTGATTAAGACTAGGTGTTGAACGACTTCAGATTTTTTTAAAGTCGACATTTATGTGATTAAATTGAGTGGACAAATAAGGGGCTGTTCACACATAAAGCGCTTTCCATCCCAATGCGCTACTTTTTCATTGTTTTTCTATGTAAACACGCACTAGACAGACATGTCTGCACTCCTGACTCCTGTATTGCACTCCTGTCTTGCGTCTTTTGCAGCGTCTAGCGCGTAACATGACATTGGCACTCAAATTCAAATCAGTTCAACTTTTTAAAAAACACGTCTCGAGACCACGGGTTTTTCCCCCATTCCACTAACCGCGTCTTGCATTTTTGAAAGCAAAAATGTGTTCTGTGTACTGTCTGCATGTGTGTGTAATGTAGCAGCGCGTTAGTTTAGAACGGCGATTAACTTAAGGGTACAATAAGCTGTTTAAAACATGCATTCACACGATGAATATTGAGAATCCAGATGGTATAATCAAACATATCTTGTGGAGCGCTTTCGGAGTATGCATTTATTTGTCATTTGCTGCGCCCTCTATAGGCCATGACTAGTGACTAATCAACGTCATGCTGAAAGTGTCATGCCAGAGCATTAAAGTCGACTAGTCGATTAGTCAGTGCAACCCCTAATTCAGACTAGTTCACTTTTGATTCATAAATGATTTAACTCGCATGTTTAGTCCCTATTCAGTATCCAATTCAATTCACATTTATTTGTATAGCGCTTTTAACAATGCATATCGTTTCAAAGCAGCTTTACAGAAAAATGCATGTTTCCAATTTAGAGTAATCCATAATGTCCATATGTCAGAAATGTACAGTTCTAAGATGATATAAATCACGCAGTTAGCTAATATCATTTATTAATTTAGGCAGAAACAATGATCTCATGAAAGCAATTATTACAAGTTGTGATCATAATGATTACAATATATAGAAAATTTGGCAGTGGTGCATGTTGATTCAGAGTTTGCGTCATCTGAAGTCCTCGCAGGAGTTGGAGTCTTCACAGGTGTTGGGGCATCTGAAGTCTACGTAAGAGGCTGGATCCAAACTGGAGCTGGCGCACTCTAGTTACCACGGGATGGGCATCCGATAGAGACAGAAAAGCAAATGGAAAATAATTAGCGTAGCTGCTGTTCAAGCAAAAGATAATCATGTGCATTTCAAGGTTAAGAGATGTATTATGTGACTGCTTGGCTAAAGAGATGTGTCTTTAATCTAGTGTCTCTGAGCCCTGAACATCATCAGGAAGGCTATTCCAGAGTTTAGGAGTCAAATCCGAAAATGTTCTCCCTCATTTAGTGGACTTTGATATCCTAGATACTACCAAAAGTCAAGAGTTTTGTGACCGTCAAGTTTGTAGGGTGATATAAAATTGGTTAAATACACAGGAGCTGAACCATTTAGGGCCTTATAGGTCAGTAGCAATACTTTGTAATTGATACAGAACTTAATAGGTGATGAAATATATATGTATCATCGGCATAACATGTTTTCTAATAATATTACCAAGGGGAAGCATATATATTGAAAATAGCAGAGAGCCTAAAACAGACCCTTGTGGCACTCCATAATTTACTGATGTTAACTTGGACGATTCCCTGTTTAAATAAGCAAAGATAGGTACGATTTAAAGCATTCTAATGCCTGTCCCTGAATACCGGTGTAATTTTGTAATCGATCTAATAGTATGTCATGATCTATAGTGTCAAACGCAGACAGGTTATTTGTGAATATATCTATAGTCTTTGGGATAATTGTTCTACCTGGTCGATAACGTCTCTATAGAATGAACTACACACACTAATGACCATAAATGTCCAGCCTGGACTAGCTAGAAACCAGCTAACCACCATTTGAAGCTGTTTTAGTCATAGAAGCATCAACAGAAACTATTCTCACACCTCAACTAACAGTCTCCTGGCCCAGACTTCACCCCCAAACACTTGGACACATCAATGACCTGCTGTTTCCCTATTGTTTCACCTCAGGGCTGTTATTCTTCATGTTCTGATAAGACACGGGTCATATTGACCCCCAGCGACTACACGTGTGTGATATTGCTCTCTGCTGGTGGAGAAGCACCCCACTGATATGGGCTCATCACAGCCCTTTCAAAGCCCTGAGCATAAGACATGTTCTGATGAGACTGTAATTGCTTGTGTGCATTAGTGGGCCAAAATATAAAAATAAGCTTCATTCACTACTGCTTTATAAAACCTGGTGAGCATAACTATACATGCACCAATATTAAAATTCTAGCCGGTAGGATAAGCTGATTAATATTGTCATGTTAAGGCCGATAACAATAAATATACCATTTTCTCCAAATAAATTAAAAATATAACACTAAGATCACATATTAAATGAATTAAGATGTACTGAAAATGTGCCACCGCAAGGTCTTCTGCAATTATGAATAGTTTTCAGTTGAATAAAGCAGCTAATATATAAACTCATCAGTAATGGAACAGGAGTTGATTAGTAATTTGTGATTCTCTGGAATGACAGTAAAAATCATCGGAAGCATAAACAAACAGCGGGGCTCTGTGTAAATGTACCGTGAAGTATTTGCAGAGTCATGTTTGATATGAATCGATAACACTCATCAGCCTTTGATTTACAGTCTTGATGATGGATTACTGTGGCAGCCACGGTTAAAAGTTTGGAAGTGAGAATCAAATTAAACTTTGTTTTATATTTGCTGCAATGGCTGTATTGCTTATAGAATAGACACAAACCTTAAAGTCTTAAAAACAAAAAAAGCTATTGATACAAAAACAATATACAGTTCACTGAACTACATGGGGTACATCCTTAGGAAAAAGGTTCAGTGGTGTTCTATATAGAACTCTAGGGTTCTTGAGTCAATTTATGCCGAAAAGGTTCTATATAAGGAGAAATGTCTTAAGTGATTGTATGATACTTTGTTTTACAGGTTATTTCAATTTTTTCTAGTTATAAAGTATGTTTACGAGATGCTTAACTAATTAATTCATTAAAACTAAATCCATAAAATGATCCCATGTTGAGGTTCTTTATATGAAGAACCTGACAGAACCCTTTAAGGTTCCATATAGAACCGTATCTTCTAAGAGTGAAGTTGTCACATTGGGAACTGCGCATTGACACTGATTTAAAAATAATACAATTTTTAAAATATGAAATATCCATAAAGCAGTGGTGCTTAACCAGGGACCAGTTGCATTAACATAATCATTATGTTAAGACTGTGTCTTAAGGACTAGTATGAGCAACTAGCAGTTAGTTTGGGGCGATCCGTTTTACTTTTCGGTATCAAATTAGACCAATCTACGTTTTTATGTAACCGACTTGAAAAAGTTATGAACAGTCCTAGAGAAAAAAATTGATGACTAACTCGTAAGACTAGTCTAAGCAGTTTATGCAACCAGCCCCAGGCGGCCCATTAAGGGTCCTCAGAAAACTAGATGATGACTTAAATGATTTAAAATAATCATTAAAATATGCTAAAATAAATAATTTTAAAAAATAATGCACTCCCTCATCTGCTTTTTTTTTTCTTTTCTGTTTTTAAATTCTAAAAGTGTGATTTTAGACCTAGAAAAGTCATATACATTCATTCAAATCTAAATTAAATCAAAACAAAACACCATGAGCAGTTTATACAGAATATACAATTTTCTAGTTATGCCAACCTCTAAAATATTAGTAGTACATGAGTAAAAACATAAAAAAAAAAAAAAATCCTTATCCAGTAAATCACAAACAAGTTAAAAAGGCTGAGAACCACTGATTTAAAGCGATCTTCCACAATGTATCTGTATTTAAAATGTATTATATGCTATTTAATGGAAATTCCAATCAATTTAAAGATTAAAACAATTAAAACACACGTAAAATGTGAACATTTTTGAAAAACCCAAACTATCTATCTATCTATCTATCTATCTATCTATCTATCTATCTATCTATCTATCTATCTATCTATCTATCTATCTATCTATCTATCTATCTATCTATCCATCCATCCATCCATCCATCCATCCATCCATCCATCCATCCACCCTTGACTGAATGTATGCCAGTACAGTCTTATGTTGCAATATGGACATAATTTAGAAAAAGTGTCATAATTAAAGCGGATTAGGTGTTTGAAGCCAACATAAAAAATAAATAAATAATAATAAAAAAAAAAATAATAATAAAAAAAAATACTTCTAGAGAAGCATTTATGCAGTTTGTATTTTTAGTCAAAACCTTATAGTTACTGAAATATAGCACTTGGAACAACCTCCAAAATGTGTTTTTGTCCCTAATAGTACTGAAAAAAATAAACATGCACTGCTGCAATTTTAAAACTTATATTTAAAAAAAAATTCAATACAAACATAAAAACAACAGGTATTTTTCCTATCGGCCAAATGTAGTCTTGTTTCCAGACTTTTGGCTGGAGTCACAGAGTGATAAATACACTTTTCCATTATGTTGCTTGAGTAAAGAGCGCATGCATTACCCAGATCCATTTTGTACCTTCCAACCCCTTCATTTTCCCCTAATGTGTACCATCAAGACAAACAGGTGTACCAGCCAAAATCTATTCGGCTTCCGCACAGATGCACAACAAACACACACACACACACACCAACACAATACAACCATGGCCTTTCCTTATACCTACAAGAAACACACACACACCCCACCCACACGAGAATACCCACACACACATACTCACGGCGAGCATCTGCCGTACACGTCAAGCCGCAAGTGCACAATCATGAATATTTAACAGACTGCACGCCATCTACACGCGCTCTATATATGTCACCCTCCTCCTCCGCCAGTAGACGGTCTCCTCTCAAATGGGAATATTATCATTCAAGGAGACTTTCCCTGCCAGTGCTGAGATGGAATTTAAGGGTATGTGTGTGTGTGCGTGGATGTGTTCACTTGCATCCCCGCTTATGTAAGTCCTGAGTATTTTTCTGACAATGTAAGGAAATCATTGTGTGCATGCATGAGTGCGGATGCCACAAGAATATAGAGCGGAACATACGAAAGGAGAACGAGGCATAGCATGTGAACATGTATGTGGGCTTTCCTGGAGCTCTGTGAGAAATCTAGGTCAGGGAAGAGGGCCGTCTGAGGAGGAGGATATTGGCTTGTCACCTTGGACTGTGAGTGGGCAGACAGGGAGCAAAACTCACTACGCTCCTCTCTGCTCTCTGAAACAAACGGAATCTCTTGCTGATTGACTTCAGGAGCAGACAAAAGGCAGTTCGCTATCTGTAGCGCCAGATAATCAGCCAGAACGTGAACATTTTAGCTTATTACTTTACGATGACAGAGATGAATTTCCCCAGAGGAACATTTTATTGCTCAGATGTTGCTCTTTTATAGCTTTGGAGAATTAATGGGGTTCTCAATTATGTTTTATTTAAGTAACTTTGTCTTGGATGTTTCTTTTTAAATTCACAGGAAATGAATGAAAAGAAAAAGGTTACCTCAGGTGAAGGGAAACTGCATTGTGGTCAACAAATGGGAATATTAAATGGCTTATTTTAAAGGGCTCCTTGATTATGATTTCACTTTTTTGACTTTAGTTAGTGTGCAATGTTGCTGTTTGAGCAAAAACAACATCTGCAAAGTTACGGTGCTCAAAGTTCAATGCAAAGGGAGATATTTTCTTTTACAGAAATCGCTTTTTAAGGACTACAACAAACGGCTGGTAGGGACTACAATGAGCTTGTTCCCGGGTTGGTGACATCACAAACCCTAAAATTTACATAAACCCCGCCCCCGAGAACACACAACAAAGGGGGCGGGGCCATGTTGGGATGCTTTAGAGAAGAGAAAGAGTTGTTGTAGTACAGTGTTGTTGTCATGCCGTCATTTTACGCCGGACTGCTTCACAAACGAGAGTCAATTCAACACTGGATTTGCACTAAAGATTAACATGACGGCACATGCTAGTTGATGAGTTGAATCAACTCCACAGCAACTACATACATTTATCCACTAACCATTCAGAAACGTCCAGTTTCATTCTAAAAGTTGTAACTTCTTCCTGAGTCTCTCCATCAGTGTCGACTCCAGTTTGAACAATGTAAGGCTGAACACCGTTACCGACAATCCTCATTTTGGCTGCGTGAGATTATCCAGCTTTGTTGTTGTTGAGCAATCAAAGTGCAAGCTGTTGAAGCTCCACCCTTTTTTTGGAAAGTTGGCCAGGAGCAGCAGCTCATTTGCATTTAAAGGGACACACACAAAAACGGCTTTTTTTCCACACACAAATTATAGGGCATTATAGGTCCCCTTTAAACTATAACCACCGGTACTGAAGATGTGGTTATGGATAGCAAAAGTTTTCATTGCTAACCATAAAGCTTTACATTATTTCACCCCTGTCACAGGATACAAGTATAGGATTTTCAAACAAAGTATGCAAGTATATGAATTTCAATCTTTGTGAAAAAATAAAAATAAAAAAATAACCATAACATTCATTGAAGGTTTGAGCTTGAAAAGACCAATACAAGTTAAACATAACATAAAACAATAAAATGATGATAAGGACCTACTTCTAAACCAAAAATGAGAAAGTTAGAGACAAATTCAGAATTTTTTCAGAAAATGCATTATAGTTGCATTTTTTTGGATAGTTCACCCAAAAATGAAAATTTGATGTTTATCTGCTTACCCCCAGGGCATCCAAGATGTAGGTGACTTTGTTTCTTCAGTAGAACACAAATGATGCTTTTTAACTCCAACCGCTGCCGTCTGTCAGTCAAATAATGCTAGTGGATGGGAACTTGGATCAATAAGAGTCGAAAAAAAACATGCACAGACAAATCCAAATTAAACCCTGCGGCTCGTGATGACACATTGATGTCCTAAGACACGAAATGATCAGTTTGTGCGAGAAACCGAACAGTATTTATATCATTTTTACCTCTAAAACACCACTATGTGTCGTCACGAGCCGCAGGGTTTAATTTGGATTTGTCTGTGCATTTTTTTTCGACTCTTATTGATCCAAGTTCCCATCCACTCGCATTATTTGACTGACAGACGGCAACGGTTGGAGTTAAAAAGCATCATTTGTGTTCTACTGAAGAAACAAAGTCACCTACATCTTGGATGCCCTGGGGGGTAAGCAGATAAACATCAAATTTTCATTTTGGGGTGAACTATCCCTTTAAGTATTCTAATATTGAGTTCAGAGACATGTTAATAATATCACTATTAAATAGTTAAAATGCTATTTTAGGAGTTCTAAAACTAATATAGATAGCAAAGCTTACATAATTTGGTAATTTGGTGAGAAACAGTTGAGTTTATATTGAGATCTCTGACTTGTCATTACAGACTGGTTTCTTGGCAAATGTAAGAAACAGATCTCTTCTGAAATTCTAGAGGAGACATTCTGTCAGGAGAAAAAAAAAAAAAACATGACAAGCAATTTCCATTTGATCTCCATTAATCACATTGCAAAGAAACAATTGAAATATTAAAGAGATATAATTTGTCCTAAAGTAATATCTCATATGATGCATGACAGACAGGGAGTTTGCTTACACAAGTGACTCATCACAAAAATAACATGTTGTCAAGTTTATCGCACAAAGCAAATATTTCATCTTCTCTGCAGGAAATGCATTAAGCAGCTTTATGGATTTATCGCTCCTGTGTCACACAAAAAAATTCCACCTGCTCCACACCAATGTTTTTTAGCTAGGTGAAAAATGTGTGCACTTGTGAAAGTTGACTGTACAATTAGGTTGTACGCATTGTGCGTATACTGTCAATGAAGAATAATGATATTTTTTGCTAAAATATTACTCATTTAGCCACATTTAGAAGTGATATGACAAAACTACATTTCCCAGCATTCTCTGTGGTATTACATGAATGATAAAGTACACAGATAAAGCATCAATTCCAAACACAATGCACAATATTTGGCCTTTATTTTTGTGTTGGTCTAACTTTTTTGTGTAGTTAAAATATATATATATATTTGACAAATTCTACCAAAATCTCCTGCCAATCTACATTTGCCAATGCCAATTTACATCCCATTGTAAATACAGCTTCCAAACTCATAAAGAAGGCAGCTTCTGAGTCCAGACTTTCCAAGTTGGGAGCATGTTAATTAAAACCATGTCGGAAAAGGTTTCCATGTTGGACAGTTAAGTAGTATTGTTTATAATTAGGATTTAATAGCAAATGCGTGTATAAAAACATTCCATTTTATTCTTACTAAAATCCATCCAAGCTTCCAAACTCTTAACTTTCTTTGAAAACTTGAAGGCAGGTATAGTTCAGATGTCCTCCAGCCTGGTCAGTGAGGTGAAGGCCTGTTGGGATAGATAACCAAACAGAGAGATACAGCGAGAGAAGGTCTATTTCAGAGCTGAGAATACTCTATTTCGACACTCAATGCCTTTGCACTGTACCATAAACCCTTGAAAAAAAACCACAACCCCACCACCAGTGAGGAAATTACTTGCTTCATAGCACAGGGAATGAGAACCCTATTCCAGACCTATGTACAAGATATGCTTTCGTGCACCTATGTAATTGCATTTCTAAATGAACCACGTGTATTAGTGAGTGTGGTAACCACCAAGCCATTTGACCATGTGCATACTGCAGCCTTTCGCATATGCCACCCACAAAGACTAAGAATGTTTTATACTATATGGTAATTCTGGCATAGGAGGGGGGTGCGTTCTCATTTTCATCTTTCTCCTCAAGCAACCTACAGACGTCTGACTTTGAAAACTGGAAGGTGAGTGAGCGAGGCGTCGTTGTAAATGACTCAGCTCTACCACGTGTCACAAGTTATTTCTTTGACAGGCATCTGTCATATTGAGTCTCGAGCATTTTCACTTATCTATGAAAAAAGAAGTGCTGCATGGTACAGCGAAGTGAGGTGAGGAGTGTAGGCGATACTGTCGTGTCAAAGCATGGACGTAACCGCATATTAAGGACTGGGGAGGGTGAATTTATGAATGAACCATTGAAAAAGTCATCCAGTAATCTGAATATTGGTGTCTGTGGTGGTTATGGCCCTGAGCAGTGAGATTCGGTAGCCATTCAATGCTTGCTGAAAGAGAAATTCTGTATATAAATTGAAATTCATAAACATGTTTCAACACAACTCATCAAAGAAGCCATTGTTAAATGATAGAAGACAGGTCAGTTTGCACTCCATGCATGATGTCTCTGCTGGTGAAATATGGGCTTTATAGAATTAGATCGATGCATCATATATCTCTATTTACTGTAGACAGCCTACTTTTTCTGTTCCATTGTATTTATTTACTTTAGTTTCTTTTTTTTTATTATTGAAATAAAGCTGAAATAAGATCAAATATAAATAATTAGATGGAAAAACTGCTTTGGCAACTAAATGACGTTTACTGTGGTAATACAATGTTTTTGAGTATGTTTTTGAGCAAGGAACTTTTGGAAATACAATAACTTACCATAAAAGCTTGGTGGATTTCAAAGTACCATAGTATAACCATCAAATACCATGGTTTTTGTAACATTTAAGTACCATGTAAATACCATTTCAGTGCCATGGTACAGTATATAGCAAAGTACAACTGGTGTGACCATCTGTACCATGGTAACATTATGTAAGTTTAAGGTAATTGAATCAGAATCTTCAGTGTTTTGGTACACAATCATATCATGACGGGAAGTATGTAAGTGTATTTTTCCATTAGTGTAAACACACACACACACACAAACTGTTATCTCCATCACTAAGCCTACTAAGTGGCATCCACAGGTTAAGTGTCAATTTCAATGCATTTCCTTCTGCTGCGCTCTAAGTTTCGCCACACTCATCAGTAGAAATCATCCCCGATTAGGGTTGACAGGGATTTGATCCTTTTAGCCAGTAATCCAGATTTACATCCATGGATCTGGCTATTTCAATGGCATTAGCATCCTTAGTGTGGATAATGCCAGCCGGGCGCTTAACCCCACAAACTCTTTGATGGCTTTACTGACTATTGTGCCCGGGGTGACGCTGGCGCAGACATCATAGAGTCTAACAAAGACACAAGACTTTTGGGATATTAGTTTCAGTATATGGAAAACAAAGGGTGTTTCATCACAGTTCATAGTTCAGTCATGGATATAATGACTGAAGCAGCTGGAGAAACTCACAAATGAGATCTCTTAATATCTCAGTTGCTTCTCTTAGACTGAAAATATTAAATGGAACGCAGAAATAGACTTTTGTGTAATCACATGTTTCTAAGATGTTCGCCTGAGAAAAAGATCCCCATCTATCTCCGTTAGAATTCAGAACAGATCTCAACAACGTCTCAAATAGAACAAAATCTGCCATCAATCCAAAATAAATTGTTATTGCTCAGCAGATGCTATTTTATAGCTCAGGGTTCAATGTTCAATGTGTTTCTTTTGAACTGACATACAGTAAGAGTACAGAGCTGTGAAATGTATGTGAACAGCAAAGTTCAGATCAATTAGTTTAGGAAGAATTTGACGGCAGCAAATCTAAACGCAGTTTGAGACATTTGAGCAAATCCCAGCGCAGTTTGAGACATTTGAGCAAATCCCAGCGCAGTTTGAGACGTTTGAGTAAATCTGAGCGCAGTTTGAGACATGAGCTAATTTGAGAGCAGTTTGACACGTTTTAGCAAATCTGAGCAGTTTAAGGCTTTTCGAGCAAATCTGAGCACAGTTTGAGATGTTTGAGCAAATCTCAGCGCTGTTTTGAGATGTTTGAGAAAATCTGAGTGCAGCTTGAGACATTTGAGTGAATCTTGAGCACAGTTTGAAACTTTTTAGACAAATCTGATGACAGTTTGCTACGTTTGAGCAAATCTGAGCACAGTTTGAGATGTTTGAGCAAATCTGAGCGCAGTTTGACACATTTTAGCAAATCTGAGCACAGTTTAAAACATTTGAGCAAATCTGAGTCCAGTTTGAGATGTTTGAGCAAATCTGAGTGCAGGTTGAGAAATATGAGCAAATCTGAGCGCAGTATGACACATTTTTTCAAATTGGAGCACAGTTTGAGGCGTTTCAAGCCAATGGTGTTTGAGCAAATCTGAGCACAATTTGAAACTTTTTAGACAAATCTGAGCTCAGTTTGAGACGTTTGAGCAAATCTGAGCACAGTTTGAGATGTTTGAGCAAATCTGAGTGCAATTTGAGACATTTGAGTAAATCTGAGTGCAGTTTGAGACATGAGCTAATTTGAGAGCAGTTTGACACGTTTTAGCAAATCTGAGCAGTTTGAGGCTTTTCGAGCAAATCTGAGCACAGTTTGAGATGTTTGAGCAAATCTCAGCGCTGTTTTGAGATGTTTGAGAAAATCTGAGTGCAGCTTGAGACATTTGAGTGAATCTTGAGCACAGTTTGAAACTTTTTAGACAAATCTGATGACAGTTTGCTACGTTTGAGCAAATCTGAGCACAGTCTGAGCGAATCAGAGTGCAGTTTGAGCAAATCTGAGCGCAGTATGACACATTTTTTCAAATCGGAGCACAGTTTGAGGCGTTTCAAGCCAATGGTGTTTGAGCAAATCTGAGCACAATTTGAAACTTTTTAGACAAATCTGAGCTCAGTTTGAGACATTTGAGCAAATCTGAGCGCAGTTTGAGGTGTTTGAGCAAATCTGAGCGCAGTTTGAGGTGTTTGAGCAAATCTGAGTGCAGTTTGAGGTGTTTGAGCAAATCTGAACGCAGTTTGAGATGTTTGAGCAAATCTGAGCGCAGTTTGAGACGTTTGAGTAAATCTGAGCGCAGTTTGAGACATGAGCTAATTTGAGAGCAGTTTGACACATTTTAGCAAATCTGAGAAGTTTGAAGCTTTTCAAGCAAATCTGAGCACAGTTTGAGATGTTTGAGCAGATCTCAGCGCTGTTTTGAGATGTTTGAGAAAATCTGAGTTGAGTTTGAGACATTTGAGTGAATCTTGAGCACAGTTTGAAACTTTTTAGACAAATCTGATGACAGTTTGCTACGTTTGAGCAAATCTGAGCACAGTCTGAGCAAATCCGAGCGCAGTTTGAGACATTTGAGCAAATCTGAGCACAGTTTGAGACATTTGAGCAAATCTGAGCACAGTTTGACACATTTTAGCAAATCTGAGCACAGTTTAAAACATTTGAGCAAATCTGAGTGCAGTTTGAGATGTTTGAGCAAATCTGAGCGCAGTTTGAGACATTTGAGCAAATCCCAGCGCAGTTTGAGACGTTTGAGTAAATCTGAGCGCAGTTTGAGACATGAGCTAATTTGAGAGTAGTTTGACACGTTTTAGCAAATCTGAGCAGTTTGAGGCTTTTCGAGCAAATCTGAGCACAGTTTGAGATGTTTGAGAAAATCCGAGTGCAGCTTGAGACATTTGAGTGAATCTTGAGCACAGTTTGAAACTTTTTAGACAAATCTGATGACAGTTTGCTACGTTTGAGCAAATCTAAGCACAGTCTGAGCAAATCCGAGCGCAGTTTGAGACGGTTGAGCAAATCTGAGCGCAGTTTGACACATTTTAGCAAATCTGAGCACAGTTTAAAACATTTGAGAAAATCTGAGTGCAGTTTGAGATGTTTGAGCAAATCTGAGCACAGTATGACACATTTTTTCAAATCGGAGCACAGTTTGAGGCGTTTCAAGCCAATGATGTTTGAGCAAATCTGAGCACAATTTGAAACTTTTTAGACAAATCTGAGCACAGTTTGAGATGTTTGAGCAAATCTGGGCAAAGTTTGAGGTGTTTGAGCAAATCTGAGCACAGATTGAGACGTTTGAGCAAATCAGTTCTCAGCTCCAGTCTTCAGTGTCACATGATCCTTTAGAAATCATTCTAATATGCTGATTTGCTACTCAAGAAACATTTATGATTATTAGCATAATAATTGTGCTGCTGAATATTTTTGTGGATACCGTGATACATTTTATGCAGGATTCTTTGATGAACAGAATGTTCAAAGAAAAAAAAAAAAACATACTGATACCAAACTTTTGAATGGTAGTGTAAGTCTCTTTTTTGATCTCTTTACTATCTAGGGGAAACAACTGAGAAATGATGTGGAAGAGTCAAAAATTTCAGTATATGAACATTTATCATTAAGTCTTCCAATAAGACCAGAAAATTTCAGCTATGCTGCTAAGCATTAATTTTATACCTCTGTACTCTTACTTACAGTACATCTCCTAAACTATGAAAGAGCCACCTCTCAATAAAAGTTTCCAGTGGGAATTTCCTTTTAGGTCAAACAGACACATGGCTGTCCCAAAATAGATCATGGATGTCATGCCATTTTGATTACGGGAATCAGCCATAAAAAGGAAGAGACAAAGCCGCTCTCAGCTCACTTCCCATCTGAGCGCCACATGCTTTTACGCCTCGTCAAATAACCTTCCAAGGTTTGAAATGAATAAATGCTGTTGTCTTTTAGATTTATTGTCTGGTGAACGCAGCATTCTTAAGCTTGCAGACCGCAGTCCTTTCGGATTTATTGACCACTTGCTTCTGATCCCCAACAGCAGAAAGCGAGCTACACTGTGACGGTGCTGTCAATGGGTGCTGACCTCTGCTGCCTGCTTTAGTCAGAGCAGTAACCCCTGTGGACAGCGCTGTTTCCCGTAGGGCCGATTCAGGGATCTAATGCGGACAGACTCAAGGCACAATCGATACTCAAATGGGAAGCATTTCAGACTTTCTACACATTGCAGGTTAAATAGGGCCATGTTAATGTAGCGTAAGAAGGTTTGATAAGCTAACGGTGGAGTTTGTTGAGTTTGGTAAATATGCAATGCTTGATGTTCCATGTTTTTGGATACTTGAAAGGAATAGTTCATACAAAAATAAATATTCTGCCATCATTTACTCACTCTCATGTCGGTCCAAACCTTTCTTTTTTCTGTGAAACATAAAAGAAGGCACTTTGGCCCTGTTTACATTTGGTATTAAGATGCGTTTTGGTCGATCGGATCACATGGATAATGCTAAATACAGGTTTGAACGGGTTCTAAAACGTTTTGAGCTTGTCTACTTTTGACTACTTCCAGAGGTAATTGTAAACGCATTCGACCGGATTGCTTTCGTAGTGTAGATGCACATGTGGTCAAATGTGTTCAAACAGCCACTAAAGACCCCTTACTCTCCGCCAACTGACTTAATGCGTAAACATTATGGGAAGCGCTCTAGCCAGACGGGATTTAAACTTTGACGGCTGAAGACCCAAGTTTGTTTTTAAGACAAAAAATGTACCAAGCACAGTGTTCTCTCACCATTCCTGATTTCTAACACACCCTCACAGCTTTCGTAGTGGTGTCACGGCTATCAAAGCAGAAATGAAAGCTACTGCTCTATGTATTTTTTAAAACGGGAATGTGTCTCCCTTGTCTACTTCTATTATTCGACCAAAATGCATCTTAATACCAGGTAGAAATGGGGCCTTTGAAAAATGTATCAGTGTTTATAATGATCTCCAATGTTGTTGGATGCCAACGTTCGATTTTTTTTGTGTGTGTTCTGCAGAATAGAGAAAGACATACAAGTCTGGAACAACATGAGTGTGAGTAAATGACAGAATTTTAACTTTTGAACCAACTATCCCTTGTGGATGCATATGTAGAAGTATATATCTTCTAGACTGATAAATCAGACGATATTTGACCATTTTGAGATTATCTTAACACTAATATACAGAATACTGCATACTGGATACTAGTTTTTAAATAGTACACTAGTGTTGTAGTCAAGACTGCCTAAACCAAGACCAAGTCCAGTGTGTGTTGAGACCAAGACAAGACCAAGACCAGACCAGCACTTATTATTATTACACAATATTATTACATGACCTCTCCATGTTTAATTCAGGGAGTGGTAGGTATAATTTTGGGAAACATATATGGTTATTTTGCATTTTAATCCAAATAAAATGTAATTTCAGGTATATTTAGACACTTTGGTCACTGAGATGAACAAGAGGCCCAATTTACATGAGTGCAAGACAGTAAGTGCAACAGCAGACTATCAAACAGCAGTGTGTTGCATACAGCACATTGCATTGTGGGATATAATATTCAGAGCGGCATGTTGTGGTTGTGTGCTGCACATTTTGACCTATCTAGTGGGTCATCCAGGTATTCTATGCATACCAATAACAAAATGATATGTGCACTGCACACTGCACATAAGGCAGAGATGGAACAAGTATCCCTGTAGGTGGTCAAAGTTGATTCTGTAGATTTCAGTATTTTCTGTTGAGAGTGTGTATATGGCTGTGAGTTCAGCACAGAGTGTGTTGGGTATGTAAACCGTATTTTAGAGGGCTGCTGTATGTCTTAAGGTTCCCGCTGTTAAAGTCCAGTACCTGCTTGACCCTACAGCCCTTCACAGACGCCCTCTCTCAACCTCTCTACCCTTCTCCACAGGAAACACACATCCACTTTTACTCTACTTGCTTTAGAAGCAGCCGGAGCTGCGCAACAGAGCTCTAGTGTGACAATCCATGCAGGGTGCAATGTGGCATACTATACTAGCCATCTGTGAGTATGAGACTGTATGTGTGCTTTTCGCTCTCTAGCTATATTAAAGTTGTGGTTTGTGATGCAGTTTACATTGTGCTGTTATAGTCTGTGTTTTTGACTGTAGCTCTGTTTCAAAACCTAGTGAGATGCCTATACATACACTCTAAAAACATGCTGGGTTAAAAACAATCCAAGTTAGGTTGAAAATGGACAAACCCAGTGGTTGGGTTAAATGTTTGCCCAACCTGCTGGGCAGTTTTTTCTACCTAATGTGTGCTAATTAGAGTAGTGTCATTGGCTTTGCTTAACCTCAAACTTTCATTCAATCAACTCAAGTTCAATGTGTCTAATGTAGAAAATACCAAAAAAGTCACTTGTGAGGAACATTTCCTTAGAAGACAGCTGCCAGTGTTGACAGCAAGCTCACAGGTTTTGCTGCAGAGAGAGTGTGTGCATTTGTTCTGTGCTTTATGCGGCGTGTGTATGTGTGCGTGCCTTGTGACAGCGCAGAAGACTTAAGATGGATGTATCAGGGAGTTGGAGTGCAGGGGTAATCAGTGGAAGAAAGTGAGAGAAGGCCAGTTCACTCCTACGCATCAAACTTGCAGTTTTTCCCACTTCTGCAAAGCAGTGATACCAGCCATCAGAACACCAACTACACAGATCCATCACTAACACTTCATATTCTATTATTAAAGGAACAGTCCTCCATTCTGTTATACTGTTGTGTGCTTCCAAGCCTGTTTGACTTTCTTTCTTCTGTGGAACACAAAAAGAAAAATTGTGAATTGTTTAAACGCTCTTTTCCATGCAACTACAATGAAAAGGAGAATTTGCATGCATCATCTAATATATTAAATGGAAATATTAGCTAATTTATTTGTTTTATTACAAAACTGAAATCTTGCTGAACTACTGAGGTCAGAAGTCCCGCACATGACATGCAAGAAAAAAAGTAAATCGTGCACACAATTTACTATTTTGTTCCTGTGTTTTGCTAAATAGTGTGCATAATTTACTAATTCGTTCCCTCGTTTTGCTAAACCTTGTGCACGATTTACTAATTTGTTCCCTCGTTTTGCTAAATCACGTGCACAATTTACTTTCGTTCCATCGATTTGCTAAATCGTGCGCACGATTTACTGTATCGTTCCCTCATTTTGCTAATCCGTTTGCAAGATTTACTAATTCTTTCCCTCGATTTGCTAAATTGTATGCACGATTTACTAATTTGTTCCCTTGATTTGCTAAATTTTAAGCACGATTTATTTACTATATCGCTCCCTCGTTTTGCTAAATCTTGCGCACAATTTACTATTTTGTTGTTTCTATTTCAATATACTTTAAAATGTAATTTATTCCTGTGATCAAAGCTGAATTTTCAGCATCATTACTCCAATCTTCAGTGTCACATGATCCTTCAGAAATCATTCTAATATGCTGATTTGCTGCCCAAGAAACATTTCTGATTATTATCAATGTTGAGAACAGTTGTTCTGCTTAATATTTTTGTGCAAACCATTTTTTCAGGATTCATTGAATAGAAAGTTCCAAAAAAAAAAACAGCATTGATTATTTTTTAAACAATTTAAAATAAATTATAAAAATGTAAATCAAAATATTTAATTTATTTATTTTTTTATAAAAATATATGTATTTTGAAAATAACAGACACATTAAAGAACTGTACAGCATCTATTTCTATGAATTATTTACAGTTAATTAACCCTTAACTGTTCAGATGGAATAAATCTCACAAATGTAGATGTTCAGATAAAAAAACAACACTGTAAAATGATTTTTCGAAGTTGTAAATAAGGAATATCTGAGTATATTTTACAAGAAAATACTATTTCAGTCTTGAAAAAAAATTCTCATTCAGTTCAGTGTTACTTGCTGTTTCTTTGTAATTAATTGTGAAATTTACTAGCAATTTCTGAGTGAAAAATAGTTTTGACAAATTTTTCTCAGTTTCTCAGATTAATAATGGCATTCAGTACATGCAATGAGATGGTCAATCAGTTAATGGTTAGGGGGCATCTTACCCCATATTACCCTGGAATGACATGATAGTGAGTAAATAATGACAGAAAAGATCAAATATGGTCTGCTCTTTCAAAAACAGAAAAGTAATCATTAGCTGGATCCTTCAGAGCGCCTTGGACGATTACATCCATTTTAAAAAGCCAATCATAAAACGTCCAGAGCATTCTGAACTGTAACATATTTAAATGAGCATTCAATGACTGACAGCTGTCAATTATGACTCACAGCTGGCTAATCCACCTGTCTCTGTGGAGTGGGTTTAAAGGTCTTGGCAGTTCAGGGCACCTTCTGGCAGGTTCCACTCTGGAAAACTAGGGAAGGAGAGATAAATAATTCACACGTCTCCTCTCTTCCTGGTGGGACGGCGAGAGTGTTTGTGTGTTAGCATGTGCTGTTTAGGAAGGAACATTTGAGTGGGAGGGGGGTTGTGCATGTGCTGAGGATGTTTGTCAGTGTATGTGGGTGGAAGTTGCATGTGTGTGTGTGTGTGTTGCAGTGGGATGCAAGGCAGCGGAGCTCAGCAGGAGGTTAAGCCCTCTCTCTGCTGTGTGTAGGAGCTGGAAGCCAGACACAAGATGTCTCCAGTCCTCAAGCTATCCCAGGATCCACCCCAGCCCCCAAGTCTACACCATTTCCTGTGCTTGAGTGTCTGAGCGAGGGACCAAACAGCTTCTGTCTCTTTGTCCATTAATATTTTGCTTGCTTATACCTAAGGTTAGTGATTTGAACAAACCTCTACAATTCTGTATTACAAATCATTCTGTGTTTGCCTCATATGATGCAAATTACTTGCTACTTCTTTTTGAAGCAATCAGACTTACAAGTTTCACCTTGTGGATGATAAAACGGCCTGAAAATATCTGTATATCTGAGTTATATCAAGAGACCAGTTGCATCAGCTATGCATAAGTTACTTGGCTATCTGTCTGTCTGTCTGTCTGTCTATCTATCAATATATCAATAGATCGATACATCCTTGTAACCCACTTAGCAACGCCACTTAGCAAACCAGCCTAGCAACTGTATAACACACTAAATTAACATCTTGGCAACTCCATAACAATGCCCTGGCAACCACCCACACATCTTAGTTAAATGGAGGCGACTTTTGCATGAGCAGGCACTGTGCACATTTTCATCAGCAATGTAAAACTTCTCTCAAATCGGACCATCACTAAACTGGTTTTGGAACATTAATTCTTTGTGTTTTACTCTAATTAAGTCATATTTCAGTCTATCTGTCTCTCCTCCCTCCATCCCCCGTCACTGTCTGTCTCAAGTGGCCTTCACCCACCAGAGAGGCTGAGCTGTTTTGGTGTAAAATGTCCCCCTTAGGCACAAATCAGCAGACTTGTCTTTAACATGGACAGCAGACTCAAGTCTCGCCAGATTGCCTCACCGCTCTCATTAAACATTCTGGGAGATCCAGGATAAGTAAGGGGAAAAAACACTGTAGACGCTCACAAACCCAGATTAGACGGGCTGTTTTTACATATCCTGCAGCTAATAGGAAGTACACCAAGCCAGCATGTATACTGTCTGAATATAAAGAGCTTCAGCCTAATTGTCAAATTCTTGATTATTGTTTGTACTCAGGGTTAGAGATTTGTTCAGATCTATAACCCTAAGCATTCAAATTCGGCAAGCAATGCCAAAACAAATGGTTTCTGTGCAGCTTGTTGAGCTTGTTGTGCTGTTATTTCTATATGATAAAACGTGAAAAAAATCACATGGATTTACATTGAAGGATTGACTAATAAGTAAATATAGCTGTGAGCAGCAATTATCGCACTTTAAGGTCTTTAAGAACTTGCGTAAAAAGTTATGATGTTTTCTTTAGCAAGCATACAACCATTCACATCTGAGATGGAAAAGACTATTTACAGCCAATGATATGCCAATGTCCTGTAAGGCAGTCTTGGCCAAAGACGCCACATGGCAATTTTCAGGTCAATCAGACTTTGGGTTGCGTAGTTATAGCCATTTTTTTTCTTTTTTTTCCATGTTACAGTGCCACCAAGTGGCCAGTTGGCACAATGTTTTTCATGCAATCACAGAATGAGCTCTTAATGGGCGTTCACACCAGACGCAACTTGCATGAATAAATCGCGCTATTCGCGTGTAATTGGATGCTTGAACATTTTGAGTTTACTCGCTTCATTCGCTCATGAAATTCACTTCACAACAGACGCGAATTCGCGTTATGAGAGGGGCTCTCCCTCTCCTTTAAATATGTATCCCAGACTCTTCCACTTCTTTCTGCACACTTCCTCTGAATAAACACATCAACTCGTCAGGGGGAAAGTAGTTGTAAAATACGACGAATAAGCTAAATTTGCCAGCTTTAGCTAGCTTGTAGTCTCATATATATATATATATATATATATATAGTGGGTACGGAAAGTATTCAGACCCCCTTAAATTTTTCACTCTTTGTTATATTGCAGCCATTTGCTAAAATCATTTAAGTTCATTTTTTTTCCTCATTAATGTACACACAGCACCCCATATTGACAGAAAAACACAGAATTGTTGACATTTTTGCAGATTTATTAAAAAAGAAAAACTGAAATATCACATGGTCCTAAGTATTCAGACCCTTTGCTGTGACACTCATATATTTAACTCAGGTGCTGTCCATTTCTTCTGATCATCCTTGAGATGGTTCTACACCTTCATTTGAGTCCAGCTGTGTTTGATTATACTGATTGGACTTGATTATGAAAGCCACACACCTGTCTATATAAGACCTTACAGCTCACAGTGCATGTCAGAGCAAATGAGAATCATGAGGTCAAAGGAACTGCCTGAAGAGCTCAGAGACAGAATTGTGGCAAGGCACAGATCTGGCCAAGGTTACAAAAAAATTCTGCTGCACTTAGGGTTCCTAAGAGGACAGTGGCCTCCATAATCCTTAAATGGAAGACGCTTGGGACGACCAGAACCCTTCCTAGAGCTGGCCGTCCGGCCAAACTGAGCTATCGGGGGAGAAGAGCCTTGGTGAGAGAGGTAAAGAAGAACCCAAAGATCACTGTGGCTGAGCTCCAGAGATGCAGTCGGGAGATGGGAGAAAGTTGTAGAAAGTCAACCATCACTGCAGCCCTCCACCAGTCGGGGCTTTATGGCAGAGTGGCCCGACGGAAGCCTCTCCTCAGTGCAAGACACATGAAAGCCTGCATGGAGGTTGCTAAGATGGTGAGAAATAAGATTCTCTGGTCTGATGAGACCAAGATAGAACTTTTTGGCCTTAATTCTAAGCGTCTGGTATGTGTGGAGAAAACCAGGCACTGCTCATCACCTGTCCAATACAGTCCCAACAGTGAAGCATGGTGGTGGCAGCATCATGCTGTGGGGGTGTTTTTCAGCTGCAGGGACAGGACGACTGGTTGCAATCGAGGGAAAGATGAATGCGGCCAAGTACAGGGATATCCTGGACGAAAACCTTCTCCAGAGTGCTCAGGACCTCAGACTGGGCCGAAGGTTTACCTTCCAACAAGACAATGACCCTAAGCACACAGCTAAAATAACGAAGGAGTGGCTTCACAACAACTCAGTGACTGTTCTTGAATGGCCCAACCACAGCCCTGACTTAAACCCAATTGAGCATCTCTGGAGAGACCTAAAAATGGCTGTCCACCAACGTTTACCATCCAACCTGACAGAACTGGAGAGGATCTGCAAGGAGGAATGGCAGAGGATCCCCAAATCCAGGTGTGAAAAACTTCCCAAAAAGACTCATGGCTGTATTAGATCAAAAGGGTGCTTCTACCAAATACTGAGCAAAGGGTCTGAATACTCAGGACCATGTGATATTTCAGCTTTTCTTTTTTAATAAATCTGCAAAAATGTCAACAATTCTATGTTTTTCTGTCAATATGGGGTGCTGTGTGTACGTTAATGAGGGGAAAAAAATGAACTTAAATGATTTTAGCAAATGGCTGCAATATAACAAAGAGTGAAAAATTTAAGAGGGTCTGAAAACTTTCCGCACTGTATATATATATTGCTCAAATTGAGTTAAGACCGTTTTTTACAATTTACCAGATTGTCCGACCTCCTCACTCACTTTCGTCCAAGCAAGATCCTTTTTATTCCTGTTTCTATAAAAGTATGAAGATGTATCGTACAGCGACAATGATTTTGTTCTCCATTGTTGTTTCGGATTTCTGCCTCCGCTCGCTACGCAAAGTTCAAATTTTTCAACTTCACGCCTTCAGAATCACGTTACGTGCATCAAACGCCCAAAACGCTTAATTCGCTTAATAAGACGCGTCATTCGTGCCATGGGATGTCTATTTGCACATTTGCATTGACTTAATATGTAAATCACTCGCGCTTAACGTTTCATTCGCGTCTGGTGTGAATGCACCATTACGCATATGTGCCAAGTTTGGTGAAAATATCTCATTCCGTTCTCGAGTTATAGCCATTTTAGTAAAACTGCCTCTGCGCATTTCGAATGTTTTGGCGGCCCTTAGAGACCATGAACCAAAATGTCAACTTTTTTTTATATTTATTGACAATCAGACTCTAGAGAATCTTGCTGCACTTGTTTGGTTCCGATCGGGCCAAAAACCTAGGACTAGTTGACAAAAGTATGTTTTTCAAAAATTCCAAAATAGGGTGACAATCAAATCCGAGGCACCTAACAGTTTAGGAGCTATGAGAGATTTTGTACTTTTCTCCGCTGTAGCGCCCCCATGAGGCCGATTGGGGTGAGCCTTGGTGACGTTGTAGATGGTACCACCAGTATCACTCACATTTGCTTCAGAAAATATGAAACCCAATCTTTTCCTTGAGCTGACTGGGGAAATAATAATCGAGCAGAGCAGATCCTGCTCAACATTCTTCCTTTTTTAGGAAACTTTTTCACTGTACAAAAAGGCTATCCAACGCCCCCTGAGAAAATTAAGGGCACTGCTAAACCTTACACCACACACAGAAAGTCTTTTAGAAGAAGGCTTAAAGTATTTTGTTGCCATCTGAAAGGTTACAGGTCCATGGCTCCGTCGAGGCCGGTCTACAACATCTCGTAAAATAATTTCAGTGTTTAGAAGGGTAAACAAAACGCACGACCCTTTTCCTTATTCAGACAAGCCGGAGAACACAAGGTGAAGGCAGGTTCAGCAGTTCTACTGATACAAAGTAATACCTTTCACATGCTGTTTACTTAAGCGGAGATTGCTGTCTGACTGTGGTAAGATCATTCTCTATTAAAGGCAGATCAGATGCGATCAGGTTATTGCAGTGCATGCATGTTGAATAAGAAAGAGAGGAAAGAAGGATAATATGGTGAATCTGAATCTCTTAGTGATATCAGGTCAGTTCTATTGAGATTTCGAAAAAAACAAGCTGACTTCTATTTAATTAGCAACATTGCTTGCTTTGAGTCCTGTGCCTTGGGCTGGATTTTGTGCAGGTAGGAGGCAGGTGTTAACTTGATTACTAGTCATTAATCAGGTTTTTATGAGGACATTACAACAGCAAACATGCTCTGATCCAGACACCTGTTTGTTATGACCCAACCACTAAAATAATGTCTATCTATTAGGGGTGTAACGGTACATGTATTTGTCCCGAACAGTCACGGTAAGGACATCACAGTTCGGTACATACAGTCAGATGACGAATACAAGCCAGTCACAGGTGATCCACACTCCAATCCAGAAGGGGGCGCATGCAGTAATGCACAGAAGAAGAAAAACAGATGATCTATTCATAGATATGTTTACGTGTAATGTCTCAACCAGGGTTTCAACAAACATCAATAAAACAGCTTGAGAATAATATCTCATATAGCATCACATTTACCTCAGGCAAGTCATTCAGTGTCCACAGCATGTTAGTTCACTATAGAGGGATCATTTCACTAAATATATGCAGTGTATTAGCTCATATATTCATTATTTTTACTTTACTAGTTAGTAATGTCTTAATTATTTAATATGTTTAAATAAATTTGTCATGAAAACAAGTGAATGACAGCAGAGTTGAAAAATAATTAGATTTAGAAGTTAATGCAAAACCTACCTTATGTGCAATCATTTTTTTCTTCTTTTTCTTCTTCTTTTTTTTTTTTTTGGGATTATTATATCAAAAATTAAATAGCAACTGAATTTAAGAGTTTGGGCTCTGCTGTTAATTGCAACCTATAGTAATATTAAGAAAGGGCTTCCTGTATGTAATTTACAGCATTAGCTGAGATTTTTTTCTCCTTAAGAAATATTAATTTTAATTTAATTTATTTAAAGAGAGACACACAATTTGTTCAATAAACCAGTGTTTAGTACCCCCCCACCCCCCAAGTTGTTCATTAAGAGAATTAGTTTTTGCAGCATATCTAAATATCTGTCTATCCAAGAAAGATCGATCGATCTATCCATGCGTCTTAGAAGTGATTATTTACCATGGTTACATATCGACATAATTATATTCACAAGCTGCCCGTATAACATCAGATTCAAGACAGCTCTCTAAACCTGTTCTGACAGGGTGCCGAAAAGAGGCTAAGGCAAAGCAAGCCACCTGCATGTACATCTCATGTGTATCTAATTCATGCCGAACGAACACTGAGCGTTATTAAAATAAGCCAGCACCGTCTTTAGAAGCAGATATTGAGTGAGTGGCTCTCACATGTGGCACAAACTGAGCCATCTGTGAGGAGGCAGATTGGCTGGAGAGCATGACTGAGACGCCGCATCATCAATTAGAACTGCTGGGGCTGAGAGGGACGCCACATACGGCTCAGGTGACGAGCACTTGTGAGTCCGGCTGCTGGAGCACACACGTCGAAGTCATTCCATTATTATAAGTGTTAAGCTTGCTAAACACTGCAAAACACCTGTTCATCTAGCTACTGTATCAAAGAATACATAATGAAGTATAAAGAAGCTTTTTATTTATCCACTATTACAAAAATACACCGATCAGGCGTAACATTATGAGCACTGACAGGTGAAGTGAATAACACTGATTCTCTCTTCATCACGGCACCTGTTAGTGGGTGGATATATTAGGCAGCATTTTGTCCTCAAAGTTGATGTGTTAGAAGCAGGAAGCAAGCGTAAGGATTTTAACGAGTTTGACGAGGACCAAATTGTGATGGTTAGACGACTGGGTCAGAGCATCTCCAAAACTGCAGCTCTTGTGGGGTGTTCCCGGTCTGCAGTGGTCAGTATCTATCAAAAGTGCTCCAAGGAAGGAACAGTGGTGAACCGGCGACAGGGTCATGGGCGGCCAAGAATCATTGATGCACGTGGAGTGCGAAGGCTGGCCTGTGTGGTCCGATCCAACAGACGAGCTACTGTAGATCAAATTGCTGAAGAAGTTAATGCTGGTTCTGATAGAAAGGTGTCAGAATACACAGTGCATCACAGTTTGTTGTGTATGGAGCTGCATAGCTGCAGACCAGTCAGGGTGCCCATGCTGACCCGTGTCCACCGCCGAAAGAGCCAACAGTGGACACGTGAGCATCAGAACTGGACCACGAAGCAATGGAAGAAGGTGGCCTGGTCTGATGAATCATGTTTTCTTTTACATCACGTGGATGGCCGGGTGCGTGTGCGTCGCTTACCTGGGGAACACATGGCACCGGGATGCACTATGGGAAGAAGGCGAGCTGGTGGAGTCAGTGTGATGTTTTTCGCAATGTTCTGCTGGGAAACCTTGGGTCCTGCCATCCATGTGGATGTTACTTTGACACGTACCACCTACCTAAGTGTTGTTGCAGATCATGTACACCCTTTCATGGAAACAGTATTCCCTGGTGGCTGTGGTCTCTTTCAGCAGGATAATGCTCCTGCCACAAAGCAAAAATGGTTCAGGAATGGTTTGAGGAGCACAACAACGAGTTTGAGGTGTTGACTTGGCCTACAAATTCCCCAGATCTCAATCCAATCGAGCATCTGTGGGATGTGCTGAACAAACAAGTCCAATCCATGGAGGCTCCACCTCGCAACTTTCATGACTTAAAGGATCTTGGTGCAGATACCACAGCACACCTTCAGGGGTCTAGAGGAGTCCATGCCTCGACGGGTCAGGGCTGATTTGGCAGCAAAAGGGGGACCAACACAATATTAGGAAGGTGGTCATAATTTTATGCCTGATCGGTATATGTCACACTGGCTCATCTGATGTGTATCATTCTCTCACTTTTTTTTCTTCTTCCTCTGTTTCCCTTTATCTCCCTCATTTTCTGTCTTCCTCCCTCCTTCTCTTCCTTCTTCTGTTTGAACATGTGGAGGGATTAATATCTGAGCTGAGGTGTTTTGGAGCTTATTTGAGTAAACAGAGTCCGCTGCTGAACGACAGTACCGGAAGAAAACAGATCGTGAGATTGATTAGATCAGCGCGGTTAGCCCGGCTAGTCATATTGCTGTTATTGTTTTGCTGGGAAAAACATCATCACACAGTCATCTCTGCATCACGATGAGAAAAAGCCAAATCAACATTTTAAATAGTGACAAGCGATGAGTCTATCCTCTCAAAGCTGGGTTTGATTAAAAGGAGGGAGGATATTAAAAAAAGACTAATAGAAAATAAGCATGACATTTCAAAAAGTATTTAAAGGGATAGTTAACCAAAAAAAAATAATTTGCGTCATTATTTATTAACCCTAATGTCATTCCAAACCTGTATGACTTTCTTTCTTCTGTGAAACACAAAATGAACAAATCACCCTTTGCCATAGATTTACAACTGAACTGAAGAACTAATGATTTCAAGCTTTAAAAAAAAGAAAAAGCATCATGGTCCATATTTCAAGTCTTCTGGTGTTACATTATAGGTTTGGGAGGAACAGGCTAAGACAAGCCATTATTCATTGATAATCTTCCCCTTCAGTTGTGAAGAAGATCACTGAATCAGTGAGTTGAACCTGAGTACTGGATCAGTCTAATTTGTGAACAAATCATTGTGGGAATCAAATCAACTGATTCATTGAAAACATCCAACTCAAAAGAATCAGTGAATTAAACCTGTGTCTTGAAATCATCCAATTTGTGAACAAATGATTTTGTGAATCAAATCAACAGATTAATTGAAAAGATCCAACTCAAAAGATTCAGTGAGTTGAACCTGAGGACTGAATCTGTCCAATCTGTGAACAAATCATTGTAGGAATGAAATCAACTGATTCATTGAAAAGATCCAACTCCAGAGAATCAGTGAGGTAAACCTGTCCCTGCGTCCCAATGTCCATACTGTCCATCCTAAATAGTATGTGAGATTAAAATAAGTGTGTCCCAAAGCATAGTATGTTGAAAAGAGTATGCCAAAAGTCCCCGGATGGTCTACTATTTCCGGTAGATTTTCGAAGTGTGGATCCGAGCACACTATAAAGGCTAATATTGCCCACAACCCATTGCGCGTTGGACGAGGATTCAGTTCAGAACTACAAACACGAGTAAAAAGTGTTAAAAAACTACAAAACATGGCGGATATACGCGATCGACGCTGAGAGGTTTGAGTTACTAATAATCATTTCAACCTGATAGAAAATATTTATTTAATGTTATCCATGTTATTTGTCATCTGCAAATACCAATGTGGACTTTTATAAAGATCCGGTTGGCCATTAACTCTTAAATGCATCATTATGCATTAATATGAGGAGAGTTCTCCACATGAAAGACTCGCGACTGCAGATCAACGTGCTGCATTTCTCTCCGATATGGTAGGAAATTAGCAAAATGAAATGTGGATGATGTAAGATGATTGACAGGTCAGTTCACGGTAACAGGATGCGACAGAGAGCAAAGACGCAATTGTATGACGTGACAGTATGTCCCAAAGCTTGTCTACTCTTTTGCTACACACTCAAAAGTAAGCACTTTTCGTTCACAGAAAGAGTACATACTTTAAGGGCGTAGTATAAGTAGGCGAATTGGGACGCAGGGTAAGTCTTGAAATGATCCAATTTGTGAACAAATCATTTTGTGAATCAAATCAATAGATTCATTGAAAAGATCCAACTCAAAAGATTCAATCAGTTGAACCTGAGTATTGAATCCATCCAATCTGTGAACAAATCATTGTGGGAATCAAATCATCTGATTCATTGAAAACATCCAACTCAAAAGAATCAGTGAGTTAAACCTGTGTCTTGAAATGATTCAATTTGTGAACAAATAATTTTGTGAATTAAATCAACAGATTGATTGAAAAGATCCAACTCAAAAGAATCAGTGAGTTAAACCTGTGTCTTGAAATGATTAAAAAAAGATCCAACTCAAAAAATTCAATCAGTTGAACCTGAGTATTGAATCCATCCAATCTGTGAACAAATCATTGTGGGAATCAAATCAACTGATTCATTGAAAAGATCCAACTCAAAAGAATCAGTGAGTTAAACTTGTGTCTTGAAATGATTCAATTTGTGAACAAATAATTTTGTGAATTAAATCAACAGATTGATTGAAAAGATCCAACTCAAAAGATTCAATCAGTTGAACCTGAGGACTGAATCCATCCAATCTGTGAACAAATCATTGTGGGAATGAAATCAACTGATTCATTGAAAAGATCCAACTCAAAAGAATCAGTGAGTTAAACCTGTGTCTTGAAATCATCCAATTTGTGAACAAATAATTTTGTGAATCAAATCAACAGATTGGTTGAAAAGATCCAACTCAAAAGATTCAATCAGTTGAACATGAGTATTGAATCCATCCAATCTGAACAAATCATTGTGGGAATCAAATCAACTGATTCATTGAAAAGATCCAACTCAAAAGAATCAGTGAGTTAAACCTGTGTCTTGAAATTATTCAATTTGTGAACAAATCATTTTGTGAATCAAATCAATAGATTCATTGAAAAGATCCAACTCAAAAGAATGATTTGTTCACAAATTTGGCATTGCTTCTTCACTAATGATCAGATTTCAAGATTTGCAATGATTAATGACTTAAATTTCAGTTTGTTTCTCATATAAAGTTATTGTATGGCTTCAGAAAACTTGGAATATACTGCATGAGTCATTCAAATTGGTTTTATGATTTATGATGCTTTTGCATCCTTTTCAAAGCTTAAAAGATTCACTCTTAAATTGATTTCCTTTTGTGTGGAAGAAAGAAAGTCATACAGGTTTAGTACAACACGAGGCTGAGTAAATAACAACATTTTCATTTTTGGGTGAAGTATTCTCTGCGCTTTGATGCTTAATATGATACAGTTATAATTCAGCTGACTGACTTATAAAATCTTATTTCTGGTCAGGGTAGGTTTATTCAGCATCGGCTTTCTTTTAGTGTCATATTGCAGCATGTATGTCTCTCTGACATGCTGTGCCTGGTTCACCACCAGAAGTGTCTTTTCATCCTTCAGTGCCTTCCAATTAAGTAAACACACGCCGTGATTGGGCTGGCTGAGAAGAGCTGAGTGATAGAAAGTTCGTCGGTATGCGGCGCCTCTAGCCGTTGCAACATCCCAATTTGCATATTATTCATCCTAAATAGTATGTGAGATTAGGATTAGTGTGTCTCAAATCATAGTATGATGAAAAGAGTATGCCAAAGGTGCCTTGATGGTATACAATTTCCAGTGGATTTATAGAGAGTGCATCCATGCATGATTTTGGGCTAATATTGCCCACAAATCCTTGCACTACAGAAGTTTGTGACAGTTCTCTGCCAACCCTTTTTTTTAGCAACGAGTAATGCGAGTTCATAACAACATCTGCAAAGTTACGACGCTCAAAGTTCAATGCAAAGCGAGATATTTTCTTTTAGAGAATTCGCTGTTTAAGGACTACAACAAATAGCTGGTAGGGACTACAATGAGCTTATTCCTGGGTTGGTGGCATCATTAACCCTAAAATTTACATAAACCCCGCCCCCAAGAACACACAACAAAGGGGGTGAGGCCATGTTGGGCTGCTTTAGAGAAGAGGAAGAGATGTTATAGTAGAGAGTTGTTGTCATGCTGTCATTTTACACTGGACTGCTTCACAAACGAGGGTCAATTCAATGCTGGATTTGAACAAAAGATTAACAAAAAAGTTGTAACTTCTTCCTGAGTCTCTCCATCAGTGTCGACTCCGGTTTGAACAATGTAAGGCTGAACACCGTTACTGACAATCCTCATTTTGGCTGCGTGAGATTCTCCAGCTTTGTTAAAGCTCCGCCCTCTTCTGGAAAGGGGGCCGGGAGCAGCAGCTCATTTGCATTTAAAGGGACACACACAAATAAATAATAGTGTTACTTGCCTTTTTTTGTAATTCTTTGTGAAATTTATTTTACAATTTATTTTAAATTTATTTTTAGTTAAAAACTACACCATTTTTTCAGTGCATGTAGTTTTTGAACTGGAATGATGCTTTTTGTTGGTTTATTTTAGTTTTGTAGCATTGCATAAAGTTGCTCTTGTGGAGCATTTACAGGATCTACACTGCGAGCAATGCAACAAAATTTGAATTTTAATGATAAACATGACATTGCTCACCGTGTCGACAACTTTCATGACGTTTGTCATGTCATGCAACATCATTTGCTTGCAGTTTAGATGGGGCATCTTAGCACTCTGGTTCTCTACGCTGAACAAGGCAAGTTGTGTGTCGCAGAAAATGCACAGTCCACTCAAAGCGAATGCTGAGCAAAAGGAAGCTAAAGGAATTAGCAAGGTACACATTCTTGGCCCAAAATTGAAATCGACAGAGCAGAGAAGACACACTCGCATGTGTGTTGTCTTTCCATGCATTAGTGTAGCACGTTCCCACAGGCAAAGAAAATACCCTCACACTCTTGATTTCTCCAAGCACAGGCCCTGAGCGCCACAATACAGGCTTGAAAAGACAGATATTAATTACTCTAGCTCTTCACCTGCTCCCCATTGGTCCAAGCAGAAATAATCACCCCTATTGCCGACATCAGTTTCCCCATAGCCATCAGGATCCAATGCAATCATAAGACAATCATAAGGTCCCAGTCCAACCATGCTAGAGGGAATAGCCACACATGACAGCTATTGGTACATTTGAGGTTTTCAATTTAACGTGTTCAACAACAGCGATAGCTCAGATTGGGGAATCAGGATTGGGAGTGAGTTTTGTTTTTTTTCTCTAATTTTGTCAAACCTGATAGCTATTCGATGGCAGCGAACACAAATTTAATTATATCATGACAAAAAGCAATGAAACCTCTCCTATAGCTCATTAAAAAGGAAATTGTATTATGGGTCGTCTTTTTGACATTTGTAAAAGCTCTTGCTGACTTAATCTCCTGTTGTCATATAGTTGGCATCTGAGTTGACATTTTCTATGCAATATAACATGAAATGAACAATGTTGTTGCAATTACACTAGTGTATTGTTTTAGAATACTTTTGACGAAACAATGTGGTTGCATAAACGTTAGAGCAGAAGTGCAAAGAGCAAATGCACACAGCATTACTGTAGATGGCTATATTAAAATAACATTTCACACAAAATGATTTACTCACCCTCATGTTGCTTCATTCAAACCTGTACACTGTAAAACCTAACAGTGAAATTACTAAATGAAATAAAAAAATTTAAAAAGTTCATTCAACTTTACAGATATTTATGTGAACTCAAAAAAATGAATTATATTAAGCAGAACTCAATCTGAATAAGATTTAAGTTACAAAAATTCACTTAATCTAGTATCTTACTACGGAAGAGGATTAGGGCCAAGCAAAAATAAAAAAATAAAACCATCTCGAGATTAAAGTTGTTAAATTTTGAGAAAAAACTCATTAAATTTCAAGAAAAATGTCGAAATAAAATGTTGAGAATAAACTCATTAAATTACGAGAAAAAACTCGAGAAAAAAGTCGAGATAAAATGTTGAGAATAAACTCATTAAATTATGAGAAAAAACTCGAGAAAAAAGTCGAGATAAAATGTTGAGAATAAACTCATTAAATTATGAGAATAAAGTCATTAAATTACGAGAAAAAAGTCGTTAAATTATGAGAACAAATTCGTAATTTAATTAATTTGTTCTCGTAATTTAACGACTTTTTTCTCATAATTTAATGACTTTATGCTCAACATTTTATCTCGACTTTTTTCTCAAAATTTAACAAACATTTTTTTCATAATTTAACGAATTTGTTCTTGTAATTTAACGACTTTTTTCTCGTAATTTAACGAGTTTATTCTCAACATTTTATCTCGACTTTTTTTTCGAAATTTAACGAGTTTTTTCTCAAAATTTAACAACTTTAGCTCGGATCATGCCAAACCGTGCAAATTATTATTACTGTTATACTTTGTTCTCAAATCGTTAATGTTAACATCAGCATTGCATGACTACATGTATTTAGTGTATATTAGTGTTACCTGATTTCAATTTCTTGAAACTTATATGGTTTAAGGCAATCGGTTTCCTCAAATGGTTTGAGTTACCGTAACTTATCGGGTTTTAATCTGTATGACTTTCTGGAACAGGATGTTTACACTGTTTTCTTCCACACAATGACAGAAAACAGAGACCAGGGGCTCCAAAAGGACAAAAAAAGATAAAACAAAGTATAGTTTTCAGCCGTTTGAGAATATTAAATCAATATCATGATATTGAAGGGGGATTTTTCAGTCATTTCAACCAGCCCTCATAGCCAATTTCATTTAAAATATTAAAGGGTTAGTTCACACAAACATGAAATTTCTGTCATTAATTACTCACCCTCATGTCGTTCCACACCCGTAAGACCTTCATTCATCTTCGGAACGCAAATGAAGATATTTTTGATGAAATCCGATAGCTGTCTGACTCCTCTATAGACAGCAATTTAAAGGTCCAGAAAGGTACTAAAGGTACTATCGTTAAAACAGTCGACGTGACTGCAGTGGTTCAACCTTAATTTTATGAAGCAATGAGAATACCTACATACAAAAATGATGACTTTATTCATCATTCATCTCATCTCTTACCCTGTCATTACCCTTACGTAGTTGCCGCAGTAAGCACAGTGAAGTCTTCCGTGTTTACGTCCGAATGCCGGCTCAGTATTGGCTGACACTGATCACGTGAGCAGCACGACGCATGCGTATGATGCTGACGCAGGAGCCGGCCAATAATGAGTCTGCGTTCTGAAGCGCTGGACGTAAACAATGTATGAGAATGACAAAGAAGAGAAGATATCGTTGAATAAATTCATTATTTTTGTTTTGTCTTTGTGCACAAAAAAGTATTCTCACTTCATAAAATTAAGGTTGAACCACTGTAGTCACATTGACGGTTTTAACGATGTCTTTAATACCTTTCTGAACCTTGAAAGTGGTTGTTAAATTGGGTTAAATGTTTGACAAGCGTGCTGGGCAGTTTTATTCAACTCAACTATTATTTAAAGGTGAATCCAAAACCCCACTTCACTTGAGTTTCAGCTCAAAATACCCCATAGATTTTTTTTTTTTTTTTGATTTTTTTAAATGCCTATTTTGGGGCATCATTAACTATGCACCGATATATAGGTTGCGGCCCCTTTAAATCTCATGCTCCCCCGCCCCCGGAGCTTGTGCTTGCATTAACCAGCAAACACAAAGTTCACACAGCTAATATAACCCTCAAAATGGATCTTTACAAAGTGTTCGTCATGCATGCTGCGTGCATGGATCGGATCATGCGAGTATAGTATTTATTTGGATGTTTACATTTGATTCTGAATGAGTTTGATAGTGCTCCATGGCTAACGGCTAATGCTACACTGTTGGAGAGATTTATAAAGAATGAAGTTGTGTTTATGCATTATACAGACTGCAAGTGTTTAAAAATGAAAATAGCGACAGCTCTTGTCTCCGTGAATACAGTAATAAACGATGGTAACTTTAACCACATTTATCAACATGCTAACGAAACATTTATAAAGACAATTCACAAATATCACTAAAAATATCATGTTATCATGGATCATGTCAGTTATTATTGCTCCATCTGCCATTTTTCGCTATTGTTCTTGTTTGCTTACCTAGTCTGATGATTCTGCTGTGAACATCCAGACGTTCTGCCCTTGTGTAATGCCTCGATCATGGGCTGGCATATGCAAATATTGGGGGCGTACATATTAATGATCCCGACTGTTACGTAGTGTTTTAAGCCAGCTATACAGTAATTTTTAAACAATAGTTGAGTTAAATAAAAACTACCCAGCAGATTGGGTCAAACATAACCCAACTGCTGGGTTAAAACAACCCAATTTCTGGGTTTGTCCATTTTCAACCCAATTTCAACCCAATATTTTTTTAGAATAGAATAGAATAGAATAGAATAGAATAGAATAGAATAGAATAGAATAGAATAGAATAGAAATTGAGTCTCCCGCGCGCTTTGTGTAAGCAGCAGCACTATTAGGCTGATGTGCAAAGTTACTGCCTATGTAGAGCATATTTTAAATCATTCACTTGAGTCTCCATGACAGTTAGGACGCTGCCTTAGAAGACCGTTGACCATGTAGGCAGTATACAGAGAGGCAGCACACTGTGATTTGGAACAAAGCTTATATATTACTGTGGAAAATTCCAAGAAACCTTGAAATTGCCTTCATGGAATACAGAGTTAAAGTGTCACAGTGAGTGCGGCGCACAGAGCAGGACAACATTGATATTTTGTGACACTTTCATATCACATTTTTTTCTTTGTTGTTATTTTTCACTTGTACTAGTTCTTGTATTTTGGATTTGTGCTGCACGGGGCTTGAATATATTTTGTACCCTCATTCTAGAAACAGAATCTGAGGATTGTGCGCACCAAAATAAACTCACCTCAAGCTGTATCTATACACTACAGCTGTCAGAATAAGGTTTAAATGGACAGTGTTGTCACCGTGGTTGTCACTGTTTGAACAGGGTCAAAGGTCCTGACTGAGATTATCAGTCTTTGATGGTGCATTTTGTAAAGGGATTTTCCAGGGGAACATGTGCATGTTGGATCTAACCTACTTTAAGATCTTCCTATCTCAGTAAAGCAATCTGGCTCTGGCCAGCAAATGAACACACACACACACACACACACACACACAGCAGTCCCTGGCTAAGTGCAATATTACCCTCTCCCCTAACTGCCTGCTTTGCTCTGCTGTGATGTTACCGTTGGGGCCCATTGCTGCGTGATCAAAGCAAGGTTTTTGACAGCCTCCTCGGCATGTTAGTGCACACCCATGGAGTGCAACAGAGAGCATCGCATGAAAAATTTGCATCGACTAAACGAGCTACTTGCACTACTCGGTCTCAGCTGGTCCCTCGGCGATCACCAGAAGTCCATTTGAGACCCGTGTTTATTAATTGTCCGAGCTCTCTTCCATTTGCCGTGTTTACCTCCATGCATCAGAACAACACATTTGCGGGGGTCTTCGTGCCCCGTTGGTCTATCGAAACCATTACGCTCTGTCCTAAGCAACAGCTGCAGCGCATTTGTTATTCAGCACCATTGACACTTTGATGATGTGGCTTCACTTGACTGATTGAGGCCAATTGTTTGCTCTGCTATGGCTTTTCTTTTCATTTATGAATATATTATTGTCATTAAGTTCGCTTTAATGAGTTTTAATTGCATTTTGTCTTTCAAAGGTCTTTTTGGTGATGAAGATGGATGAGGAGAAGGTTTTTTTGGGATGTGATTCATCTGAATAAAATATATATATGAATACTGTTTAAAGATTTTATAATAAACTAATAGTTTTATTCAGCAAGGACGCATTGAAATAATCAAAAACGACAGTAAAGGCATTTAAATTGTCACAAAAAAATGTCTGTTTCAAATAAATGCTGTTCTTTTGAACTTTATTTGTTAAAAATCCTGCATAAAATGTTTCATGGTTTCCACAAAAATATTACGCAGCACTTTCAACTTTGATATTGATAAGAAATGTTTATTGAGCACAGCATAATACGTAATGATGCTGAAAATTCAGCTTTACCATCACAGGAATAAATTACAAATTACAAGTTGGGTTGAAAACAGACAAACACAGCGATTGGGTTGTTTTGACCCAGCAGTGGTTAAATGTTTGTCTGGACAGTTTTATTTAACCCAACTATTGTTTAAAAATGACAATATGGCTGGCTTAAAATGAACCCAAAATATGTTGGAAATTAAAAATCAGACACAAAATTACTAGAGGAAACAATAATAATCAAAAGGTGAACATTTATTAATAATTAATTTAAGAAATGTTTATTGTATTGCATTCATTATTATTCATTAAACATATTAATACATGTACATTTTCAACAAACTTTGGGTTCATTTTAAGCAAGCAATACAGTCATTTTTAAATAATAGTTGAGTTAAATAAACATTTAACCCAACCACTGGGTTAAAACAACCCAATAGCTGGGTTTGTCCATTTTCAACCCAACTTGGGTTGTTTTTAACCCAGCATTTTTTTAGAGTGTACACTCTAAAAGAAAAGCTGGGTTGTTTTAACCTAAATTCGGGTCAAATATGGACAAACCCAACCATTAGGTTAAAAATGTAATTACAAAATGTAACCCAACAGCTGGATTTGTCCATATTTGATGCAAATTTGGGTTGAAACAACCCAGAAATTTTTAGAGTGCAGTCATGTATTTGTTATATATACATTTACTTTCACTATTGTTGGTGGTAAAATGAATTAAAGTATATCTGGGGAACGACAGTTGGGCCATATAAAGTTTCATTAGCATTTATGTCACATTCATGTCATATATGATATTTGTTTATGACTGCCCTCAAAGCGCATTTTTGGAGAAGCAGCGCTGTCGCCTCTGTCAGGATGGGGCATAAATAAATAAATAAGCCCCCAGCTGTATGCAGAGCTGTGAGCAATCAGCCAGCTTCAAAAGCTCTAATAATGAAAGTGGTGTCCCACGCCTTTTGCCTATTAATGGAATCTCTCCACCCCCAAGGCCAGCTCAATAGCGCACACACACACACACAGTACGCCCCGTCATTAGCCTCTATGGCCTAAGATAAACAGCACGCTTCGCCTCGGCCCATTACTCCCCGTCTAGTGTGGTGTCAGGCCCTAATGAACTCTGTCTCATGGGCCCCCTGATGCACATACAGCCAAGAAAGGTTATGAGCCCACCCAGCCAAAATTGGCCTTATGAAGGGACGTAATTACAGTGTCCCCGTAAAGCACTACTGCTCCATCAATACTGCATGAGCTCCATCGTGGGGGAAGGTACGGGCCCCGTGACAGAGATGATATGGGCCCTGAGGCGGAGAGAACTACCGCCCTCGTCGTTGAAGAAGGTATGATACCAAACGAGGGCATGGTGCAACTCATATAGCGTATAAAACGCTGCACTTGACAGCTACCTGGAGAGCTTCCTGCAGTCCAGACAGGTGGAGGAGGATGTTGATGTCTAGATGACTCGGTGAGAGACGATCCCTGATGAACTATCTCAGGATGGGTATAATTACCGCAAATGAGCACACCGACGACTTCCTAGAGCGATTCCTGGTGAGCGGAGTGGCTGAGCTATATGATTTTACTCATTTCTTCCTTGTCTGCATTAAAATGAGCAACATAGGCCACACGCTCTGGAATGATTGTAGTCTCGCAGTTAGGGATCTGACACAAACACTGCAGGCTAGAAGAACACCGAGGGGCTGCTATGAACCATTGACTGCCCAATCACTGTTTTGCCCTTCAGTAGGGCACTTACTGTTGGTTATCTCAGTAGCTCACATCCGTATGGAAGCTTGTTTCCGTAACGGAATGAAACAAAATAAAAGATAATTGCGACTTTTTATCTCAAAATTCAGACTTTTTTTTCCTCACAATTTTGAGTTTACATCTCACAGTTCTGTCTTTTTTCTCAGAATTGCGTGATATAAAGTCAGAATTGTAAGTTATAAAGTCAGAACTGCGTGATATAAAGCTAGAATTACATGATATAAAGTCAGAATTGTGAGATATAAAGTCAGAATTGTGAGATATAAAGTTAGAATTGTGAGATATAAAGCCAGAATTACATGATATAAAGTCAGAATTGTGAGTTATAAAGTCAGAGTTGAGAGATATAAAGTCAGAATTGCGAGATATAAAGTCAGAATTATGATATAAAGTCAGAACTGCGTGATATAAAGTCAGAATTGTGAGATATAAAGCCAGAATTACATGATATAAAGTCAGAATTGCATTATATAAAGTCAGAATTGTGAGTTATAAAGTCATAATTGTGAGATATAAAGTCAGAGTTGAGAGACATAAAGTCAGAATTGCATGATAGTCAGAATTGCGTGATATAAAGTCAGAGTTGAGAGATATAAAGTTAGAATTATGATATAAAGTGAGAACTGCGTGATATAAAGTCAGAATTGTGAGAAATAAAGCCAGAATTGCATGATATAGTCAGAATTATGATATAAAGTCAGAATTGCGTGATATAAAGTCAGAATTGTATGTTATAAAGTCAGAATTGCGAGTTATAAAGTCAGAATTGTGTGATATAAAGTCAGAATTGTGAGATATAAAGCCAGAATTGCATGAATAGTCAGAATTGCGTGATATAAAGTCAGAGTTGAGAGATATAAAGTTAGAATTATGATATAAAGTGAGAACTGCGTGATATAAAGTCAGAATTGTGAGAAATAAAGCCAGAATTGCATGATATAGTCAGAATTATGATATAAAGTCAGAATTGCGTGATATAAAGTCAGAATTGTATGTTATAAAGTCAGAATTGCGAGTTATAAAGTCAGAATTGTGTGATATAAAGTCAGAATTGCGTGATATAAAGTCAGAATTGTGAGTGATAAAGTCAGAATTGCGAGATATAAAGTCAGAATTGTGAGTTATAAAGTCACAATTGCGTATTATAAAGTCAGAATTGTGTGATATAAACTCACAATTTTGACTTTTTTTTATTGCAATTCTGACTTTTTTCTTGAAATTGCAAGTTTATATATCACAACTCTGACTTCTTTTCAGAGAATTGCAATTGCAGGTTATAAAGTCCAATTCTGAGGGGGGAAAAATACTGAATTTTTTCTCAGAATTGTGTGTTAAAATCACTCAATTCTGAGAAAAGAAGTCAGAGTTGCAGAAAAAGATGCAATTTTGAGGAAAAAAAGTCAGTATTGTGAGATAAAAAGTCGCAATTACCTTTTTTATTTTTTATTCAGTGGTGGAAACAAGTTTCCATACATCTGCAATTGTACTGCAAACTTTTGTTAATTGACAGATAAAATGTTTAATGGAATGTTACAAATCCAATTAAAAGAGTTAACGTTTAAGTAAAAATTTACCATATTTCTCAAAAAATGCCAACATTTTGTCATCTTTTACTCACCTCATATCAAACTTGTATGACTTGTGGAACACAAACAATAGATAGATATTTTGATAAATGTTGGGGTTCAAACAACAATAGACCCCACTGACCCAGCGCTGACCTCCAGTCATGTCATTCACTTCTATATCAGTGGATCTCAACCTTTTTGATTTCACTGATTGATTTTTAAACATTGATGGTTAGCCCAATCAAGGTTTCTACCATCGTAAAAGTTAAAACTTGAAAATCTCAAAACCTAGTGGGATTTATGCTGCCTTCATGTGCTATCGGAAATTTCCATACTTCCCACTTCTTAAGTCGCGATTATGAACTTGTGGCATTCAAGTGCTTATTTGGCGTAAGAATAGGAATCATGGAGAATATCAGGTTTATACTTGCCTATTTCTTGAGGAAATCATATGGTCACACTTTATATTAGGTGTCTTTAACTATGTTCTTACATCAAATAATTAAGTACAATGTACTTGTGGTTAGTTGCATGTAAATATGCATAATTTATAGTTATTACTGTAGTAATTACATGTAACATGTTTTGATGTTTTTTTATTTGTAAAACATGTAACGTTTTTTTATTTAATTTTGAATAAAATGTAGCGTTCCATTTGTTGACAACCATATACACATTCACTGCTCAATCTAGATCAGCTTGCTGACAATTTTGGAATTTCAGTCAAATATATGCTATATTTCACTGTGTATAAAACATTAAATATGCTTCAAATGGTTATTCATATGTAAATATGCACTACTTTAATGACAAGGCAAGGTGATGTAGCTTTTGTGGAAAAAACTAAGCAATCGTTCTCCCCTCCACCATGTTTAAAGTTTATGGCATCAGAAACTCCGGTATCAAAATTATCTCTGAGTTTCCCAGTAGTACATACGACTTGAGAGGACATTCATGTCCAATTTCCAAATAGGAAACTCATACCATAATTGCATAAAACATAGCAAAGAATAAGACAATCCAAGACTGAGTTAACTGACCCTGGGTTAACAATTTCAGTGTGAAAAGCCCAAAATCTCTTTGCTTTGGGTTTAGTTTTTGGTAACTTGTGGATATGGATGAAAAAGAAATGATGTTTATCGAGGTGGGCTTAATAACTACTTAAATCCGCATGGATGCACTAAAAGAAAGTACTGTATACCTTGATGACTCGTTCAAACAAAACCTTGCCATCAGCAGAACCTTTAAACCACACATACCCTATAAAAATATTCCCAGACTAATTTTAAGCTTTTAAAGGAATCAATATAAGTAGCCTTTGTTTTGAACAGCGCAAGCAGAAAGTTTATATGAGGGGTGAAATTACAACTCTGTGCAATAGAAAAGACACTTAAACACTTCCTCCACATTCTTGCACTGTCATCTACTACAACTGCTAGGATTTTCTGCCTGGTTAAATCTAGTCTTAGACCGTATATTCACACGTGTACTGCAGTTTCAATCCACAAGACCGAAGAGTCCTGAATCCTCTATATGACAAAGCCATCTATCCTTCTCTCTCATTTCTGGAGGTCATGGATTCTGAGGCTCTTCACTGTCCCAAAAGGATTTCATCCATGTTCACCATCACAATTCCCTCTAATCTGAAATCTTAATAGAATTCCATGGCTGAGACACTCTAGGAACAGAGGTTATCTGCTTAACTGGAGGATATACTTGAGAGAGATTTAGCAAAAAACACGGAAAAAGCAGAAACAGAAGCAGAGTTGAGCATTACAGGCATTTAGGCACTCTAAAAAAATGTTGGGTTAAAAACAGCCCGTTTAATTTTAAACAGATAATTAGATGATGTAATAATTAATGTCATGGAACTTGATTATTTCCTTATTCTTAATTGAAAGTAGATAAATTATTGATTTGTCTATCTCTATGCAATGAAATGCTATAATGAAAAATAATGAAAGCTATAATTAAAAGCACAGACTGCAGAAAGTAAAATGAAAAGGTAAAATAATATTTTTGCTAAAATAAGAGCTGGCATGACATGAGAAAATTAGTGCCTATAAAAAATATAATATAATAATATTTGGAAGCATATAAATAATATGTGCTTACATTTGCAGCTGATCTGCATGCATGAGTGTGTATAAAGTCACATATCACATGACATGACACATGGTATGCAGTGTTTCCCCCTAACAGCAGCATGATGGGGGGACAGACCAGATGTTATTAAAACATTCACTGAAAAGACCTCACATTGTGCTGTTACCGTCATCTTTTGCTTGATTCTTGGAATGTGTTTGGCTGAAGCCACGTGAAGGTCAGGAGACCGGGATCAGACACGGAACATGTGATCTCGACGCTCCACCAGTCAACAACACTCTGACAGCAAGACTATTCTTATCCATCTTTTATTTCTTTTTATTATGTAGATATATATATATACAGTGCAATAGGCAGTGAAATATTTAACGCATCCACTGGATTTGTTATGGAAGCTTGCTTCCGCCACTAAATAAAAAAAAAGTAATTATCTCACAATTCTGACTTTTCTTTATAAAGTCAGAATTGTGAGATATAAAGTCAGAATTTGAGATATAAAGTCAGAATTGTAAGATATAAAGTCAGAATTTGAGATATAAATTCAGAATTCTGAGATATAAAGTAAGAATTACGAGATATAAAACAGAATTGTGAGTTATAAAGTCAGAATTGCGAGATATAAAGTCAGAATTGTGAGATATAAAGTCAGAATTGTGAGATATAAAGTCAGAATTTGAGATATAAAGTCAGAATTGTGAGACATAAAGTCAGAATTGTGAGATATAAAGTCAGAATTGTGAGTTATAAAGTCAGAATTGCGAGATATAAAGTCAGAATTGTGAGTTATAAAGTCAGAATTTTGTGATATAAAGTCAGAATTATGAGATATAAAGTCAGAATTGTGAGATATAAAGTCAGAATTGTGAGTTATAAAGTCAGAATTGTGAGATATAAAGTCAGAATTGTGAGATATAAAGTCAGAATTGTGAGTTATAAAGTCAGAATTGCGTGATATAAAGTCAGAATTGTGAGTTATAAAGTCAGAATTGTGAGATATAAAGTCAGAATTGTGAGTTAAAAGTCAGAATTTGAGATATAAAGTCAGAATTGTGAGATATAAAGTCAGAATTGTGAGATATAAAGTCAGAATTGTGAGTTATAAAGTCAGAATTGTGAGATATAAAGTCAGAATTGTGAGTTATAAAGTCAGAATTGTGAGATATAAAGTCAGAATTGTGAGTTATAAAGTCAGAATTGCGTGATATAAAGTCAGAATTGTGAGTTATAAAGTCAGAATTGTGAGATATAAAGTCAGAATTGTGAGTTAAAAGTCAGAATTTGAGATATAAAGTCAGAATTGTGAGATATAAAGTCAGAATTGTGAGTTATAAAGTCAGAATTGTGAGATATAAAGTCAGAATTGTGAGATATAAAGTCAGAATTCTGAGATATAAAGTCAGAATTGTGAGTTATAAAGTCAGAATTTTGTGATATAAAGTCAGAATTTGAGTTATAAAATCAGAATTTTGTGATATAAAGTCAGAATCTGAGATATAAAGTCAGAATTGTGAGTTATAAAGTCAGAATTGTGAGTTATAAAGTCAGAATTGTGAGTTATAAAGTCAGAATTTTGTGATTTAAAGTCAGAATTTGAGATATAAAGTCAGAATTGTGAGTTATAAAGTCAGAATTTTGTGATATAAAGTCAGAATTTGAGATATAAAGTCAGAATTGTGAGATATAAAGTCAGAATTGTGAGATATAAAGTCAGAATTGTGAGTTATAAAGTCAGAATTTTGTGATATAAAGTCAGAATTGTGAGTTATAAAGTCAGAATTTTGTGATATAAAGTCAGAATTTGAGTTATAAAGTCAGAATTTGAGATATAAAGTCAGAATTGTGAGTTATAAAGTCAGAATTGTGAGATATAAAGTCAGAATTGTGAGTTATAAAGTCAGAATTTTGTGATATAAAGTCAGAATTTGAGATATAAAGTCAGAATTGTGAGTTATAAAGTCAGAATTGTGAGTTATAAAGTCAGAATTGTTAGTTATAAAGTCAGAATTTTGTGATTTAAAGTCAGAATTTGAGATATAAAGTCAGAATTGTGAGTTATAAAGTCAGAATTTTGTGATATAAAGTCAGAATTTGAGATATAAAGTCAGAATTGTGAGATATAAAGTCAGAATTGTGAGATATAAAGTCAGAATTGTGAGTTATAAAGTCAGAATTGTGAGTTATAAAGTCAGAATTTTGTGATATAAAGTCAGAATTGTGAGATATAAAGTCAGAATTGTGAGATATAAAGTCAGAATTGTGAGTTATAAAGTCAGAATTGCGAGATATAAAGTCAGAATTGCGAGATGTAAAGTCAGGATTGTGTGATATAAAGTCAGAATTGCGAGATATAAAGTCAGAATTGCGAGATATAAAGTCAGAATTGCGTGATATAAAGTCAGAATTGCGAGATATAAAGTCAGAATTGCGAATTAAAGTCGAATTGTGTGATATAAAGTCAGAATTGCGAGATATAAAGTCAGAATTGTGTGATATAAAGTCAGAATTGCGAGATATAAAGTCAGAATTGTGAGATATAAAGTCAGAATTACGAGTGATAAAGTCAGAATTATGAGATGCTATAAACTCACAATTCTGAGAAAAAACAGTCTTTTTTACTCTCAACTGGACATTATAACAAGTAATTGCAAGTTTATATCTCACAATTCTGTTTACAACTTGCAATTCTGACTTAATACCACCCAACTTGGGTTGTTTTTAACCCTGTATTTTTTACCTGTAGACCTGTACACAAATTAATAGCTCCATCCACTTGTGGACAAGTGTCGCTTTTGGATTCTCTGGCTTTGTTGACCTCAGAGTGGACAAGTTATGATTTCCACTGGAGCCTGCGGATAAAGACATAATTAAAAAAGAAGTTATTTCACAGAATCATAGCGCTGATGAAAACAGTGCCTGAGATGGTCTGCAGGGGCATGTTGTGTATTGATTGGAGAAACCTGTTATCAGTGGCCTCGCATGAACTGAGGAAGCTGAATGCTCACGATAAAGACTGTCTAGAGTCAGAGCAGATGTGTGTGCATGGCCTGAGCTGCTGGATAAAAGGATGAACAGACAATCTTTCTCCTCTTGGCTGGAGTGTAGCCTGTGTCTGAAACCTCACTGCTCAGTCAATCAGTGACTTAACAGACAACACGTTTGTTTGACGGTAACTCATCAGGACAGCTGCGCTATTAGAAAAACAGGTTCAATGGGGTTCTAAATAGAACCCAGGGGGGTTCTGGACCCCTTTATGCTAAAAAAAGGGGTTCTATATAAGAAGAAATGTCTTAAATGATTGCATAGTGATGAAGTATGTTTACAAGCTGTTTTAATTAATAAAATTTAATCAAAATAAAAAGATTAAAATGAAATACATAAAATTATCCCATGACGAGAACCCCTAGAAGGTTCCATATAGAACCTTTTCTTCTAAGAGTGTACAATAATGTGATCTAGAGAAATAAAAAGACATACAATAAAGCAAATAGTTCATGCTTACTTCTAAATAGCAATGCAACCAATTTATGTTTTTCTCATCAGCTTTATTAGATGCAATGTTTTTTTGCTTGTTTTTTTTTTTTTTTTTTTAACATGTACTATGGTAATACCATTTTTTTTGGACATGTACTACAGTATTGGCATATTCTGTGAACATTTACCACGGAATATGAACAGATATTATAGTAATATCATGCCTTTGGGAATATTACCATGAAAATATATTGTTCTGGACATTTACTATGGTGATAATATCAGGTTTTTCTCAACATACAGGTGCTGGTCATATAATTAGAATATCATCAAAAAGTTGATTTATTTCACTAATTCCATTCAAAAAGTGAAACTTGTATATTATATTCATTCATTACACACAGACTGATATATTTCAAATGTTTATTTCTTTTAATTTTGATGATTATAACTGACAACTAAGGAAAATCCCAAATTCAGTATCTCAGAAAATTATAATATTACTTAAGACCGATACAAAGAAAGGATTTTTAGAAATCTTGGCCAACTGAAAAGTATGAACATGAAAAATATGAGCATGTACAGCACTCAATACTTAGTTGGGGCTCCTTTTGCCTGAATTACTGCAGCAATGCGGCGTGGCATGGAGTCGATCAGTCTGTGGCACTGCTCAGGTGTTATGAGAGCCCAGGTTGCTCTGATAGTGGCCTTCAGCTCTTCTGCATTGTTGGGTCTGGCATATCGCATCTTCCTCTTCACAATACCCCATAGATTTTCTATGGGGTTAAGGTCAGGCGAGTTTGCTGGCCAATTAAGAACAGGGATACCATGGTCCTTAAACCAGGTACTGGTAGCTTTGGCACTGTGTGCAGGTGCCAAGTCTTGTTGGAAAATGAAATCTGCATCTCCATAAAGTTGGTCAGCAGCAGGAAGCATGAAGTGCTCTAAAACTTCCTGGTATATGGCTGTGTTGACCTTGGACCTCAGAAAACACAGTGGACCAACACCAGCAGATGACATGGCACCCCAAACCATCACTGACTGTGGAAACTTTACACTGGACCTCAAGCAACGTGGATTGTGTGCCTCTCCTCTTTTCCTTCAGACTCTGGGACCCTGATTTCCAAAGGAAATGCAAAATTTACTTTCATCAGAGAACATAACTTTGGACCACTCAGCAGCAATCCAGTCCTTTTTGTCTTTAGCCCAGGTGAGACGCTTCTGACGCTGTCTGTTGTTCAAGAGTGGCTTGACACAAGGAATGCGACAGCTGAAACCCATGTCTTGCATACGTCTGTGTGTAGTGGTTCTTGAAGCACTGACTCCAGCTGCAGTCCACTCTTTGTGAATCTCCCCCACATTTTTGAATGGGTTTTGTTTCACAATCCTCTCCAGGGTGCGGTTATCCCTATTGCTTGTAGACTTTTTTCACGCGAGAGGTCACACGAGACGTAGGCGGAAGTACCGAGCAAGTGAGATGGAGTTTTTCACCCTACGGCAGTACTTCCACCTATGTCACACGTGACCTTTCCAACATGATAACAATGTGTAATGCGTGGCGGATCACAGAGCTAGTGCAAGATGAGCATTTGTGGTTAAAAAGTATATATATATATATATATATATAATTTTTATTTTTTTAAAGAAAATGACCAATTGTTTCGCTAGATAAGACCCTTATTCCTCATCTGGGATCGTGTAGAGCCCTTTGAAGCTGCATTAAAACTGAAATTTGGACCGTCAACCCGTTGGTAACTGTTGAAGTCCACTATATGGAGAAAAATCCTGGAATGTTTTCCTCAAAAACCATCATTTCTTTTCGAATGAAGAAAGAGAAACATAAACATCTTGGATGACATGGGAGTGAGTAAATTATTAGAAAATTTTAACTTTGAAGTGTACTAATCCTTTATTTTCTACTTTCATTTTCATCCCCCTTTCATAAATATGGTAATCATTTCAACAAACACCACTACTGTTACTTTTGCTGCCTTAAAATCATAATAAATTAAATGGAATTCAAACAATGCAAGTAGCTTTAGTTTTTTATTTATTGTAGTGACAGAGGTTGCAAAAACCAAACAACTAATTTTATTACAGTAACAACTGCAGTAAATATGGTATTTTAGTGAAAACTATTAATCATGATAAATGTGTAAAGGATTTTTACCTTAATATGATGCATATGGTGTTTTGTATACAGTAATGGTGTGGCACTTAAAGAGGCATATGTCACTCTCCAGTTGATGAATGATTTGTGTAAAGACACCACCCTCCCCCTCCACACAAAGATACACACCAGTCAGTGAATGTCATTACCTGACAGCTGCTACACTGTGACCGTTGCCATGGTTTCCTGGTGAATGGCTCAAATCTGTGACCTCTGACTTCTCTTTTGTGCTCAGTCACTATGCAAACATCAACAATCTAACACAGTCCACACACACACACACACACACACAGACACACACATATATGAACTGTTCACTGCTCATTTGAAATAATCTCTGAATTATGTCAACATTATACAAAGCAGAGTTATAATTGCCTTCTTTCATTTCACATATCCAGCACAAAAAGAGCTACAGTGGGTTCTGATCAATGCAGATTTGTCTTTATGTAGACTCCCACTAAGCAGTCTTTTGATTTCTCTAAAGACTCTTTTAGATGCTTGTTAAAGCTATTTAGCAAAAACTGACAACATACAAAACAGATCTAAAGGGAGCTTGATCAATGAAAATTATGCTCTTTCAAATGGCTTTTGTCTTTATGCAGATGACTTATTTAAATATATTGACTTGCATATATTATCACAGAACTGGTGAGCGAATTGATTGCAACAACTGGGTGTCTTTATGCATATTTGTTTGGTCCCAAAGCAAAGTTTTTACAGCTCAGGTTCAGTATAGAGCAATAAAACAAATGTGGATCGCTAAGGTAAATTGATTTAGGGAGAATTTGATTAAACTGAATTAATTTTGACTTTAGTCTACAGGCTTAAGTATCTTAAGTATCAGTTTGAGACACTGTTAATGTGAGATTACTGGGGTATTTTTTACCTGAGAAGCAGGACACTTAACTATCTGGTGTTGTTCAGTCATTTCAGACTGGAAACAAAACACACACACACCAAAAAAAAATAAATTCATTACATTGATTTTACTGAAAAAAAAAAAAAAAAAGTTACATTTCAGGTGTTCGGTCACTTTTGACTGCAAAGAACAAGTGTGACCCCCGAATAAACAATACCAGAGGGTTAAAAATATCCATTTGACCATCTGATTGCCACCTAGGAGAAACAATTAAGATATTAAGGAGATCTAATTTGTGATATTCCTCTCCTACAAGTGTAATTATCGTGCAATCATACAAAGCTTCAGTAGCTTCTGCAAAATCACGCTAATTACCTGAACTGCATTCATGAAATGACATCTGAAAAGTCCAGTCTCTCCTGGGCCCATTACAAAAAACCAGACAGACCAACAAAAGGCGAGTGTGATTATCAATATTCTCCACAGAGGCCACATTTGCATCCCTGTAACCTTTCAGAGGAAGGCAGGGAGGTCAGAGGAAATTTCCTGTATGTGTGCCATTCTCTCTCATTTAATTGGCTTGAGAGGCTCTGCCCTTTGTGGTCCTGTCTGCATTTTCTCTTGTCTGCTTTCTGCTGTTTATTCATCTCGCTTGGCATGAGAAGCACCAGCGCAGCATTAACTGTGAGAGCGAGCTGAGAGGGCGTTTTGTAGCATTCTATTCTCTCCTCTTGAGCAATGGGAGCCTCGACATTCAGAGTCAACAGTAACGATATTTCCATTACTTGTTCTTCAAGATGGGTAACAGATTGAAAATAATCATCAGAAGGAAGCCTCAAAGACTTTTGCATAAATAAAGGTCAAAGTTAAAATTATATCTGTGTCTATATAACAACCAGTACACGGCTAAAATACTCTTCTTAATTCCAACAAACGTCCTTAAAATAAGCTAAATTCCCTTGAGAAGGGCAGCAACAATTGCATGTACTGTGTAAGTCATTGAAAATAATGAAAACGACAAACTCAATCAAGCCTCTAAGTATTATGACAATGAAAGCCAACAGAAAATATTTGGTATTTGTCTCTTGTACTTTCTATTCAAATACTTTGCCTTTTATATATATTGTTTTATTTTCACAAAGATACTACATGCCATAGTCATACAGACACACATCAGTCTCAATGGTGACAAACTACAAACTTCATTAAGATGCACTCATGACACAACAAAATGGTAATAACTGACGACACAATCAGCAACAATCAGCCTCCTTGTTAGAGAGTCCGACTCCCATGCCAGTGGACCCGGGTTTGAGTCCCATATATATATATATATATATATATATATATATATATATATATATATATGTGCCGTCCAAAAGTTTGGAAACACCCCTGGCAAAGTGTGGTTTTGGACGATATTAGTATAAATCCATTTCATTTTTTGGTGCAAATACATTAAAGTATTTTAATTTTCAATATATACATGTCAAACATGCCCCTTTGCCAGCTGTGATGCCTGGTTACTGGTTTAAACTTGGCCCAGGTTTATAAAAGATTTTTGGGTCAGCACAGCTTAATAGCTTCAATAATTGATTGCCAATTAAGTTTAGAATACAATGAACCAATCAGAACCCAGTTTAGGTCAGATAGCTGCTAATGGTGGATATTTTGATGAATCGAAAATTTAAGTTTTTTCTATAAACTGTTTATGTAATAAAATATGTTTTTGTAGTTTGTGTTGTCCCTTATCAGTGCAAAATTATCACAAATTAAAAAGGATTCATGCCAATATTGTCCAAAACCCCACTTCCCCACTTTTCTAGGGCATTTCCAAACTGGAGGGCAGTATATATATATATATATATATATATATATATATATATATATATATATATATATATATATATATATATATATATATATATAATATTTTTTTATAAAATGACCGATCGTTTTGCTAGATAAGACCCTTTTGTACAGCCTGACTCCCATGCCAGCAGACCAGGGTTTGAGTCCCGCTTAGAGCGGGCGGTTCGAACAGGAGGGGCTACATAAAGACAAAACAAAAAGCCAAAAGGCAAAACAATAATCCCATAACAGTAACCACATAAACCTTTCATGCCAGCATCAATCAGCAACATTGTTCAATGTGAAGCAGTTTGTTCAGACAACTCGGGCACAGTATTTGGTGGAACACTGTTGATCTAATTATTAGATTATTAGATAAAATAAACCCTAAGGCATTTTGAATCTACATAACATGATATTAGATTCTAATATCATGTTATGTAGATTCAAAATGTCTTAGGGTTTATTTTTACATATGATGTTTGCCATGTATTCTCAATAATTAAGAGATATTCAACAGCAAAGCATGCACCAAATTATGTTTTTGCTAAAAAAATATTCTTTTTATCTTTAGTCGTGTTCCATCATTAGCAGCTAATAAATTTAATTTAATGCACATAAATTCTTTTTGATTCTTGTGTCTTGTGCGGTGGCATTACATGAAACACGAAAAACTTCAAATATGCAGTTTGCTGCCATTAGCCTTTTCATGATGGTGCGGTGGATGGCATCTTTTCCATTATTAATGCCGTAATACCACTAACTGTCAGTAAATAGCTATGTCAGCAGTGAAACGAAATGGAGGAGAGTGGAGATTAATGTATTCGTCAGTGCCTCGGTGTGGTTACGGACACATTACGGCCTTTGCCATAAAATCAGGGCAATATGACTGTAGTTATTGTAGAGATAAGTCAGATGACAGGTTTTCTGAAGCAATACGGTGATGGTAATTGGCTCTTCGGTTCAGATATCCTTTAAAGTCAGTGCAACTGCTTTAATATTAATGCAAAATCAACAGCGGTTTTTGGAAAAGAAAAGCAGGGATGTGTAGTGCACAGAAGGGTAAAAGCAGAATTTGTGTGAGGGCAATGCGAGTTCACTTCTCATTACTTTGGCGTAAGACACAAATCAAGTCCGATTGCGATTTAAAAACTTAAATTTTACATTTTCTGAAGAACATGTGAGTGCTGCTTGCCTGTGAAAACTTAATGCTAGGGTGGAATGGATGTAAAGAGCCACAAGTATTTTTGGAATAACTTGTGCAATGAGACCAGAAACATGCAATATTTAATTTGATGTTAACTTTAAAGGCATTGTTCACCCAAAAATGATAATTCTGTCATCATTTACTCATTCTCATGCCGTTCCAAACCTGTATGACTTACTTTCTTCTGTGGCACACAAAAGATGTTTTGAGGAATGGGGTCAAAACAATGTTGGACCCCCGGATAAAAAAAAAAAATATCTTCTTTTGTGTTCTGCAGACAAACATGAATAAATGATTTTTCTGTGAGCTATACATTTAACCAGTGTTTCTGCATCCGAAATCAAATACTATATAGTATGTGAAAAAACAATATGCAACAGAGTAGTATGTCCGAATGTATAGTATTCAAAAAACAGTAGGCGAAAAGTCCCCGGATGACCTACAGTACTACTTCCGTCGAGATTCTGAAGTGCGCATAAGATGGACACTTTACTATCCCATGAGGCCGCGGGAGAGGATTTATGAATGTCAATGAAGCAACACAATTGATGCTGTCAACGGTCATGAAGCAAAATCAAAGTATCTACTCAGACAGACTCTTTCTAATCAAACACAAGTGATTCAACTTTTCAGCTCGATAATAGAGACTCCAAGACCAGAAATATATGGATCAGATAATGTGGGGTAGCCCACATACCCCACGAATTTATACTCGCAGACAGCTTTTTAGAAATTGCCGACAAATACCTGAAACTGGATGCAAATCAGCTCTCCTTAACGTGAGTGACAATCACATTGTGTGTATGATCAAATGTGCGATCTGAGAGACGAGCGAATTTAATTATTTGTAGGCCTACAAGTAGATTACACACAAAGTCAATGCAAAGATGTGAATAGACGCAAATTAGTGCTCTGTAACGCGAAATACTTAAATTAGGCGACGCGATTGGCACGAACACGTGATATTCACCTCAATCACGTCTTCCGCGCAAGTTTAAAACTCGAGCGGGAAATTCGCATGCCGCATTGCCGCGCAAGCCAATCAGCACGTCCAGTTTGACAGGTCTGGTTGTATCAGAAAATGGAGGAGAGCATTATTGTACCCGTTTGCATGCACTCCCGACATTTATGACACAACTTCTTATTCAAAAAAGGAGGTAGAAAAGTAAATATGCATCTGTTATTTGATTCTAGCTATGAGTTTTACATCACTGAACTGGTTTACATTAATTAACTGGTTAGCACTGGCATTAGCCAAAGTTAAAAATGGCAGTAAGAAATATTGTTGTTGTTGTTGTTGTTGATGATGTTCGTGAAGACACTCCTCATCACGCGATGTTTTTATTTGCACAAGTAACGCGAAAATCATGTAATCCTGTGAGTAATCTACAGCGAGTAACGCGATGCGAACTGTGCACATACCATTAGGGTTAGTTTGTTGAAATCCCCAATGCCAGTAAATATATTATATAGCTGTTATATATTAGGTGGAATGGCAAACACATTTGGTGTTTGTTTGTGTGTATAAGTTAGAGATAGAAAGAGAGAGAGAGGCTTACGTGTCAAATGGATAAATGTCAGTGGGCGCTTCATCGACAGCAGGCCCTCCCCTCCCTGTTGAAATGCCATGTGTAAATCGTAGTTCCAGGGCCGACAGCCAGCCTCCCAGAGCAGAATAATGAGATTACAGCACTCGCTGCCACTGTGGACGCACAGGGGTGGGCTGGGGAGGCACACATAAACCTGGCTTACACAAAGAGAGCAAATCAGCTACATTTCACACACACTGGAAGAAAAAGTAGGCTTTACACTGAGGCAGATTACAATTACCTCACTTTCTCACTTTCCAACTGTCGATCACTCTTCAAGTCTTATCTTCTCTCAAATTAAACAAACTGTCTCCAAACCACTCATTTCCACTTATTTGCATAACATGCAGTTAACATTCACAGCTGATTTAGCAGGGACAGAGGTTTATTCAGATTACACAATGTCAAACACACTCTTAAAAATAAGAACTTTGTGTACAAATGAAAAAAGGGCCAATATGGCATCACGCTCGTTCTCTCATTGCATTAAAAATTAGAGATGCACCGATACTAAATTTCTCCACCGATACTGATAGCCGATTATTCAGATACCGATAGTTTGGGGGTTCTGCCTTCTAATTTTTAATTATTATATTTTGAAAGAAATCCACATAAAAACTTTATTCTCTCCATTTCATCAACACGTATCTCAAATCACATTAACTAAACTCTGAAGATTAAATTAATATTAACTTTCTGAATGGTAATAATTCATATAATTACTATTAACATTGAACATCAAACTGATTTCTAAGCATTTTCTTTACACAAAGCACAAATTTAGTGCATTTTCCTGCCCTCTTTTGATTGACAGGATATATCAACCCTAACTATCAGCCGATAGTGTGAAAATTTGCTTTTATCGGCTGATACCGATTATTGGCCGATATATCGGTGCATGTCTATTAAAAATGCAATTTATACAGAACATGATCGAAGCATCTCATCAATTATTATGAATGTCAGTTTCGGAATTATTTATTTATTTATTTTTTTGTGTAGACATGTAGTTATCTGGTGTAACTTGCTTGAAAGCTTTTTTTTTAAAGTATGATTAAAAGACAGAAATAAAAAAAGCATAATTCATATAAATAAAAAAATGTTTTATAAATACTTTTTTTTTTAAGTTTTGTTTAGAAAAGTTTTAAATGCAGGAAGCCATTTGTTTTGTTGATAAATGACTGTGTCAAAGATTCTTAAAAATATTGATTATTTGACCCTTTTATGACATTTACGACAAGTTCAGGTTGCCAAATGTCAAACTAAGACAACTTAATGAAATTCATGTTTCAAAAATGCATAATATTTGTATAAAAATAATGTTCATGAAAAAATTTAAATTTAATTTCTTAATGGTCACTTGACACTGTTATAGCCATTTATTTATACACATTTTGTTGAAAATTATATAAAACACATGAATTAACATGAAAACAAAGAATTTATTTCTAAAAAAATGCGTTTTAAGCTAAGTTTTTCCCCCATTCTTTTTTGTCAGCATCCCTTGCAGTATTATATTCTTTAGATGTTTTTATTATTTAATTCTTCAGAAAATCAACTGTACTCTGTGAGGCACCAAAAGACTGATCTGAAGAACCCATCAAGAAACATCTTTTATAACCTCCAAAGAACCATATTCACCTCCATATATATAGGTCAGTCACATCTATGAGTGAGAGGACGTTCAAGACTTCACTTAGGATGGAACAATCCCCCTATCCTCCAGCCTTCTGTTTTAATAGCACAGAGGAAAATCCCAGCGTCTCAGACCATCTTGGATGAAAACTGCTATAGAGGAGAAAAACACGTTCGTTCCTTATACCTCCTCTGTCTCCAGAGTGTTTTTTTTAAGGTCACTCTTAGATTCACCGGTGAATTCATGAATTCATTCATACCTCATTCCTTCCATCTACAGAGCAGGTACCAGATGAAAGAAATAACACATGCTCACCAAGAGCCGAAGCATCATCTGGTGAAGAATATGAATAATTCAAATCAAATGAGCCATAACAACTAAAGCCTATTCCACGATTTTCCCCCCTCTTTTCCTTCCAGCTGAAGTGAAAGAGCGAACAGATTTGGTCAAGATTTTCCTTTCAGAGCCTCTCGCAGTTTATAGGTTCCACTTATCTAATTACATGCATGACACAAGGTCAGGGATGTTGTGAGATGGCTGCGAAGTACTCATAGTTCAAAGAGGTACTCAAGCTTATATGCCATCTGATTTCCATGTAAATAACACGCGAGTTAAGCGGCGCACATAGCAAATCAAAAGTCAGGGTTACAGAGTGCATTATAGAGATAGATAGATAGATAGATAGATAGATAGATAGATAGATAGATAGATAGATAGATAGATAGATAGATAGATAGATAGATAGATAGATAGATAGATAGATAGATAGATAGCACTTACAAAAAAAAAAGCATAATGACTTGAAGTACCTTGGAGCAACATGTAAATATGAATAGGTATGAATGTATACCTTGAGGGATTTTGAAAGCAAATGCATTCATATTTAGCTGTTTATCTACCTGAGAGAACTCTTTATACGTATTTATCTCTTATCATACAGATATGTGAACTTTTGTGCACTTCATTTCACGGCTATTTGAGCAAGTAAATCAAATTAAATATCACGGATATCAAAACAACCTCTTTTACGCACACAGCAACAGTGATGACCATTTCAACTGTGCGGATTCTCTCAGTGTTTATGTTAGCATAATCTTTCTTTTATCGTCTAGAGTGTTTTTAAATGTGTATTTTCTTCACCACTTCAGTGTGTTGAACAGGCTTGATGTGGCTCTCTGGAAGCTCTTGCTTCGAATGAGGCTCAAACGCTGATTCGTATGTTATATAGCGATCTAAAAATAGCTCGGCTTTCAAAGGCATGTATGTTGTGAGTGACAACTCGGAGAACGAATCATAGGGCCAGAACAGCATCGAACTCCTCCCACCGTCCGCGTTTAGCTCCGCCTTTCTGAATCGCCACCAAAGTTCTCGTCCCTTTTTTCCTTATATGGTTACGCACGAAGTTGATTGACAGATAAGCACGCCCCCTTGATTCGCGGGCATCCGCAGACGCTACGGTGGCTCCCCACACTGACTGACACAGTAACCTGTGAGCTACTGTGCTCCTGCAGCTCACCTTCCAGAAACATTGTGAGGAAAGAAAACAAACCTGGATGGATGGATCCTTTACTATTAAACATATTTTAGAGTCCATAGTGAACTGAAACGTTTCGGATTTCGTGACTGATCTGAATGTTTCAGTCGCTCGCGCTGAAGCGAACGCGGATTCCTCGCGCAGAGAATCAAAGTCTCTCAAACGCACCGTTTAGCTGCACAAACATGGATGTTCTGGCCAATTACAGTATTTTTCAAGAACTTCAACTTGTGCATGACACTGGCTACTTCTCCGCGATGCCGTCGCTGGAGGAAAACTGGCAGCAGGTGAATTGCTTTTATCTCTGTCTTTGCAATTTATCCAACTTTTTTCGCGTGTCAGTGCGCTCTTGCGTGTGCGCGCAACTTACACAGACGCGACAAACAATAATTAATGCATTTTGCATAATTGCAACTCTGCGTACGGTACCTTTAGTATTGCATATGTATTTTAAAATAGCCTACCACGTGGTTGAAATAATTTGATGTTTTCATGCTTACTTATTGCGACCAAGTGCAATGAAGCCAAACAGGCTGGGAAATTAAGATGTGAATAATACAAACAGAGACTCTTTGAATAATAGATCTACATCTGTCCTATCAGTGTTTTTTCAGTCCCCTCGGCACTGCACAGACTCTCGTCTCTACTGCATTATATATAAATGCACGCGCGTGATTGACTCGTAATGTGTCTAGCAGTTAAACGTGCATGACAGACGTATATAGCGCGCATATCTACGGAACTGTGTAGAATCTTATGTTTAATCTTCTAATGTTCATGCAAATGCCACTTTTTTCCCATTCACGAGGATGGTGCCATGCGGCGCGTGGACAAAGCACACTGACATCCACATGGACGTTAGTTTATGCACCGGCGTGCATTCACAACGATTTGAGATTTATGAAATCCATTTAGGGAACAGAATTGGTTTGCACCGTGCACATGTGAGTAATGACTGTGGCGCGTCGCGAGCGCATGGATGGAGGCATGCTTTGCGCAGAGTTGAGCTCTCCGCAGTGCTGAAGGGGCAAAGCATGGTCCATCCATTGAAGCCGGTGCATTGCCTTCACAACGTGCATTGATTTTTAGATTGCTCGGCCATTTTTTTATAAACCTATGGGTTGTGATTGCATTTTTCTCAATATGATGCATGCAGTGCTTTGGAACCATTGTTTATTGCTTGGATTATTTGGTTATTATTCCTCTAACTAACCTTGAGTTGTGATAGATGGTCATGCAGTGTTGGTCATTTTGAAAATGGATCACAACATTGCTTGTATGCAGGTGTGTATACAATTTCATGTAGTGACAATTCACATGCAAATGAGCAATATGAAATTAAATATTTGTACTTTCTAAAAAAAAAAAAAAATGCTGGGTTGAAAATGGACAAACCCAGAAATTGGGTTGTTTTAACCCAGCGATTGGGTGAAATGTTTGCCCAACCTGCTGGGTAGTTTTATTTAACTCAACTATTGTTTAAAAAATACTGTATTGCTTGCTTAAAATGAACCCAAAGTATGTTGGAAATTAATGTTTATTAATATATTTATTAATAAATGTTCACCTTTTGATTATTACTGTTGCCTCTGCTAATTATGTATCTGACTTTTAATTTCCAATTTTTTAATTTTGGATTCATTGTAAGCCAGCCATATAGTAATTTTTAAACAATAGTCAGGTTAAATAAAACTACCCAGCTCGTTGGGCAAACCTTTAACCCAACTGATGGGTTAAAACAACCCAATCACTTGGTTTGTCCATTTTCAATCCAACTTGGGTTGTTTTTAACCCAGCATTTTTTTAGAGTGTACTTTTAAATTGAAGTGAACTGCATAGAATCTAATGGGGAAGAAACTGTAGAATGGTAACCAGTTGCAGAAACTACAATATGCGCTTTTACATTCGCTCTCTTAAAAATAATTGGGTTCTTTATTGGCATCTAAAGTTCCATGAAGAACCTTTAACATCCATGGAACCTTCCCATTGCACAAAAATGTTCTTTATAGTGGAAAAGGGTTCTTTAGATTATTTAAATGTTCTTCACACCAAGAAGAAATGGTTCTTAACTGTTCACTGATCTTTTGGGAACCTAAAATTGTTCTTCTATGCACTCTAAAAAAATGCTGGGTTAAAAACAACCCAAGTTGGGTTGAAAATGGACAAACTCAGCGATTGGGTTAAATGTTTGGCCAATGTGCTGGGCAGTTTTATTTAACCCAACTATTGTTTAAAAATTACTTTATGGCTGGCTTAAAATAGGTTGGAAATTAAAAATCATGTTTAATTATTCATTTTTGAACTTATTAATTTCCAGCATATTTTGGGGATCATTTGAGTTAAATAAAACTACCCAGCAGGTCGGGCAAACATTTAACCCAACTGCAGGGTTAAAACAACCCGGGTTTGTCCATATTCAACCCAACTTGGGTTGTTTTTAACCCAGCATTTTCTAGAGCGTGGCATCACTGCAAAAGCCTTCTTTTGGAACCTTTATTTTTAAGAGTGCATGTCAATTTAACATAAAATCTTGATGTTGAAGTAGAAAAGTTCATAGATATCTCAACTGCATTGGTAGTTGGACTAGTAAGTGTGCATGTAGGAGCTAGGGAGCCGGTGTTTGGCTTTGCTATTGACTTTAAATGGTTAATATGAATAAGAAATCCTCAAAGACTGACATTTGACCTCAATAGAGCTACTGTGCCCTTGGTGCTCCATAGTGCTAAGCGATCCTAAAGGCCAGACTTCCTCCAGAGCAGCGAATATTGCTCACAAACCGTGTAATCCCTAGTAAGTGGAAAAAAATAGGCCAGAACAGTAGAGACCTTCTTCCAAGCTTTGATAGGCCTACAAGACTTCTTATCCTCTAGACGTTGCAGCTTTTCACCCTAGGTTATTCTTCTGGTTGTGCTTCGAATTGACTAAATGTGGATGGTGATGATGTGCGTTGTCTGTGTGTAAAAACACCCTGACTTTAGCTAAGCAAAATGTCAGTCAGCATACCGACACATTGCACTCAAAGACCTCAGAGGCCATTTCAGGTCATAAATATGATATTACAAGAAAAATCCAATTCAATTTTTAATATGCGGCTCAAGTATCCAGCTATGTCAGGTGAGGACCTATTGAAAAGTGATGAGAGGGGATTGTGTAGTCGCAAGATTCGATATAGAACAAAAGTTTCTTGCCTGAAGCCCTTCCATCAACCATCGCATGCCCTATAGCCATGACAGAGGATATCCAAAATACCTCACCTTGAAGAGACTGTCAGTGTGACTCACATACTCCTGTGGAGAAGGGTAACTGCAAAATTGGAACAGAGAATGGAACGGCGTCTGTCCCCATCGAAACCGAATGACCATTCTGGAACTCGTGGGATACAGTGGCACATCAGACTGTTCTGGAGTGCTTTTGTCTCATTGCGTCTATTTTGGGACTTGGGGAACTTGAAATGTCTTTTGTTCTCATTGCTTTCATTTCAACTGTCTGATATTTTTAGACTTGGTTTTGAAATCTTGCTTGCAGCTGCAATAACATGTTGTGGTAGGGGGGCAAGGAAAAGAATGCCTTCATGAGACGTTTCCCACTATTTAACCACATTAATAAGTAGAGGTGGATATGAACAGAATCTTATTTCACAATGTCAGTCGTTTTAGTATCACATGAGTGCTGCTGTTCCCAAAAAACAGCATGATTGCAAGCGTGATATTGCTTTTATACAGCAATTCAATAAATTAGAATTTAATAACGAGTCATTTTAGACACCGTATTGCCAGTAAATTCATATTCTTTTTTGCTCCACCAATGAAAAGACATTGCAGAAACGTTGCAACACACAGTAGCGGCATTAGTGCATGATTCACTGTTTTTGAACAAATCTGTTTAGTGACTCACTCATAAAGACAATCACTCGTTTCGCTCCTGAATGAATCAGAGCTTTTGAACAAATCGGGAAAATGATTTAATGACTCGCTTATCAAGACTTGTTTCGCTCCTGAATGAAGCCACATTTTCGAACGAGTTGGTTGAATGAATGATTCCTTGACTCACTCATACAGTCACTTGTCGTCATGTCACCAACTGGCGAATCGACGTAACTGGCAGAAAGTGTCACTGAAAAATCCCATTGCAATTACTGATGCAATTATTTCTTATTCTATTTTATTTATTTATTTGTTTTAACTCAATTTTACTGCACTGTAAAAAAATAATTGTTGGTTTAACTTAAAAAGGTAAGTTACCTGGTTGCCTTTTTGTAAAAATTGAGTTAATACAATGAAGGCGATTGATTTAATCAACAGAAACTCAAAATATTATGTTATCTGAGCCAAATTAATTATCTAAGTTGATTTGACAAAATAAAAAATGTTAAAATCATGAAAATAATTTTTTTACAGTCTGTTGATCTATTGAATTAAATACGTTACAATCAAAAGGTACATTTCAATTTATTGCTTTCTATTTCTATTTGGAAATTGATGAATGCAAACCAAAAGATTGTGCATTTGTTATGAATAATCTTATAATTGACATCAGTACAAAAAGTTAAAAACAACTCGCTCAAATCAGCGAGTATTAATTGCTCCTTTTTGTCAGACTTTGTATTTTACTAATCATGTAATGTTATAAACAGTAAAGTAAAATTATGGCTAATTACTCAGCTCTATTAAGTAGCATTTGCATTATGAGATTAAGAAAAAATCTTAATGGATGTAGATGTCAAAAATAGCACTTTTCCCACAGCATGAGGTTTCAGTCATTTAATGGTGCTTCCCAGCTGTTCTTACATGATTTGTCATATGGCAAGCAAGGAACTACTCATAAGCATTAGAAATCTGACTGAGAAGCACAAAAGGAAAACCACACTTACAGCTCTTTGAAATATCTTTAATTTACATGCTAATACTGTAATCACAGCGAGGGTGTTTGATCCGTTCTTTATATTTACATGTCAGGATTGCAATCAGGATGTGGTTAAGAAAATGTTTATGCACTTTTGAATCTTTGCGCGCTCGGATCCACCAGAAGTTTTTTCTCTTGCCGCCTCAGGCCAGGGCAAACTCTGTAACTGATACTGTAATGACTCTCCAAAGAGCCTAATGCACTGTGCTAAGGCAGCACATTGTGTGTTTCACAGTGTCAACTACTTACAGGAACGCTCCTCTAAAGTCATTACGTTGCTTTCTTGACTAAATGCCCCAAGGAAAAGTCTAAGAATAAACCAACACTTTTTAACCCATACCTCCCATCTCGCCAAACTTCAATGCAAAGCCACAAAGATAAACAACCAAAAAAAAAAAAAAACATGCCACATTTCTCGTTCCGCCTTTGAAATATATCCTATGTCACAGCCCCATGTCCCGAGCTGCAGAACGGCTCCTGTAGTTGCATGCTTATGAGGATTGACAGGAGGCATTGAGCAAAAGTGCCAAGCATGCATATTCTGTGCTGCAGTCTCTGCCACTCCGAAACCCCCGGCAGCTCAGAAGCCGGAAAGAAAAAGATAACAAAAAGACAAAACCTACACTGGGTTAAAAACAACCCAATTTGGGTTACTTGCCAAGAAAGTGCTTGGTCAATCCCAGCGTTGGGTTGTTTTTTACCCAGCTGGCAAACATTTAACCCAACCGCTGAGTTAAAACAACCCATTCTTTGGGTTAAAACAACCCAATTGCTGGGTTTGTCCATTTTCAACCGAACTTGGGTTGTTTTTAACCCAGCATTTTTTGCACTATGTCCAAAACTCATTGCAGCCAGTTCTTTCTCCTCTCCGCTTCAATTAGTTTTCTTCTATTTTTCTCATATATTCCTTTTGTAAGTCCAGTGGTGTGTTGAGCCAGTGATGTATTGTTTCAACTGTAAGTTACATTGACCAGCCTCTAACCCAATGGCTAGGTTACACAACTACCCAACCATGGAAAAAATAACCCAAAAAAATGACCCAACAGGCTCAACATAGCATTTAGGTAGGGAAAAAAAGCAACCCAACATTTTTTTAGAGTGTACTTTCCCTTTCTTGGATGTTTTGAAACTTAGTTTTGCATGCCATAAAAACCATCTTCAACCAACGCTCGGGCCAGTCCAGGCATTGGCCGCGAGCTCTCGCATATCCGCCCCCTTGTTTAGGCCCATGGATCCGAGCGGATTCCCATTACTGTAGGCAATGACTGCTGAAATGTGTGTTATGTAATTCTCTCAGCGCCACAGCTGCCTTCTTACAGCGAGCAAGTCGGCCCGCCGGAGAGAGCCAAACCCAGCCACATCACCGTGAAATCTTAAAGAGGTTTCCGGATCACGCGGCTCCGTGGGCCACGTCTTCATGCTGGGAGACAGACCATATGGATCATTTAGTAAAATACACAGTTTTTCTTCTTAAGAATAATTTATGTGTATTGCTCGCCTCAAGAAGAAAATGAGACGGGCTGTCCTCTGGCTGACTCGTTTTCAATACTAAAACGTTACACAAAAGGGACTTTTTAGAGTGCACGCACAACCACCTAATGTTATTGAGACGCCATTAGCCGTCGTAACCGCTTATTCCAAACCAATATGCATCAGTAAATGAGTCCATTCGCACCTTTTAGTGATTCCATTCACACTTTGCGCTTGATTGCACGGCCCTGAGATTGAGTCCTCTACATTATCAGATGTGCTGGCTCATATTAACTACATCACAGTACTCATTTATCATCGAAACCAGCGACAGATTTTTGGATAACACGCCGTGTAATGGAGCTGAAATGATCTGGTTGCTTGAGATAACATCAGTGCACTGATCCCATTGCTACTGACAAGCATCAGTAATTGAAAATGACAAAGCGATAGCGCTCTCCATCTCATGAGTCAATTCTGGGAGTTATTGCAATATAGTTGTCATGCAGAGTGCATGGCTACTGCTCTAAGACAGTCGAATCGAGTGAGAAGCTGGCCTTATAAGAGGTGAAGCGTCTTTAAATATGCAGCGATATCATTAGTGCCTCTGCCGAGACTCTCGCTGTACCTTCTGACAGGTTCACTTCTGCGGGTGGATTTCAGGTGTAAAAAACAGAGCCTGTTTCATCAGTAGTCTTGGCTCCCGCAAAGCAGACATATGGCGCTTTCTCAAGATTACTTAAGAGTGTGGTTGCATTCGGCTCTTGCATGACAAGCTCTTCAGCTTCTAATAATTCACTGATTATGTAGCAATTGTCATAAATAGTACTCGGTAGGTGGTTTTGCAAGCTTCTGACGTCAATTTTGTTTTTAACCCTGGAATGCATGACCCACAAAAAACCTACAGGAATGCACTGGATTCCATCGAAGTATATGCATGCTGTTTTTAATCTTTAATCTTTTCAGAAATTAAACAATTTAAGAATTTGATTATATGCAAATGTTTTGAAACAATTAATCCTGTGTATATAAACCAGAGCCGTAACCACCATAGACATCGAGGGGGTCAAGTCCCCCCAGTAATTAGAAATGGCCAAATTGTCCCCCCCAATATTTGATATTATTGATGCTGCTCTGTTGTACTCCATTATGCACCGCTCTGTTTGTTGTTAGGATGACAAAAAAAAAAGTTTTAAAAGTTACATGTTTAGGCTGGTCTACCTCAGCGGTCTAACAGCGCTCATCACTGTCAGAATGAGTGAGCTGGCCAATCAAATCAAAGAAGGCGGGGCTTACTGTTCACAGATTACAAGTGCGAATTCCAATGCGGCGCTTTTGTTTTAGAATGAGTACATGGCAAGTAGCTAAACGTTTAATATTTGACAATTGATTGAAATATTCAGCGACCGGCTCAACATTGTACTCAAATTTCGCCGTTTTGAATTGAAAACATGCTGTTTGATTAATATTTGAAAACATTATTTGATTAATATATGATTAATTATGAATAATATATGTAATTCATAACTGAATGTGACGAGACAAGAAACATTTTGCATTTTTGACATATTAGACATAAAAATAAGAGTGAATATATTAAAAAAAAAAAAAAAAAAATTGTTTAGTGGCGATAGCCTCGTGGGCAGCATCCTATCATAATAAAGGCAAAAATCGCCAAAAATAAATCTTATAAAAGAAATGTGTGTGTGTGTGTGTGTGTGTGTGTGTGTGTGTGTGTGTGTGTGTGTGTGTGTGTGTATATATATATATATATATATATATATATATATATATATATATATATATATATATATATATATATATATATATATATATATATATATATATATATATAATATTGCAAAAAGTTTAAATTGATTACATAACTATAATAGATCTGGAACTGAAACCATTATTTCTTTTTCGTTATTCCCTTAAATCCCTTTTAATCTTTTAATTATTTAATTCCTAATAGAAAAACAAAATTTAATTGATTAAATTTTGTTGAATAATCTTTATTATGAACCTATAACCAACATATATACACTACCATTCAAATGTTTGGATTTATTTGGTCCAAAATACAGTAAAAACTGTTAACTTTATTTTCCTGTTTGAACAGATTTGATAAAATGTAATTTTTTCCTGTGATGCAAAGCTGAATTTTCAGCAGCCATTACTCCAGTCTTCATGTCTATGTGCCCCCTTTTATGCGTTCTATGGTGATTGTTTGATGGGGCAGTTGAATTGGGCTGGACTCAGACTCTCATTGCATCACGACTCAAGCGTTGTCCGGTAACCTGTAGGCCACGGCTCCACCATCACCAGTGACATTTGTGTCAGAGCATCCAATACTTTCCCCCTTCGTTTGCGTCACAAACTCGTATGCACTTGTTTATGTTGTCGCATGTGACTCTTAACTCTTAACAATGACAACGGTCCTCCCACTGCCGAGCTCAAGTGCAACTGTCAGGGTCACCCTGTAACAATACTCAAGCTGACCCCTAGCAATCCAATTAGACTCCTGCACTACAGCAGTGAGTAGGCAACCCACTCTAGGCGCTGAGATCATTAATCTGACTGGGGCCAGATGATTGCCCATGATGGCTGCCACATTGAAGGGTGATGAAAAGGTTAGCATCTGATGAAAGAGGAGACGGGAGATGGTGCACTCATTTGTCGAAGGCCTCTGGAGTAAGTGTCAGCACCCAGAGCTGCGGAGCGAGGGAAAAGGAGTGAAGTGGAGCATCTTTATGTATGAGTCCCGAATCTAGCGCAGACGCGAGACACAGCGCTGGCACTCAAGGCTTTGATTAACAGGCCGAGTAGAACTGAGCTCTTTTTTCACTCTCGCGCACAGCTTGACAGCGATTTTCCCTTCATTTAAGATAGAATGTAAAACTTTTACAAGGCGGCGCAGGGCAGGGAATGAACCGGCAATAACATGCATAAGAAATGCAAATAGTCTCACCTTCATGTGGAAAGTTTCAGGAAAATTGGTCTTTTCAAGTCAACATGGAGTCAAAATGGACCCTATTTACTTACAGGCTACACTATGGTTTAAATGTTTGGGGAATGGAAGCTGCTTTCCGCCATGAAATAAAAAATGAAAAAGGTAATTGTGACACTTTCTCACAATTCTGACTTTTTCTCACAATTGCGTGATATAATGTCCAATTGTGAGGAGAAATAAGACTGAAATTTTTTTCTCAGAATTGCGAGTTTATATCACAATTCTTACTTTTTAACTCGCAATTGCATGTTATAAAGTCAGAATTGTGAGATATAAACTCACAATGCGGAGAAAAAAAGTCAAAATTGCGAGTTTATATCATGCAGTTCTGACTTTATAACTCGCAATTGTGTTTATATATTGCAATTCTGACAAAAAAGTCAGAATTGCGAGTTATAAAATCAGAAATGTGAGGAAAAAAAGACAGAATTGTGACGCAATATAACGCAATTCTGACTATAGATCACAATTATGACTTTATAACTCGCAATTCTGACTTTATAATGCAATTCTGACTATAACTCGCAATTGTTTAAATCTCCCAATTCTGAGAAAAAGTCAGAAATGTGAGATAAAAAGTTGCAATTACCTTTTTTATTTTTTTTATTTAGTGGCAGAAACAAGCTTCCATATTGGGGTCTTTAAGATTAAGAAAATTAATACTTTTATTCAGAAAGGACGCATTAAATTAAAAAAATTAAAGTAAAAACTTATTTTTATTTCAATTAAATGCTGTTCTATTTATCAAACAATCATGAAATCAAGGTTTCAACATTGATGATCAGAAAAAAAGTTTGAGCAGCAAATCAGCATTTTAGAATGATTTCTGAAGGGTCATGTGACACTAAAGACTGGAGTAATGATGCTGAAAACAGCTTTGCCATCACAGAAATAAATTGCATTTTAAAATATACTAAAATTAAAATTATTTTTAGATAATTCACAATATTACTGTATTTTTGATCAAATAAATGCAGCCATTTTTGCTGACTTTAAAGAAATGTCTGAATTCTACATAAATACAGTCAAAATGTGTCATTGTTATTAAAGGGATAGTTTGCTCTATTCCAAAAGAAAGTCATACAGGTTTGGAATGACATAAAGGTGAGTAAATGGTGACCAGAATTAAATTTTTTGGTGAACTGTCTCTTTAAGTAACACCTGCATTCTGAATGTAAACTCAATATTTCCGAGTGATATTATGACCTCTCTTGCTCTGTCCCAGCTGAAACACTCCCTCTTTTTTAATTATATTGTTTGCCACTGACAGCAGGATTATTAAAGAACGTGTTGCTAAGGAACCACGTTTTGTTACAGCTATTGCACTTGTTTGTTTTGGCGTCGTCCTCCTCATCGGTCATTGTATGCATGGAAGCTCACAGCCAGCGTCTCCTGCGATACCTCCAGAAAAAGTCTTCCAACAGACCTTGAGAGATACAATGAAGGACAATGTTCTCTCTGTAAACATCCCATCGCTTTTCTTCTCTTTTTTCATCAGAAGCCATCAATCACCGCCGGCAACGTTTCAGCCTCAAAATGGGTCATGAAACTTAAAGCGACAAGAGGCGTTGTTTATCAAGGTTTATGCAAGCTTCAATCAATCACTCCGTCTATTGCTGCATGGACTTGAGCGCTATTCTGCAGAGGAGAGAAATTCAGCTTTTTGTATCTAAAGGATTGATTCATTGAATCATTTATGAAAAAAAAAAAAAAAAAAAACATGCATTGTGCAATTGTTACAATAACGAGACATTTGCACATTATAACATGCAGTTTTGTGATGCTTTTATGGAAAAGCATATTTGAAGGCCCATCATGCTATATGCATGTGTGAATTTGTGCATGCATATGAGTGTCAGATGAGGGATTTCTCCATGAAACATTGCTGAGCTCAGCACTTGTACTGCCTCAGTTTCTGTGGCGCGCGCGCACGTGTGTGTGTGTGTGTGTGTGTGTGTGTGTGTGTGTGTGTGCGTGCATATGTGACTTACTCAGCCGTGGCATATATGCAAAGCCAGCAGCTGTATTTCCATATGCTCCGAGTTACTGTTGTCTGAGGTCCACATGACCTGGCCTGGCTCCAGTACTGGCCTGCGTTGTAACACCTGGATACAGCAATACCCAGTCTCACCACCACCCCATCCCTTATGCTGAAGCAGGCAAACACATTCTTTCTTTCTGACTGCTTTGCAGTTGCTGCTCACTGGAGGAAGTGAAAGGAGGGCTGGCAAAGCACTGTCCAAATTTGGATGTACATCAATTAAGCGGAATTGGTTTGTGTCAAGATTGCACAAGCAAGTGTTTTGTATCGTAGTTATATACCCACAAAAGAAACTCAAATACAATTGAAGGAGGCAATGGTTATTAATGTTTAAAGCCAAGCAAATCAATGATGTTTGTAGCCATGTTTTGTTGTCTGCTAGCTGAAAATCCTTTGTTTTTTTACAGTAAAAAGTCTTACGTTTTTTTTTTTTTTTACATAAGGATTATTCAATTCCCTTTGATGGAATTTTACTATTAACTGAAATGCCTAAATCTTAAAAAAAGGCTTATTTTTTGAGTGAAATTGCTTTCTAACACATTTTAACTTTTTTGTAAAAGGGTATTCTCTATAAAACAATAATTATAAAATAATTATTTCTCCTTTGAAACAATAATTACACTTATTTGTAATGCACTTTACAAATAAAAAAAGTATTGAATTGAACATAATATATTTTCATACAGCAACTTTCCAAAACACAGGTTACAGTTACATTCAGTTAATCAATCAAAACCAAATCTAGATTAATATTTATCCAGCAGAAGCATTCTTCATACACTGTATTTTATACACTATTTTGAATTCTTGTTAATAGAAGATAAAGAGAGCATCAGTTCTCCTAATTCTTCTTTAGTAGAGCCTCACCATTTCTTGTGGCATAAGGAGGTTTGTCTTTGTTTTAGCATGGGAGAGCTATTTGGGTCGGAAGTTATTTTGGGATGCATTGCTAGAAATACCTGTGGGAGTGAGTAATAGTTGGAATGAGACCATCTTTAAGTTAGTTTGTGTACTCATTTACATATGTTTAGAGCCTGTGCCGTGTTCATTCAAAATCAAACAACGTTGTTGTTATTCTTTCATTTATTTCTGTGTACGAACATGCAGATGTCTTTAAAAGTCAAAATATACAGTATCTATTTCTCCTGCTCACTTTAAAGGGTTTTGTGCTCAGGGCTTTTTGGTATTTAATCATCTACTTCTAATTAATCCAATTATGAGTCATTTGAATCACAGCAGATGTGTAGCCGCAAACTCAAGCAGGTGTGAAAAGATCGTCCTCCCCATCTCAAATCCCAAGGTTTCACTTTCACTCTTGGCTCGGACTCTCATATTCGTTCCGTGGAGGTTGAAACATTACCCACGTGCCTCGAGAACAATAGGCTAGCATCGCCATCCGAAAGAATGACTCAGTGTCCTCCATTAGCTGGCATGTTAATCGCACACAGGAACAGAGCAGGGTCAGCATGAGTAAACGGGTCCAAGAGTGGGAGTTTCGAGATGTCTGGACTCCATCTTGCATCCTCAGTCCACTCTCAAGACAATGCAAAAACTTGGCTGTAAATTATTTGCGATAACTCAAAATGGCCACAGTAAGTAGGCTATAGCGGCTCTGCCTTAATGGACTGAACTCACTGAACTCAAGCACGGAAGGGAAGGCGGGGGCTGTCGCGCTTCCCTGAGATGGAGGGAATATGAAAACGGCAGCTAGGCGCTTCCTTGAGGTGTGCGTCCGCTTGCAGTTGGCTCAGCGGATTTGTTCATTTATATGCCTTTGCGTGTGTGTGTGTGTGTGTCAACGGTAGGAGGGGATGAGTTTAACTACGACAACACTTCCACCCTGTAGGCAGTATGTGATAGATCAAAATAATGTTTTACTGAGGAGAAAGGAACTCATTTGCAGTTGTGGTAAGGTACATGAGTATGAAGATGCTCTCATTGAAGCATTGAAAACAGAAGACATTTTACTGTCAAGGATGTCGGAGGTTTTTGGAATTGATACACTCTTAAAAAAAAAAAATGGGTTAAAAACAATCCAAGTTGGGTGGAAAATGGACAAACCCAGCAATTGGGTTGTTTTAACCCAGTGGTTGGGTTAAATGTTTTTACCAACATGCTATTTAACTCAACTATTGATTAAAAATTACTATATGGCTGGCTTAAAATGAGGCAACAATAATAATCAAAAGGTGAACATTTATTAATAAGCAATTTAATAAATGTTATTGTTTAATTGTTATTCTTTAAACTTATTAATAAAATGTTAATCTCCAGCATACTTTGGGTTCATTTAAAGCAATACAGTAATTTTTAAACAATAGTTGGGTTAAATAAAACTGCCTAGCACGTGCAAACATTTAACCCAACTGCTGGTTTAAAACAACTCAATCGCTGGGTTTGTCCATTTTCAACCCAACTTGGGTTGTTTTTAACGTTTTTCAGTAAAAACAGCTCAAACATGCATTGTAGTCTGGGACTAGCTTAAAGGAGACCTATAATGCCCCTTTTACAAGATGTAATATAAGTCTCTGGTGTCCCCAGAACATGTCTGTGAAGTTTCAGCTCAAAATACCCCACAGATCATCAAATTTGCCCCTATTTGGGTGTGAGCAAAAACACGCAATTTGTGTGTGTCCCTTTAAATGCAAATGAGCTGCTGCTCTTTGCCTGCTTTCCAGAAGAGGGCGGAGCTTTAACAGCACATGCTTCAGTTGCTCAACAACAACAAAGCTGGAGAATCTCACGCAGCCAAAATGAGGATTGTCAGTAACGAAACTGGACGTTTCTGAATGGTTAGTGGATAAATGTATGGAGTTGATTCAACTCATCCACTAGCATGTGCCGTCATGTTAATCTTTTGTGCAAATCCAGCATTGAATTGATCCTCGTTTGTGAAGCAGTCGGGTGTAAAATGACGGCATGGTAACAACACTCTACTACAACAACTCTTCCTCTTCTCTAAAGCAGCCCAACATGGCCTCACACCCTCTGTTCTTGGGGGCGTGGTTTATGTAAATGTTGGGGTTTGTGATGTTACCGACCCGGGAAGAAGCGCGTTGTAGTCCTTAAAAAGTGATTTCTGTAAAAGAAAATATCTCCCTTTGCATTGAACTTTGAGCATCGTAACTTTGCAGATGTTGTTTATGCTCAAACGGCAACATTACACACTAACTAAAGTTAAAAAAAAAAAGATGAAATCATAATCAACCACCCCTTTAAGCCTTGTCTGTGAAACCGGGGGTTAATGTGTTAAATTTAAATCTTAAGCTTGCAGATACCCTGGTCCCACAAGGCCAGCTGTAGAGTCTAGCGTAAGAAAATGTGTGGGATTGTCAGAAACATTGCCTGACAATTTTACTGCAATGTCAAGCAACTTATGTTACTGTATATCAACATGGAACATTTGCCATGTTCACAGAAAAGTACTGTTAGTTTAATGAAAAAAGGCATATGAATATGTGAAAATCACCTATTAATTATTTATAACTTGCAAGCGAGCACACCGCCAAAGAATTTTGCGCAATCACCACATTACACCCCAAAAATCCCTCGTCTTTTGGCCAGAAACTGGCTGCGTCGGATTCCTCAGAGCTGCACTGGGAATCTCCCCACACCAGGCCTGTTGCACTGTGTCGAATGTGCACTGCATAACAACACAATGGCTCGCTGTAGAGGGATGTTCACTGCCAGCTTACCCAACCTGAACCCTTTGATCCTGCCCTTTGTAATGTAAATCAAAAGAAGGGGAGAGCAGGACACCAGGGAGAATCTTCATGATGGTACCATGGTTCATGCTGATGTGTGCAGTTGTCAATTTCTCACTCAAAATTTGGACTACACAGTTAATCTGGATGGGTTCGAGAAGCGTACTGACTTGCGCAGGTAAGATATGTAGCCTGTGTCTAAACGTTAATTTAATTGTTATGGGCATTTTGCCTTAATGGGACAGTGTTAGAAATGATAGTGGTTGACCAATATGGGTTTTAAATGGCTGATACTAATATTTAATGAGCAGGCGGGCCAAAAGCCATACAATAAAATGCAACTTGATGTCAAATGAGACAATATTACTCAAATCAAATACTTTACACAGTGTTTACTGTACTCTTAAAAAAATGGTGTAGGATTTACTTTGAAACTATTTTCATTGGTAGAAAATTTCGCAAATAATTACAAAAAAAAAAAAGTGCAAAGTAGAAAGACAAATAGTATTTTCTTGTAAAACTTAAATAATCTGTGTTTTCTCACTTTTTTACAATGTTTTAAAATTATGAAAAAAAAAAATATTTTTATTTTCTCAGAACCTTTTTTGTCAGTAATACTTTATAAAAATAAAGAAATTTTGTTAGGCTGTCTCTCCATAGACATTAAAAAGTCGGTGTACACATTTTTCGAGAATTACCTTTTGTGTATTTATTTATATTTAATTTATTGAATTTAATATACATTTAATTTATTAATTGAAATTATTTCATTTGGAAGTGAAATTGCATTTCTTTTTCCAAATAATTATCCTGTAGAAGAACTAACAGAACCTGTATGGAACTGGAATCATTAACAGAAATTGGAATCACTCTTTATAATTCCCATCCCTAATAAATCGCCACATGCAAAATGCACTGCACTATATGCCGTCTCCGATTATAGAATGCCGTTCAAGAAAATTGCGTTGTCTTTACATTGTTAAAGCTGAGACTTATGGTCATAGATCTAGTTTTTTGCGAAATGTTTCCCCTTAGGCTCATTAAGCTATGACGTAGTACGTGTTAGCCTAGATTTTATTTTTTTTTTTTACCCATTATCCATATTTTCCTCCATGCTTTAATGCTTTTGTCTTTGTGGCTCTCATTATGAGGATTAGGCCCGCTGCCTCGTGCCACAACAGGTCGCCCCATCCTCAGGGCAGACACCCGCCCCTTGTATGGTAACAAGCTGTTAACCCTCAGTTAAAATGAGCAACACCCCCTTCACTCCCCCGCTATCAATGGATTCACGCTGGGACTTAATGCTCTATGAGTGCTTTAATGAATATTGGTGGATCTTGATAAGATTAGCTAGCATTGCCAGACTGCGGCCCGTAAGCAACCCGTAAACGCATAAACAACCAAATCCTGTTAAAGCTAGATAGTGGATCCCGTACCACGTTCTGGCATTGTCGCTCGGATTATCTCTGGCACCCCGTCCTTTATTTTCCTTCAAGAAGCATCGCTGCATGGTTCAAACATTCAAATCAATGAAAAATATATTGGATTGACTTTGAGGCACCACCGCTAATGTTTCTGCTTTTGTAAATCCTGATTTAGCCCTCGCACAATTTTTGTGGATTAATACGACGTGCTGATATCAAGGCGCCTACTCCCTTTTAGCTTCCACTCAAATCGTTGCAAGGGAAAATGTCAACACTAATTCATATTCAAATGAACTCCCTCTGACAATTAGAGTAACAAAGGCCTTGACGCATGGAGCGAACGCGGAGAGAACACTGGCGAGGTGCTAGGTTGCGGAGCGCACAAAGCGCTATTGCACGCCTGACATGGTTTTGCTGATGAAGCGTCTGACTGGGGCTCTGTACCCATGCATTGACCTCTAACCTGGGGGTTTTAACAAGCCACTATATTGGCACTATTACTGTATTGTGCTGAACTGCCTGAAACAATGGAAAGTCGCTAGCACTGACTTGGTACCATAGAAATCAGCTGATCTTGCAGTCAGAGTTATCAACAGCTCATTGCACAAACTAGACCATGACTAAACGGAGACTTTTATGAGACGATTCTTTTTAGTGAATCAAAAAGATGCAGCACAACCAGAGAAGTCCAAATCACAAAGTCACAAATGACTAAAAGCCGGTTCTTTTTAGTGAATCAGATACATACAGCATGACCAATGTAGTTTGATTCATGATCAAGTGATTCTTTATGAGCCGGTTCTTTTTAGTGAATCAGAAACATTACAGTGTGACCAATGTAGTTTGATTCATGAACAAGTGATTCTTATGAGCTGATTCTTTTTAGTGAATCAAAAACATGCAGCACAACCAGAGCAGTCCAAATCACAAAGTCACAAATGACTAGAAGCCGGTTCTTTTTAGTGAATCAAAAACATTACAGTGTGACCAATGTAGTTTGATTCATGAACAAGTGATTCTTATGAGCCTGTTCTTTATGTGAATCGGAAACATACAGCATGACCAATGTAGTTTGATTCATGAACAGGTGATTCTTATGAGCCGGTTATTTTTAGTGAATCGGAAACATACAGTGTGACCAATGTAGTTTGATTCATGAACAAGTGATTCTTATGAGCCGGTTCTATTTAGTGAATCAGAAACATTACAGTGTGACCAATGTAGTCTGATTCATGAACAAATGATTCTTATGAGCCGGTTCTTTTTAGTGAATCATAAACATACAGCATGATCAATGTAGTTTGATTCATAAACAAGTGATTCTTATGAGCCAATTCTTTTTAGTGAATCAAAAACATGCAGCAAAACCAGAGCAGTCCAAATCACAAAGTCACGAATGACTATGAGCTGGTTCTTAGTAGGGAATCAGAAACATCGAGCATGACCAATGTAGTCTCATTCATGAACAAGTGATTCTTATGAGCCGGTTCTTTTCTTGCACTTGAACGGACATATTCTCACAGAATTATGTCAAAATGCCCGTATTGGCGAGTATCCTCATAAACATAGTTGGTTGTCTTAAACAAACATAAACAATAAAAAAATAACAGAAATAAAATGCATGTGTAACACTATATTAGATCTGTGCATTCGCTCTTAAAGTGACAGCAGCCTAATAAACCTGTTGCTGTCTGTGTTTTTAATGTTAATCAATTTATACAGTGAAGACTATGCAGTGTTATTTAACATGTGGTTACTTTTTTCAATTTCTGAAAATGACTGTTAGACCAACCTAAAAAGCACTGTTTATTTTATTTGTATGTATGTTAGATAAATATAATATTTGATCTCTACATTTTATTTATTTGTTTTAATATATTTTATATTACCTTTATATATCTGTATTTTCTAAATGTATATGCTGTATGAAAAACAATGCTGTAGGAAACGCTGCTTTAGCTTGCAGTAGTCACATTATAGACTAGAAATAACAGTCGGTGCACATTCTTTGCAAGTACCTCCTTCCTCCCACAGTAAAACTAGCTTTAAATGGTCTTGTGCTGATTGATCCACACACATCAGAAGGCTGGTTTATTGCTAATTACATTGCCTTTCCCCCTTAAGTGCGAGCATAAGATTAGTGCTACAGCTCAGGAGGGACAGGAACACTTGGAGCGCTTCATTTGCCTCCGGCTTGTAAAAATGTGCCAGCGCCTTTGTGCGAGAGTGTGATTTCTTAATTGGCGTTATGTCATATCTGCTATATTGCCGGCGACTGGTTTATCAGGCCCAAAACGCATGCTACTCTATACCTTTAGCACCTTTAAAAGAGCTACGGCAAGCATCTCTGCTAAAACTTGGAACTGAAAAGGCTCTGTTTGCAAAGGTACCTTGATAAGCACTTGCATAATTAAGCCATTATCCTCCTGCTCCCGTTATATGTGACGGCGCCGTTTACCGTGTTTGGAAAAGGACAGGTCCATATATCAACAAGGAGATGACAAACATTTACATCTTTAGTGGAGGCCATTGTTTTGTCCCTCTCTGCACACGCTCCTGTTAATGTTTATGTCAACAGGGCTCTTCAGGATCCATTTCACGAGTGCCAGCTTTGCCTTTATGGTTACTTAAAGGTGTCAGGAGGCATTAGCCTACATTCAGCTAACGGCTGCACTGAGATAATGTGAGCGTTTGTACACTTAGATCAATGTCATTTCTTTGAAAATGTCTGCAGGGAGGCTTAGAAACTACTCTGGGTAATAATTTAATGTTTTTTTTCTTGTTAATTTGAGGTTTACAATGTCAAGCAAGACCGGAAAGATACTCAAGTACACAAATGCAAACCCTTGGCTAATACATTAAAAATGCCCAGTCTAGACTTAGCATGCATTTGTGGCAGTAACATGCTTTAATGCTCAGGGAGTGAGAGATTTTCAGATATCTTTTCCATCAAATCAAATTATTTTGGTTGATGGCACTCCTACTGGCCACTTTGTAGAGTTGAATTTTATAATATATACATTTTCAGATGTAGTCTTTTAAAATGGCATTCTCAAAAAAGTGCAATGTAGTGTTGTCAAAAATATTGATTTTTTTTTTTTTTCAATGCATATCGATACTGAAATATCTGAAACGCTTCCAATACTCATTTTCCGCAGAATAGATAGACAATACCAGCCTGTCTTTCTCTCTCTGTAATCTCTCCGACAGCGAGTCGACACACAAACCCGCCTCGTTTCATTTGCTTCGGATGAATATTGTTGGTGTTACAGGGCTTGAATTTCAGCATAGGATTGCGCATATTGCGCAGAATTTTACTCATTCCCGCAGGTTTTGTTCTCACCCAAAGTGCGTCACATAAAGTCGCCTCTCAGTACTAAATCAAGTTGTTTTTCGCTGCTTATTGCGCTTAAACAGTCAAAATACACAAAATAATGTCAAAATGCCGGCGAGTATTCATGTAAACACAGTCAGTTATGTTTTAAGTGAACATAAGCAGTTGATAAAGAAAATGCATGTGTAACAGTATAATGGATCCGTGCATCAGGTCTTAAAGTGACAGCAGCCTAATATACCTGCTGCCAAATTATGAGAAAATATTAAAAATATCTATATGGCATTTTTTCCCATGATATCAATGTCAATATTTTGTAGTAACTTTGGAAAACCACTAGCCACACATTACCTAGTGTAAACTCTCTTCTATAATCAACAACCTAAATACTTTGATTTAATGGAAAGGAAAAGAGGTGGAGCCGCCATGGATCGAACTTGTTGGTCCAAGACATCCCACAGATGCTCTATTGGATTGAGTTCTGGGGAATTTGGAGGCCAGGCCAACAACTTGAACTCTTCATCACGTTCCTCAAACCTGTCCTGATCAATGTGTGTAGTGTGACAGGGTGCATTATCCTGCTGAAAGAGGCCACAAGGGAACACCATTGTTATGAAGGGGTGGACCTGGTCTGGAACAGTGTTTAGGTAGGTTGCACGTGTCAACATGAATGGCCAGACCTTGGGTTTCCCAGCAGAACATTGCTCAGAGCATCACACTCCCTCCACCGGCTTATCGTCATCCCACAGTGCATCCTGGTGCCATCACTTCCCCAGGTAAACGAACCAGACAGGATAGCCTTCGTTGCCCTTGTGCATCGATGATCCTTGGGCACCAAACACCCCCTGTCACCGGTTTGTGGTTTGTTCCTCCTCGGATCGCTGTTGGTGAATTCTTACCACTGCAGGCCAGGAGTGACTTACAAGCCTTGCTGTTTCAGAAATCGCCTTGCCATAACAATTTCACCCTTGCCAAAATCTTTATTCCTGCCCATTTCTCTTCAACTAACACACTGATTAGGAGAACTGGTTGTTTTCTTACCATCTAATCTACCCAGACCTCAATATGTGGCATTGTATTGAGATGATCAACAATCAATGCTTCACCAGTGACTGATCATAATGTTTTGGCTCATCAGTGTGTGTATATATTCTACCACAAACAGTAGAGCAATGGCAAGGTTATGGGTTCAATTCCCAGGGAATGCAAGAAATATGTACATACCTTGAATGCAATGTAAGTTGCTTTTGGATAAAAAAAAAAAATCTTGCCGAAATGCATTCATATCAATTGTGTAAAATATTCTAAAAACACCATAATTCGAGTTGGTTTCAAGTTTTAATCATGGTCATGTAAACACTTTCAACCCACTATAAAGTCTTAGCAGTTTGAGCCTAAAGTCGTCTGGCTCTTACATCTCTTCGGTTGTGTATGCCCGAGACTGTGTGAACGTGTGTGTCTGCAAGCTTCCTGCAGATGAGATGTAGGTTATTTTTAGGCGCCGCCTGGCGAGGCTGTAAATGGGAGGCAGGGCGAGTTTTGAGGGCCACTGTTGATGAGATCACACATGGCCCCATCATTCCCCCCGTCCTATCGATCGACCGCGGCCTGAAGGGGGATTGTGTCTCAGGGTGCCGCCAGCTGGCCAGTCCCTTCCTGAATCAAAGCACTGGCAGGTGGTCATTTGTGGTCTCCTCTCCCCTTAGCCCAAGTCTTACATTACAGATCAATGACTGATCAGAGAACAGGCTGGATGAGTTTCACTTCTAAGCCCATCCGTCAGGAGGGTGTCATTGGAGTAAGTAGATAGCTGCAGTCGGTGTGTATATCTAACAGTGCCTGGTCTTTTAAAAAGCCTTTTGGAAGGGTTTCTTTGTTATGTCAGATGGCTAATCAGCTTGCATGTGTTTTGCCAGCGGTACATCAAACATTTGGTATGGTCAGAATGGCAACAAATACTATTTGCATTACTAATTTAGCATTTACTGTGAGGGATGATTTTCCTTAAATAAGCAAATAAATAAAATAAAAATTCCCCTTTGGAATAATTAAATGTGTATGCTTTTGGAAAAAAAAAAAAAAAAAAAGTATCTTCTGTTTACCAAGGCTGCATTTATTTGATGAAAAATGCATTAAAAACAGTAATATTGTGAAACATAATTTAAAATTCATTCTATTGTAATATATTTTAAAATGTAATTTATTCAGGTGATTCAATTTTCAGCATGATTGCTCAAGTCTCCAGTGTCACATGATCCTTCAGAAATCATTCTAATAAATTCTAAATACTAGTAAAATTTTGGTGGAAACCATGATACACTACCATTCAAAAGTTTGGGGGAAGGGGTAAAAAAGAAAAATAAGTTATTTATTTTATTCAGCTAGGCTAATTAAATTGCTTAAAAGTGACAGTAAAGACATTTTATAATGTTACAAAAGATTTATTTTTCAAATAATTGCTGGAACTTTATTCATCAGAATCCTGAGGGGAAAAAAAAAAAGATCCACAAAATTATATTTTGTACTGCGGTAGGGCGAAAAAGTCATTTTCTCCTCCAACTTCAAAATAGTCCGACATCGTTGTTTCACCTTTTTTTGTAAAGGCCGTTTGACTTAGTCTTTGCATGTTCACTTTGTAAACACTGGATTGATACTTCCACCTACGTCACGTGTGACCTTTCCAACATGATTACATCATGCTTGGCGGATCACAGAGCAGTGCAAGACAAGCATTTGTAGTTAAAAAGTAAATACATTTTTGTTTTGTTTTTTTTAGAAAATGACCAATCATTTCTCTAGATAAGACCCTTATTCCTCGTCTGGGATCATGTAGAGCCCTTTGAAGCTGCACTGAAACTGAAATTTGGACCTTCAACCTGTTGGTAGCTGTTTAAGTCCACTATATGGAGAAAAATCCAGGAATGTTTTCCTCAAAAACCTTAATTTCTTTTTGACTGAAGAAAGAAAGGCATAAACATCTTGGATGACATGGGGGTGAGTAAATTATCAGGAAATTTGAATTCCGAAGTGAACTAATCCTTTAAAAAGGCACTTTGCATTCAATACTGTATCCCATAAGAAAGTGACTTGACCAATATCAAATGCCGTTTTGCATAATTCTACAGTCTGAAACGTCGCTCTTAGTGTATTTAAGTGCACATGCTCTTGAATGGAGGCCGATATGGAAACATCACATATCCCAAGCAGCAAACGATTCATCTTCTCTTGAAATTGGAAATGCAGTTACCAGCTGCAGAGAAAGAATTATTTTCTGCAAGCACGTTTTCCCCTTTCAGACCTTTTGACAAATGTAATAGGACAGCGTTCAACAACCTGACCTGACAAATAACCCCAGTTCCCGTGTTTTCAGAGAGCTGGTTGCCTCTCCACCGCCAACGGCCTTTAGCTGGGGACAGCTGATGCTAAATCATCCCCCAAAAATTAATAGAGCATTTCTCTGTCAACTTGCTTAACAGCTGTTTGCATTTGGTCTGGATATCGTTTGTGCTTCTCTTCCATGGGCTCCTCATTCATTTTTATAACCAGCTTGTTTTATTAGCTTTGTCTGCTTGAGGGAGGCAGCGCTTCGATGTTAATTGGCGCGCCGCATGACGCTATCCCCGCTGAGCTTCATGGTGCGAGGGGAAGATTGTATGACTCCTTTCTCAAATCAGATTATCCTATATTAAACTTAATATAGTGCGAGCGATAGCCGGTCTTATATTGCGCTCACCCGTTGCTCCGTTCATGCCGGATATACGGTGGCGTCGTGATGGTTTCGATGGCTAGAGGGCGTGCTGAGATGCAAGAGGAAGTGACATGTTGTCACAGGTGCACAGATGCAGAAAAGATAATTGCACAGCGGGTTCGACTATGAGAGACAGACGCGTCAACATCGCCGGCGTAACACCCGATCACGAGCCAGGTTCGTCACTTTACAGATGATAGATCGCCGCCAAACCCGCGGCGAGGAACAGGTCACAAATCGGCTCCGATGGACAGGCTTCCCGAAAAAGGCACCTACGTGACTGACAGTGAAGGGCCTTGTGTTTCTCGCTCTCATATTCTCAGCTGCGCTCGCTGCGGGGCACGTCACAGATGACTCACTTTATCAGTTCCAAGCTCTCGATGTTTGACAGTCGCTCCTTCCACGACGTGGTGCGAGATGCCGGCAGGAGGTCTTCGCTTGCTCTGTTTCTGCACTCGGTGACATTAGACACTGTTACATGCGTGCACACTTTATAAGGTGGAGTTAAGATACAAATGGGATTTATTTATTTGCATACTGTGTCCTAACTAGGCACAGCAGGTTTGCATTGGAAAGCAAACACTGAAACTGGTGCACAGCTTTACAAATCACAGCCGATCAAAAGATATTATTAGGTTTCTTAGGAAGAAACATCATGGCTAGTTAGGAGGACACAGAGTTAGATGTGTGTGTGTGTTGTGATGTTTTTGTCATTAGTAGTGGTTGTCACTAAGGATGTTCATTTTGACTGCTTAAATACTCAAAATCAATCAGCCGAGAGTAGAACGATAGAGTTCTGTCTGCGCTATTTTTAAATTGCCTGTCAATGTACATATGCATCAGAACAACATGTTTCAGCATTGCATCACATCTTGCCATTTTTATAAGCTTTTTGTGCCTTGAATGTTGCATTTATAAGACAGCATGTCAAGTGGAAATATAGCTCAGGCGTCTGAGACATGTTAATAACTGTCTAGTGATTTTTTTTTTTTTTTAAACCAAAGAATGTGTGGACCAATTCTAACCAACAGACACCAAATTAAAAATGAAGTTTGTGACCTTTCAAAATGTATTAATGATCATATGCCCATCTTTCGTTGTGAAAGATGAAAGCAAAAACTTACTCAAGGCTATGATTTTTACTATGGTAAATAAATATTTATGCATGTGTCAGACCTAAATTTCATCTGTTTCACAAATGTTTTTTTAAAGGAGAAATGTTGTATATGTTTATAGTATTATATTTTTTCCAATATAAAAAAAAAATCAAATTTTTCCTTTTTCCTTCCATTATTATTATTATTCTTATTCTTATTATTATTATTATTATTATTATTATTATTAGAATATCCTACCATTAACATATTATTAATACTATTCATAATACTAATGTTAATATTAATATTTATTATAGTTGTTGTTGTTATTAATGATAAAGTAGTAGTACAACATTATTATTATTATTATTATTATTATTATTATTATTATTATATGAATGAAATACCACTACTAATAATATCAATAATCATATTAATATTGTTTTTGTTTTGTTGATATTAATGAAAATTAATAAACAATATGATAAATTATTGAATAATTAGATTTATTATTATTAACAATAATAATAATAATAATAATAATAATTATTATTATTATTATTATTATTATTATTATTATTATGAATAATACTATGAATAGTGCACTAATACTATTATATTAATAATATTCATAATAATATATTATTAATATTCATATTAATATTTATAATTAATGTTATTATTGATATTATTATTGATAATGTTATTTCTTATTATTATGATTATTTAATAATTTGTGATTATTTCATAAAATAATAATAATTATTATTAATGATAAAGTAGTAGTAGTACAACATTATTCATATAATTTATTATATGAATAGTGCATTACTACTGTTAAATTATTATTAATATTCATAATTATCATAATAATAATCATTTTTGTTATTATTATTTTATTAATTATATTGTTATTTATATTGTTTTTATTATTATTATTATTATTATTATTATTATTATTATTATTATTGAATGATTTCTGATAAAGAATAATAGTACATTCTAAAAAACGCTGGGTTAAAAATAACCCAAGTTGAGTTAAAAATTGACAAACCCAGCGATTGGGTTGTTTTAACCCAGCGGTAGGGTTAAATGTTTGCCCAACATGCTGGGTAGTTTTATTTAACTCAACTATTGTTTAAAAATTACTGTATTGCTTAATTAAAATTAACCCAAAGTATGTTGGAAATGAACATTTATTAATGTTCAATGAATAATTATTAAACAATAAACATTTATTAAATTGCTTATTAATAAATGTTCACCTTTTGACTATTATTGTTGCCTCTAATTGCATCTGGTTTTTAATTTTGGGTTCATTTTAAGCCAGCCATATAGTAATTTTTAAACAATAGTTGGTTTAAATAAAACTGCCCAGCATGTTGGGCAAACATTTAACCCAACCGCTGAGTTTGTCCATTTTCAACCCAACTTGGGTTGTTTTTAACCCAGCATTTTTTAGAGTGTAATAATAATAAGCACCGTTGTCTGTTTAAAATGAGCAGGTCGTGTCTCTCTCAGGTTGTGTATCTGCTATTGTACAACTGCTTTAAACGAGTCTCATCCAATTTAGACAAATCAATGTTTTCAGAAAGTTCATGTAATGGTGTTTCATCTAAAATGGTTGTTGCAGATGAAACTATGTCTGGCACTCTATCTGTTCATACTAATTCATACACATCAGCTTCATGAATATCAAACAGCTTGGCTTTCTGGCTGCAACGAAGCACCAGTCGACGACTGACCTTGACATGGGACTTGAGGTTTATTTGATGTCACAGTCTCTCTCAGATCATGTGTGACCCACAAGACGAAATTCAAGCCATCTGTTATCCAACTGAGCTTTTTATTGCCTATTTTATGGCAAAACTGGGGCGTCGAGTTGCGATCAGTTTTGATTAAACATCCAAATTGTCAGAGATTCGCGAATCCGCCGGGTAGCTTTTATGGCGTCGCTTGGCATCCAGTCTGCCGCACCACTAAATCAGCGACCCAGACGGCTCTGGACGCATTGAATTTGCTGCCATTTTAAGTAACAATATCCCCTGAATGTCACTTCCTCGGGGCCTGCGGGAGGAGGGGCGAGGAGAAGAGTGGCGAGATGGAGGAAAAAGCCAAGGAGTGATAAGAAAAACGTGCTCCCAAACGCCTCACCTTCAAAATGTTTCTGGCTCTTTTCCCTCGACGCACACATGCTCGCGTCTGCCCTTTCTCACGCGAACTCCCCTCGAACCCTGCCTGCCCGTGTTCCTGTCATACGTGTGACGGTTCAACAGCATGCAGGCATGACACGCCAGACCACCGCAGCCCTACGGCACGTTAGAAAATCAATCCCTCCTGTGCCGGCGTGCGTCCGAAGGGCCCGTACAGCGTGCTCCGCTGCCGGCGTGCTGAGTTGAGGCTTTTAAATGTCATCGCTTGAGCTTGGAAACATGCACAGAGATGCTCTGAATCTTTACTGCTTCATTTAAGTGACTAATTAGCCATCAGTTCAGGGCGCAGTGAGAAACTGAAAGAGAAAACAACAGATTTTTAGCAGTGCAAATATTTGTTTTTGAAAGAGTGGAGTGAAATTGCTCTGAGATGGTTATGTGAAGATCTGTGTCTTCTAACTATAGCATTTTCTGTCGTGTTTAGATATTCCCGGTGACGTCTCGGGTAATGTCAGTTCAGCTATGCTCTGTTTACCTGACTTCTGAAACCTTCGAGTTCAGCGCAGACATTAAAATGCTTTTAACGCTGAGGATAAAAAATAAAAAAAAAACGGCAGACGCTCCTTTCATAAAATGACAAGCAAACAACATCGCCTAGCAACAGAAGCTGCGCTGAACCACCGCCGTGTTTGGAGTCAGAGATTCAAGCGAGACATTTCTAGCTGGAGGCCAGTTTGTCTGAGATGATAGGTTACTGTTCTTTATCATTTTGTAAAAGGTTTGGGTCATGTTATGAGAAACATTTCAGAAAATAAAAGCTTGACATTATTTCTCCTTCTCAAATAACTGTCTGTGCATAAAAAATGTTTTTTAAAGGAGTTATATTACAGTCTTTGTAGCATTTTCAAAACAAAATATGTATCTATCTCTGTTTTTGTAATTTATTTACAAAGTGTCATTATTATTATTATTTGTAACTGATAGTTTTGCATGACCATTTTCCAGCCTACAAATTTATTTCTAAAATACGAAATGTTCATTTATTTATTTACGAAGTATTATTATTATTATTATTATTATTATTATTGTAACTTAGTATTGCATCACCATTATCCTGCCTCCAACTTTATTATTTCTAATATTATATTAATATTTATTTATTTGTTTATTTCTTTGTTTGTTTTTGTTTGTTTTAATTAATTTTTAATTATTTTAATATTTTTAATTATTTTTTAGTTTTTTAATGAAGTATTGCATGACCATTTACCAGCCTCTGAATTTATTCCACAAAAATGTATTTTTATTTTATTTTATTTTATTTTATTTTATTTTAGGTTGGAATTGATATTTCTTTTTAAGTATTGCATGACCATTTACCAGCCTTCACAATTTTCTAAAAGAAATATAATAATATTATTATTATTATTATTATTATTTAGTATTGCATCACCATTTCCCAGCCTCCAACTTTATTATTTCTAATATTCACAAAAAAGAAATTTATTTACAATTATTAGCAAGTTTAATTTTTTGTATTGTAAAAGTATTGTATGACCATTTTCCAGCTTCCAACTGTTTTTGCTACAATACTTTTAAAACATATACATAAATGTATTGCTGAATAGGTTATATGTAAATCAAATGTGCCTGTGGTTGTGCCATCATTACCATAGCATTGTCTGAAATGAGCCAAAACACTGTTGGTTGTGAACAAAAGTGTTGCTAAATATATCTCATATGGTCATAAATGACTGTATGTTAGTCTGATGTGGTTTTACCCGATATGTAAATTGTCACGTCATGTTTGTGTTTAATTTCAAAACAAATCAAAATGTTGTTGTTCATTATATGTCCCTTGAAGCATCTTAAGGGAGTAGCAGTGGCTTTTAAGTTGCCATTGAATCGTATTGTGTTGACGTTGCTTTTCTTCGCACAATTCTTTAGTGTGAAGTAGAAACCCATCCAAAATGGAAGAATTCAAGTCTGATGGCTCTTTCTTTCTCTCTCTCTCTCTCTTCTTCTGTTTGAAGAGCCAGTTTTGCTCCACATAAAGCGCTCTAACAAGCAATTCAGGCCAGGTCTGTTTCTTCAGCTCCAGAGAGCTCCAGTCTAGCCCGTGTAATCAATCACAGTGTAACCATCTATTCCTGAAGACCTGCTGAAGCAAATGATATGCAGTAGCAGTCTCAGTACCCAGTTAACGGTCCAGAAAGGAGTTAGTCTGAGTCTGGAAAAAAAAATCACATTACTTTACATGCAGCGCTAATGAGGTAGATTAGTCTGGATGATTTTATCTTTCATTTACTTGCTTAAGTTGATTCATAGGTACAAACAAAGCGTAAAAAAAGAAGAACTGGACTATCTGGTGTCAAGTAACGATTGCATTTTTGATGTATCTCAGTAAGATCAATATATAATGCTTTCATTCTTTCTAGTGTCCTAAAGCATACAGTAAATTTTATGGTTATGATTTGCATTCTTATGTAATCTAATGTTTTTACAAAAGATTTATGTATAAATTAATTTTTTTATGTCAGATTATGAAACATTGGTTTTATGTAAAAATGCTTTCACAGAAAAGTGGTTGCATTTTTGCCACAATTTATGCATTTAGTTTTAAAAAGGATTAATGTGAGATTGATATTATGAACAATTTACATTTACATAAAGGTTTTGCAAATATATTGTCAATAATGTTTTTACAAATGTTTGTCATAATGGTTTACAAACGATTTTATGATTAATTGATTGCGAGTTATAAAGTCAGAATTGCGTGATATAAAGTCAGAATTGTGAGATATAAAGTCAGAATTGCGAGTTGTAAAGTCAGAATTGCGTGATATAAAGTCAGAATTGTGAGATATAAAGTCAGAATTGCGAGTTATAAAGTCAGAATTGCGTGATATAAAGTCACAATTGCGAGTTATAGTCAGAATTGCGAATTATAAAGTCAGAATTGTGTGATATAAAGTCAGAATTGCGAGATATAAAGTCAGAATTGCGAGTTATAGTCAGAATTGCGTGATATAAAGTCACAATTGCGAGTTATAGTCAGAATTGCGAATTATAAAGTCAGAATTGTGTGATATAAAGTCAGAATTGCGAGATATAAAGTCAGAATTGCGAGTTATAAAGTCAGAATTGCGTGATATAAAGTCACAATTGCGAGTTATAGTCAGAATTGCGAGATATAAAGTCAGAATTGTGTGATATAAAGTCAGAATTGCGAGATATAAAGTCAGAATTGCGAGTTATAAAGTCAGAATTGCGAGTTATAAAGTCAGAATCGCGTGATATAAAGTCAGAATTGTGAGATATAAAGTCAGAATTGCGAGTTATAAAGTCAGAATTGCGTGATATAAAGTCACAATTGCGAGTTATAGTCAGAATTGCGAATTATAAAGTCAGAATTGTGTGATATAAAGTCAGAATTGTGAGATATAAAGTCAGAATTGCGAGTTATAAAGTCAGAATTGCGTGATATAAAGTCACAATTGCGAGTTATAGTCAGAATTGCGAGATATAAAGTCAGAATTGTGTGATATAAAGTCAGAATTGCGAGATATAAAGTCAGAATTGCGAGTTATAAAGTCAGAATTGCGAGTTATAAAGTCAGAATTGCGAGTTATAGTCAGAATTGCGAATTAAAAAGTCAGAATTGTGAGTTATAAAGTCAGAATTGAGTTATAAAGTCAGAATTGTGAGTTATAAAGTCAGAATTGCGAGTTATAAAGTCAGAATTGAGTTATAAAGTCAGAATTGCGAGTTATAGTCAGAATTGCGAATTAAAAAGTCAGAATTGTGAGTTATAAAGTCAGAATTGCGAGTTATAAAGTCAGAATTGCGAGTTATAAAGTCAGAATTGCGAATTATAAAGTCAGAATTGTGAGTTATAAAGTCAGAATTGCGAGATATAAAGTCAGAATTGTTAGTTATAAAGTCAGAATTGCGTGTTACAAAGTCAGAATTGCGAGTTATAGTCAGAATTGCGAATTAAAAAGTCAGAATTGTGAGTTATAAAGTCAGAATTGCGAGTTATAGTCAGAATTGCGAATTAAAAAGTCAGAATTGAGAGTTATAAAGTCAGAATTGAGTTATAAAGTCAGAATTGTGAGTTATAAAGTCAGAATTGCGAGTTATAAAGTCAGAATTGAGTTATAAAGTCAGAATTGCGAGTTATAGTCAGAATTGCGAATTAAAAAGTCAGAATTGTGAGTTATAAAGTCACAATTGCGAGTTATAGTCAGAATTGCGAATTATAAAGTCAGAATTGTGTGATATAAAGTCAGAATTGTGAGATATAAAGTCAGAATTGCGAGTTATAAAGTCACAATTGCGTGATATAAAGTCACAATTGCGAGTTATAGTCAGAATTGCGAGATATAAAGTCAGAATTGAGTTATAAAGTCAGAATTGTGAGTTATAAAGTCAGAATTGCGAGTTATAAAGTCAGAATTGCGAATTATAAAGTCAGAATTGTGAGTTATAAAGTCTGAATTGCGAGATATAAAGTCAGAATTGTTAGTTATAAAGTCAGAATTGCGTGTTACAAAGTCAGAATTGCGAGTTATAGTCAGAATTGCGAATTAAAAAGTCAGAATTGTGAGTTATAAAGTCAGAATTGCGAGTTATAGTCAGAATTGCGAATTAAAAAGTCAGAATTGTGAGTTATAAAGTCAGAATTGAGTTATAAAGTCAGAATTGTGAGTTATAAAGTCAGAATTGCGAGTTATAAAGTCAGAATTGAGTTATAAAGTCAGAATTGCGAGTTATAAAGTCAGAATTGTGAGTTATAAAGTCAGAATTGCGAGTTATAAAGTCAGAATCGCGTGATATAAAGTCAGAATTGTGAGATATAAAGTCAGAATTGCGAGTTATAAAGTCAGAATTGCGTGATATAAAGTCACAATTGCGAGTTATAGTCAGAATTGCGAATTATAAAGTCAGAATTGTGTGATATAAAGTCAGAATTGTGAGATATAAAGTCAGAATTGCGAGTTATAAAGTCAGAATTGCGTGATATAAAGTCACAATTGCGAGTTATAGTCAGAATTGCGAGATATAAAGTCAGAATTGTGTGATATAAAGTCAGAATTGCAAGATATAAAGTCAGAATTGCGAGTTATAAAGTCAGAATTGCGAGTTATAAAGTCAGAATTGCGAGTTATAGTCAGAATTGCGAATTAAAAAGTCAGAATTGTGAGTTATAAAGTCAGAATTGAGTTATAAAGTCAGAATTGTGAGTTATAAAGTCAGAATTGCGAGTTATAAAGTCAGAATTGAGTTATAAAGTCAGAATTGCGAGTTATAGTCAGAATTGCGAATTAAAAAGTCAGAATTGTGAGTTATAAAGTCAGAATTGCGAGTTATAAAGTCAGAATTGCGAGTTATAAAGTCAGAATTGCGAGTTATAAAGTCAGAATTGCGAATTATAAAGTCAGAATTGTGAGTTATAAAGTCAGAATTGCGAGATATAAAGTCAGAATTGTTAGTTATAAAGTCAGAATTGCGAGTTATAGTCAGAATTGCGAATTAAAAAGTCAGAATTGTGAGTTATAGTCAGAATTGCGAATTAAAAAGTCAGAATTGTGAGTTATAAAGTCAGAATTGCGAGTTATAGTCAGAATTGCGAATTAAAAAGTCAGAATTGTGAGTTATAAAGTCAGAATTGAGTTATAAAGTCAGAATTGCGAGTTATAAAGTCAGAATTGCGAGTTATAAAGTCAGAATTGCGAGTTATAAAGTCAGAATTGCGAGTTATAAAGTCAGAATTGCGAGTTATAAAGTCAGAATTGCGAATTATAAAGTCAGAATTGTGAGTTATAAAGTCAGAATTGCGAGATATAAAGTCAGAATTGTTAATTATAAAGTCAGAATTGCGTGTTACAAAGTCAGAATTGTGAGATATAAAGTCAGAATTGCGTGATATAAAGTCAGAATTGCGAGTTATAGTCAGAATTGCGAGTTATAAAGTCAGAATTGCGAATTATAAAGTCAGAATTGCGAGTTATAAAGTCAGAATTGCGAGATATAAAGTCATAATTCTGAAAAAAAAGTATCTTTATAACAGGCAATTGTGAGTTTATATCTCGCAATTCTGAGAAGTCAGAATTGTGAGATAAAGTCGCAATTACCTTTATTTTTTATTTAGTGGCTGAAACAAGCTTCCATACTTTCTTGATAGTGTTTGCATGAAAGCAAAATCATTTGAAGTTTTCAGGTCAATAACATGCCTAAATCTTTTTTCCACAGACATGCTTGGAGTTGGAACGCTATCTGCAGACGGAACCCAAACGGCTGTCTGACCTTTTCGACGAAGAACTGGACGGCCTCCTTACCCCCTCCTTCATGAAGGAAGACGGCGATGAAGATCTGTTAGACCCCCTCCTTCCCAGCCTCAACAACCCGCCTAGTCCTCCTCCTCCTCACCTCACCCCACGCAAAGAAACCATCTCCTCCACATCCTCTACTGTGACCTCTCCAGACATCACCTTAGGGGTCAACGCAGCCCAGCTGAATGCCGTCACCTCCCTAACGCCTCCCTCATCCCCAGAACTGGGCCGTCACTTAGTCAAACCCACCCACACGCTTAGTGCCTCACCCGACGGGACTCTCACGCTCAAGCTAGTGGCCCGAAAGGTGGGCTTGAGCTCTGCCAAGCTCGTGACGGCTCACCCAGTGCCCCTCTCTCCCCAGCATGGCAGCAGCGGCACACAGAGCGACGGGGAACAGGGTGGCACCTTCACCATGGGGGCTGGCGAGATGGCAGAGAACAAGAAGAGGGTCCATCGCTGCCAGTTCAACGGCTGTCGGAAAGTCTACACCAAGAGTTCACATCTGAAGGCACATCAGAGGACACACACAGGTAAGAGTGTAATTTGTATTAGACATGGCTGCGTGAGATTCTCCAGTTTTGTTGTTGTTGAGCAACCGAAGCGCGAGCTGTTAAAGCTCCGCCCTCTTCTGGAAAGGGGGCCGGGAGCAGCAGCTCATTTGCATTTAAAGGGACACGCACCAAATCGGTGTGTTTTTGCTCACACCCAAATAGGGGCAAATTTGACAAGCTATAATAAATGTTTATTTTGAGCTGAAACTTCAGACACATTCTGGGGACACCAGAGACTTATATTACATCTTGTGAAATGGGCATTATAGGTCCCCTTTAACATTAGTTAAATCATTAGTTAACATAAACTCACAATGAAATACTTTTAAAGCATTTATTAATCTTAGTTCATGTTAATTTCAACATTTAATAATACATTATTAGAATCAAAAGTTGTAACTGTATTATTTAATGGACCTGAGCTAACATGAACAACTTCTATAACAAATGTAGCCATGATCATTGTTAATGTTTGTTAACACATTAACCAGCGTTAACTAATGTGACCTTACTGTAAAGTGTTACCTATTCTTCTTTATAATTCTTTTGCACTTTAATTTAAAATATTTGTTTCCTTTATACATTTTTTGTGAATTATTTTATTGTATTTAAATGTTGTTCTTTTTGTTTATAAGAAAAAAGTTATTGAACCTTGTACCTTATTTCGATATCATAATAATATCATGATAAAAGCTTCAGCAATTATCGCAACATGAAAATTTGATAGTCACATGCCTAATTTGTATATTAACGATTTATTTGCATTGATTATTCTGTTGATTATTTTGCCATTTTTCAGTGACTTTCTGCAGTAGGTGGTGACAAAAGTGGCTGTCTTTGAACGAGTCACTGAATCATTCACTCAACTGACTCATTCAAAAACACTGATTCATTAAGGAATGATACAAGTTACCGTATATATCAAGAGTTGTGTGCCATGCAGAGGGATAATGACTGTCATGTGACAATAGCTAAAGAGGTGTTTGTATTGACTTTAAATAAAGTCCCTCGAACTTGCATACAGACTTATATTTCGATGTAGTCGTTCCTCATAGTCACACAGCCTGTTTTATTAAGTTAGGTGCTATAAATGCTATTAAAGTGTGAGATTTTAATCAGGTCCAACAATCCATTCACCTGATTAGAGGTGCGCACATCTGTGATTTTCCCTCCTGCGTGCCATAAGGTTGCCGACTGCTGTTATATATAAATGAGTCATTGAATCATTCATTCAACCGATTTGTTCAGAAACACTGTATTTATGAGTCATTGAGTCATCCTTATTTGAATTTATTTGTTCTGAAACACTGATTAATTCAGGAACAATACAAGTGACTATTTATCGTTGAGTCATTGAATCATTCATTCAACCGATTTGTTCAGAAACACTGTATTTATGAGTGTGTCATTGAATCATCATTGTTTGAACTGATTTGTTCTGAAACACTGATTCATTCAGGGACAATACAAGTGACTATTTATCGTTGAGTCATTGAATCATTCATTCAACCGATTTGTTCAGAAGCACTGTATTTATGAGTCATTGAGTCATCCTTATTTGAATTTATTTGTTCTGAAACACTGATTCATTCAGGGACAATACAAGTGACTATTTATTGTCGAGTCATTGAATCATTCATTCAACTGATTTGTTCAGAAACACTGTATTTATGAGTGTGTCATTGAATCATCATTGTTTGAACTGATTTGTTCTGAAACACTTATTCATTCAGGAACAATACAAGTGACTATTTATCATTGAGTCATTGAATCATTCATTCAACCAATATTATATACAAGACCTCCTTAACATAATAATAATTTGTATTATAATTATGTTGAATTATGTTGTATTATAATTATAGTTATGTTAAGGAGATAGACTTAAGTGAGAGATCCAAGACACATCATAGCATAGCAACCACATAGCAATACCCTGGCATCATGGCAGTGTCATGGCATTATGTTTCATTTAGTGGTTAATTGAATTAGGTGTTAAGTTTATTTGCAGTTTTAAATAAACATGTAACCTGCTCTTACAGCAGTGGCATGCTATATATATTTAGAAATATTCAGTCAGTTCCCCCACATTTATTATTAATTTTCATATTTTGCGCAATCAATCTTATTTTACACAATAAGCGACAATCTGATGTAATTAATGGTGCTTCGTCGTCACCATGGCAGCGTGCCTGTCCAGCCCCTCGGCTGCAAACATTTTCTCAAGGTTGCGACAGTACTTCCTCAGCAGATTCGAATGGTGCAGGAAACGGCCATAATTCTCTGTCTCTTCGATCTCAATCCAAAAGCACTCAGACTGCTGTCCCAAAGCTGTCCGTGGAGTGAATAACTGCCTCATGATGGATGGACCGGCTGGAATGAGACGTACTCGCCTGTATATTTCCCTACGTCTGCTGCACGCCTGTTAACACACCAGGGCAAATCCCTAAGTCTTGAAACCAGAACATGCCACATGTTAATGACTCCCTTCTGATGTATTAGAAAGTATTTTAGACGTACACATTATGACATGAGGATTGACAGTAAAGAATGCACAAAAATACCAGGACGCCTTTTTCAAGGACACAAAAAAGCATCATAAAAGTATTTCATATGACTTGTGTACTTGTGTCCAAGTTATAGACTGATTTATATATATTTATTTATGTTTATTTATGTATATAACACAGTTTAATACAACACAAGTTGCCCAAAGTGCTTCACAATCACAATTGTTATGTATATCATAAAGTTGATTGGTGACAAACATGAGGCAGGGCAGCAACTCATTGCGTGATGTTGCCTATAAAATGTAGTTAGATTGACCCTAAAATTCAAGATATAAACACTTTAAAAAATAACTGTTAAAAAAATTAAATTTACACAGTAAAATACCATTTTCAAGTAACAATAATATGCCGTAAAAACAATGCATTCTTGGGAATATTATTTGTCATTTTCGAGAAGTTACCTATAGGCTACTTTCTCATACAACATGTATGACCCAGAATGCATTGTTTTTACATTATATTACTTCTGTATATTACAATGCATTCTGGGTAATATTATTTGTCATTTTCGAGAAAGTAGGCCTCTTTTCTTAAAACGACAAATATTACCTAGAATGCATTGTTTTTATGGTATATTACAATTTCCATTGAATATGTTTCAATGGAAAACGGTAATTTACTCTGTAAATTTTAGTTTTTTTAGTTATTTTTTAGAGTGAGGGCAAAAATGCCCCTGTATGAGTTTGTCTCATATTTACAGTATATCATGATATAGTTAAGCAATATCACATGAGTAACGAGCGCAACATCACACGAGTGCTGTTTTTGTCCCAAATATCACGAATGCAAATGTGATACTGATTTTATGCTACAGTTCAATACATAAGTTAATATATTGTGTTATATTTTAGACACAATATTGTCTGTTTTTACTCAATTTTGCCAACAAAAACACCTATAAAGCCAGAGCAGATCTGTTCTCTCCTCCAAGCAACACACAGCGGTTTTGTTTCTGAATGAATCTGCATTTTCAGCGAATCAATTGGGTGAACCAATGATTCAATGACTCATTCATAAAGAGAGTCATTTACTTCATTCCTGAATGAATCAGCTGTTCGAACTAATGAATGACTCAGTGGCTTACTCATTTAGACATTTACCGCCACCTACTGGCAGTTTTAGTTTCTTATTTAGAGTATCATTTCATAAAAAAAAAAAAAAAATCCATATTAATAAAAAAAAAAAACATACCCATACTCACCCTCATGGCTGTTGAAGCCTAAAAGTTTGTGTAATAAATTTCTATGTTGAATCAAATAAAATATTTTTTTCTAAAGCTACTTTTTGTAATGTCTATTTGATGCTTTTCTCATTTAAAGGTGCAGTGTGTAAATTTCAGCGGCATCTAGCAGTGAGGTTGCGAATCGCCATATAGAGAAGCTAGGGTGGCCAACACAGGACAAAGATGTCGTTGTCTGAGACAGCAGAGAGTAGCCAGTCAAGCAAAAACGCTCTGTAGAGAAGTTTGTCCATTTAGGGCTACTGTAGAAACATGCCGGCACTAAATGGCGACTTAACGTGTGAGGGGACCCGCGGCGTATTTAGATATAAATGGCTCATTCTAAGGTAATAAAAACATAACTGTTCATTATGTAAGGTCTTTATACACCACTGAAAACATGTATGTATATTATATTGCATTTCTGGCAATAGATCCTCCTAAATTTTACACATTGCACCTTTAACACAATAATGACTTTAAAATTTTTTTATGGGGTAATTTCTCAGCCAAGACTGATGTGATTAATTTGCTATTAATTGGATTAATTAATCATCACATCATGTAATTAATTTGATTTTAATTTTAATCACTTGACAGCCCTAATATATCAATGTTTAAACTACTTTTTTTGATTTTGTGCTGCAATAATACAAAATTTAATTCTACTTTGGTACTAAAACTGCATTGTTCATTAGCTGCATTCTTTCCAAGCAATTTCTGTATTGCGCAAAAAAAAAAAAAAAAAAAAAAAATGTTTAAACAGTCCTGTTGATTGCCTACCACAACGATGCAAATTTGACTTCCTCTTTGTTTTTTGCATTATTCATTAGCTGTAATCTTTCCAAGCACTTTCTGCATTGCATTTGTCCAAAACAAAAAAAAAACAAAGTAGTATATAAGCTATGTTAAAATCTGATGCCAAAACAATTTGTCAACTCGTTTGCAATTAGCAAAATCCTATTTCGGAGGCGTTATTACTTGGACAATTTCTGTGATTGAGATTTGTAGAGAAATGAAGGCGGCGTGAGTGGAAATGACATTGCCCTCTGGAGCGTTTTATGAATGGCGTTTGGGAACGAGATAAGACTGGGTTTTCAGAGAGGAACGTGGCGGCACTCGTTTCCACTTTGTCTCTTGCTCTGTGCTCCATTATAACAAAGTCTGATTCGGAAAAAAAGTTGGAAGAGCGCTGAAGGACAGAAAATGGCTTTGTGCTTGGTGCCACGATGAGCTCCACAGATCATAATGAGTCGTTCTGTCTCCAGTTTAACTTATGAAATGTAATTAAGCAAGTCTCCGGCACCTGTAAGGGTGCTCGGAGAGAGAAAAAGTGTGTGTGAGAGAGGAAAGGTTGTGTGATGGGGGTGGGGAGTTGCCAGGCAACTGGTGTGTCTCTGAACGGGACTCTATAATTGGGAACGATTCTCGGGTCTCGGCGCTGGTTTCAGCTTACACCACTAGCCTCATCCGTGCACTCCCATTCCCAGGAGCATGCATGCACGCGCGCGCACATACGCACCTATATCCTCTTGTACATACATGTATCATGTAACATTCTGGTTGCCAGGCAACTGCTTCCTCCCCTGCCAGTATGAGCCGTAATTGGCTGGTGGCACAGAGGGACAGACGATGCCAGATAGAGCCGGCTCCACTGCTGCCTCCTACGTTACGCTCCTGACCGGTTGCTAGGCGACAAACTCGAGCATCCATGCCTCCCTGACTTCTAATTGGCTGGTGCTGCGGTCGTAGCGAGCACAGGTCTAAACCTGTCCTGCTTAATGTGGCTGTAGCTTGTGAATGTGTGTGAAAGGGAATGCAATTTACCGCTCAAATTCTGATCTAAATATAACTTGTTGTTGTTTTTACAGCTCAGAATGAAAGTGTGGCCGTCATGGAAGATTCTTCATGCTATAAAAACAAGTCGAAATGGCATTCGCAGCACATTTTACTTGCATGGTGGGATCTATTTCGGAGTAAAACGATTTGTTAAATGAAAATAATGTTGGGTGGAACTTGATTTTATCCATCAAAAAATATTTTTATCCATTTGAAAATTGGACAGTCAGTACCAGAATTTGAACCAATTTGAGTTTCTGGTATTGACGGTCCAATTTTCACATGGATAAAAATATTTGATCTTATATATTATTTATTTATTTATTAATAAATAAATAAATAAATAAATAAATAAATAAATAAAGTTTGCTTTAAATAAATGAATGAATAAATAAGCTTATAAAATAAATAAAATATACAGTTTTCATATTTAAATTTATATGAAAACTGTATATTTTATTTATTTAAATTTATTTTAAAAGCCTATTTATTATTTATTTATTTATTTAAAAATCCAATCAATTTAATAAATAAATAAATGGGCTTTTAAAATAAATTTAAATAAATAAAATATAGTTTCCATATATATATATATATATATATATATATATATATATATATATATATATATATATATATATATATATATATATATATATATACAAATTACTAAATTAAAAACATACTATTTTGTAATTTCAATAATAAAAACACATGCACACGTACCAAATAAACTTTTAAAATAAACACGTTTTTTTTTAAATAAGCTTTATAAATAAATAAATAAATGCATACATACATAAATAGGCTTTTAAAATAAAATTAAATAAATAAGTTTCCATATATATATATATATATATATATATATATATATATATATATATATATATATATATATATATATATATATATATATATATATATATATATATATATATATATATATATATATATATATATATACACACATATGCAAATTACTAAATTAAAACATACTATTTTGTAAATTTAATATAAAAAAATAAATAAACTTAAATAAATGAATAGGCTCTTTAAAATAAAAATGAATAAGCATTATTAATTAATTATTAATTAATTAATACAAATAAATAAATACATTTAAATAATTAAATAAATAGGTTTTTAAAATGAATGAATGACTTTTTAAAAGGGATAAATAATTTTTAAATAAATTAATATAAATTTAAAGTTGTTTGCTTTTAATTTCAATTTTCTATTAAGATAGTAAGTAGAATCAATTTGGATTTAATGTTTGAGTTAATGCCGATTTAATGGCTAGTTAAATTTAGGAGCTGTCTTTGCATAAAAAGCTGACTTATTTTATCGTCAAGCTATTGATATGAATCCACAGTCTTGTTTCTGAAGATTTGTGGATATGGCGAACAGTGGAGACAGGGCCAGCTGGTTGACAGTAAATATGAGGTTCCTCCCCATTACCCATCATTACTACTCCAATTATCACCTCTCCCAGAGATCCAAATAAACTCTGTCTGCCCCCCTATTTCATACGTTACGTTCAGCAGCGCTAATGAACAAGCCCATATGAACCGCAGGCGGCTGCCATCCACAACGAAAAACATACAACATCAAAAATGGGAACGCAGTCTCTCACATCTGTTAAACGCAGCAAAGATCCCATTGGAAACTCATCGAGTGCGAGTTCATTTGGCCCGACAGCTGTGCGCCCTAATGACGATCATGTATTTCATAAACTCCAATTGTGTCAACACTCTTCCGATAGGCTAATCAACTTAAAACAAATGAATTAGACGGCTGGCTGGACCGAGTCGTTGATTTCAAGGCCCCTTGAGGAAGAAAGTGTGTTTTTAATCAGGTGTGTGTGCGTCTGTTTGTGTGTCCGTACCAGGGGAGAAGCCGTACAAGTGCTCATGGGAAGGCTGCGAATGGCGGTTCGCGAGAAGCGACGAGTTGACGAGGCACTACCGCAAACACACCGGCGCCAAGCCTTTCAAGTGCAATCACTGCGACAGGTGAGACTCAAAACATCTATGTGACACCTACGCATGTCAAGCAGTGATGCACTTTATTTCATTTAATTTCTATTTTTAGCCTTTTTCATGCATGTATAATTATGCATGCAATATCATTTAATTCTGTCTAAAATGCACACTGTAAGACAATTTAATACTAGCCAGCACCTAAAATATACAGTTTCACTATATATGTTAATGCAAATTATTACAAACAAATCAGCCTCATTTAATTCTTTCTAAGCCTCATTTAGTTCTAGCACCTTGTAGGGATTTTGGGAATTCTTGGTCAGCATTTTTTGTAACCTGATATATTTTTTTTAAACATTATTTTTAATAGCAAAATCTAACACAGGTGTCCTGGGTTTAAAAATATGATGAATAGTCTGAAATATGTTCATCTAAGATGGTCCACCTGCCACCTGTGCTGGTAGATGTAGCTTTACGATTAAAAACATCTGCTATTCAGACAATGGTTTCTCTATATTCACCAGATCTCATAAATAAGCTTTCAGATTGAACATGGTGAGTGACAAATAGAGTCGTCTCCCCCATTTTTGACAATCACATTTACTCACATTAGTGTTACTGTAACTGCCAAGCTACAAGCTAAACACACTCTCCAAAAATGTTTTCTCTCTTTCTTTATTATGTGGCATTTGGGAAGTCTAATTCATTCTATTAAACCGGTTTGTTGGAATGGTCAAGTAAACAAACTGGTTCAAACAAATTCATATTCATGTGATACCCAGCATGGCATGAGTCCAATTTATATTATATATATATATATATATATATATATATATATATATATAAATGAATATATATATATATATATATATATATATATATATATATATATATATATATATATAATGTATATATATGAATAATTATTATTATTATTATATATATATTATTATATATTATAATATTACAGTCAAACCAAAAATTATTCAGACACTAGATATCATTTTTTTACATTTTATTTTATTTTTTTTTACTAGTGGGTGCAAGACACTATAGTTAATTTATGTAAGTGAGGATGGCAAAATAAAGTAAACTGTGACATATTATACCCAAAAATTCTTCATACAGTGGAATATCAGTAAAATTGATAATAATTTGGAACCAAACATTATTCAGACACTTTGACCTGACCATGTTTTGCTTAAGTGTTATCTGCAATAATTAGATAAAATGTGTCAGAAAAAGAATATCTCTTAGATCTTCTCATATTTTATTACCTTTTTTTTTTTAAACTATAGTGAATAAACTGAATGAAATGTTCAAGGTGTCTGAATAAATTTTGGTTTGACTGTATATATAGTCAGTATATAAGATAAAAAAATATATAAAGTCATAAATGTAGTCATGAACAGCAATATTTCAGTTCTGGGTCTTTGTTTATTTAAACCATTCAAACAAATCGATTCACTTGAATGAGTCGAACTTCCCAATGCCACAAGAGAAAGAAAGAAGACTTCTGAATGAAGTCTGTCTCAAACAGCTTAACCAGCTGTGATTTTGTTAGCTTAGTTCTAGAAATAACAGTAACGGTACTGCCTTAGATATTACGAAACTGAAAGATTCGAGATACTCCACAAAAGCTGTAATCCATGCAAATGCATGCTGGTACAATATAAATGCTCCAACATACTTTACATGAAAGGACTTTTACTTCGTAAAACATCAAATGTGCTTTTCCATTTGGGTACAAAGCTAAGCACGTAGATCTGTGCTTTCTTTCAGAACATTTTCAATTTGGGCGCAGTGCCTGCGAGACATTTGCCTCCTGGTATTGACCAAGAGCTTCCACCTCTGAAGTGAATCTTAACTCGTCTTCGCTTTGATGTATAAATAGGTTCTTCATGCTTGTTAGACTTGCGTATCTCACTTTGAGCTCAGCTCCGCCCTCTCTTGTCATCCTGGCTGCTCGTACACCTTGGGGAATCCATTCTGCTGCTGTCAAGGGAGCCCCGGATTACCATTATAAAGATGGGAACAGTGAGAGCAGCATGCGGAGGAGTCTGAACAGTAAATACAGTAGAGCGAAACGCTAGACCTGTAGCCCTGGCCCTCAGGCCCCTTCTTAATCCGTCCCGACCACGTCCGGACCCCCTGTCAGGACAGCGGGGTGGGGGTGTGGACGAGGGTGGAGGTACACCAGCTGGTTTGGTGCCTCCTGGCAGTGGCTTGATCTGCCATCTGTCCGACCCTGCCAAAAACACACCCATTGATTTTCCCAATTCGTGTTCCTCCTCTTGCTCGTTCCAGGACAGGTGAGACTTAGCGTGAAAGCATATGTCTTAGGAAGGGTCAAGATGCTCCAACAATCAACTAGTCAAGTTTATCTAGATTTACCTTTGCACTTAGCAATTGCCTAACAACTCTGACAACTGCCTAGTGAGTTTTGCCCCAGCAAGCACCACTCACATTTTCTTATTTTTATCTATTAGTTCTGTCAAAATTAACATGTTAAAGGTGCCCTAGAATCAAAAATTGAATTTATCTTGGCATAGTTAAATAACAAGAGTTCAGTACATGGAAATGACATACACTGAGTCTCAAACTCCATTGTTTCCTCCTCCTTATATAAATCTCATTTGTTTAAAAGACCTGCGAAGAACAGGCAAATCTCAACATAACACCGACTGTTACGTAACAGTCGGGATCATTAATATGTATGACCCCAATATTTGCATATGCCAGCTCATGTTCAAGGCATTACACAAGGGCAGCCAGTATTAATGTCTGGATCTGTGCACAGCTGAATCATCAGACTAGGTAAGCAAGCAAGGACAAGAGCGAAAAATGGCAGATGGAGCGATAATAACTGACATGATCCATCATATTTTTAGTGATATTTGTAAATTGTCTTTCTAAATGTTTCGTTAGCATGTTGCTAATGTACTGTTAAATGTGGTTAAAGTTACGATCGTTTCTTACTGTATTCATGGAGACAAGAGCCATTATTTTCATTTTTTAAACACTTGCAGTCTGTATAATTCATAAATACAACTTCATTCTTTATAAATCTCTCCAACAGTGTGTAATGTTAGCTTTAGCTACGGAGCACCATCAAACTCATTCAGAATCAAATGTAAACATCCAAATAAATACCATACTTACGCGATTAGACCTGCTGCATGACGAACACTTTGTAAAGATCCATTTTTAGGGTTATATTAGCTGTGTGAACTTTGTTTATGCTGTTTAAGGCAAGCGTGAGCTCCGTGGGCGGGGAGCGTGAGCATTTAAAGGGGCCGCAGCCTGAATCAGCGCATATTTAATGATGCCCCAAAATAGGCAGTTAAAAAAATGAATTAAAAAAATCTATGGGGTATTTTGAGCTGAAACTTCACAGACACATTCAGGGGACACCTTAGACTTATATTACATCTTTTGAAAACACATTGTACGGCACCTTTAACAAACATGTCAATCAAACCCACACTGTGTTTCGGGCCAAATGGAATACTGATAGAAGATCAGATTTCAGCTCACACAGGTTTCCTAATAGGTTATTTTTTTTCTTCCCTTTAGGTGTTTTTCTCGATCCGATCACTTGGCACTGCACATGAAGAGGCATATCTGAGGAGGACGAAGAGGAGGAGGTGGCAAAATGGCGAGGTGGAGGAAGAGACAGAGAAGAAGGTAGAGGAAGAGAAAGAGAGGGATTATGGGAAGGAGCCGAATACCACTCAAGCCGTTCGCTCGTCCCACCAGAGAGAGGTCCCTGTGAGGGATCGGTAGAAGGCCACAATCGATCGATTCGTTTTGGTCGGGCGAGATGCGATTCACTTCTGACCATAAGGATGTAAAATCAGAGGTCTACAGATCTGAGAAGGTGGTACGACAGCTTCTGTCACTCCAAGACAATGTGCTTCAGATGGTATTTGCGTGATACTCAAAACATCAATGACTCGATTTAGTTACTACTATTATTGCGTTCCTTCGTCTCCGAGATCCATTTAATGTTTTAGTCGATGTTACTTAAAGTATGTCTTACGCATATTGGCACAAACTGACAAAAGCGACCATTGCACCTGATTTGATTTACTGCACCGTGCGGGACGTGTCCTGAATGCATCTCCTCGAGAACCTTTGGAGAATATCGTAGCGATAGGACGTCAATCCAAAGAGATGGATTTTTTTTTTTCTCTCCCCCATTTTGAGCAAGGATTATCTTTCTGCTTTGATCCTGCCAAGCCACAGCCGAGATCTAAAGTGGAACGTCCATCCGGAGAAATCTGGATTTCAAAGGTGAGAGGCGACCAAGTGGAATCGGCCATCGCTCAAATGTGAATCTGACTGGGGGCAGTGGAGGAAAAACTCTCTCACCTTCTTCGTAGATGGACAAATCTCTCTCTTTCACGTCCCTCCCTGCCAACCAACAGCTGCGCAGCGACACTTTGAGACTTTTTATAAAGGAAAAAAAAATAAGGAAGAGATCTTTTTGAATGATGACTATGTTATATAATTCAGAAGACTTCTTTTTTGCTTTTCTCCTGTGGATGTGTACAAAATAGAAAAAGAAAAAGAAATAAAAATGGACCAAAAAAACTGCCATATGCACAAGTGAAGAGTAGTGGATTCTGCACTGGCACAGACCGCATCTGAGGTGGACTTCATTTCTATAGAAAAGCGAACTTTTAGTGGCTAAAAAAAAAAAAGAAGAAGAAGAGCAATGTTGTTGTTGCACACGTTTTGAGCATTCCTCAACATTATTTATGACCCATGAAACGTTATCCCATAAACTTGGGTTCCTTCGGGATTTCTAGGACTAGCATGAAATGAGAAAAGCACCATGGTTTATCTGCGGACTTCACAACAGAATAATGACTTCCACCATTCAAGGCAGAGATTTGCGATCACAAAGTTTAGATTTTGTAAATCCATCACAGTGTGTCCCGAAAAACGGTCTGGACACACAGTTATTTTAGTTTGGACAGATGAAAGCGTCACAAGAAAGATGCATGTGGTGTGTTTCGCTGGTCCTGCAGGTGACATCTACATGTTTAAACTTTGTGATGGGTTTTTTTTTTTTTTTTTTTCTTAACATTACATATCTGTCTGCCTTGCGTTCCTGGTAAAAATGGCTGTACAGTGTGAAAAACGTATAGTTAAAATGAGGTTTAAATTACAACGTACAATCAAGTGTGGGATGGAGAGTGTTCCTGAATGTAAGGTTGTTTGATTGTGGACGGCCCTGCACTTATGCAATCATTCAGACCACTGAAAGGCCTGATCTGCTGAAGATAGATCCCACACTGGCTCATGCATAAAGATCTACACAAAGGCTTGTTGATGAAGGAATAGCTTGCATAAAATGAAAAATCTGTCATTGTTTGCTCACCCTTGAGTCTTTCCAAACCTGTATGACTCTCTTTCTTCAATGGAAGGCAAAAGATGTTTTGAAGAAGAGTGCTCTTTTTACCTACAATACAAAACAGGAATGGGTCAATGTGACTAAATTTCAAGAAGTCAATGTCTAAAACAGACCAAAATTTAAAGTGTTATTCATAACAATCTTACTTTCTGCAGTAGCTCTGAATCTCATTCTCACATATTCAAACTTGCACATACACAAATGGTTACAAGACATGCAAAAACCACAGGCTTTGAGAAATCATTGACGTATCTTCATGCATGAAGTTTGCATGAAAATCTTTCAAAGCTATAATATGTAATATTTCAGATTTTTCTTAGAATGTAAGTTTTATGGTACTTGCGGACAAAAATAGATGTATATCGTGGCCATGAGTTAAGAATTTTTCTCGTTTTATTGAATCATGGCCACGATTTACTAATTACGGAGCACCTAAAGGGACTTGAAGGGGAAAAAAATGTGCGATGAAAGAAAAATTATTTGTCAATGCTTTTGCGTTCCGCCAAGAAAATATGCGTTTGCTTGCAAAAACTTTTGCCTTCCGCTATAACCTTTGCGCTTGCAAAGAGCTCAAAACTGTTTGCGAGTGAACGCAAAGTTTCTCATGGGAACGCAACGTTTTTTTCGGGGAGTGCAAAATGTTTTCCAAGCAAATGCAAAGTTTCTCGGGGGAACACAAAATGCCATGTTGAAAGCAAAACAGTTGCAAGAGAGCGCAAAAGCATTGGCCTACTATTTTTCCTCCCATCTCAATTTTTTTTCTACCACAATGTCCCTTTAGAGGCTCAGTAACTAATTTGTTCACTCTTTTAGTTAAATTGTGGCCACAAATTAAGAATTCGTTCCCACGGCTTATTAATTTTGTTCCCTCATTTTAGTAAATTGTGGCCATGTTGAACTAATTTGTTCCCTCATTTTGATGTAACTAAAAAAGGAAATGTATTATTATGTAGTGTGTAAGATTTACTTAAAACAAGTGAATTAGTAAAACGTGTTGACATATTAGTAAGTCGTGGGAACAAATTAATTCGTGATCACGAGATATATATTTAAAATAAATAAATAAATAAATAAATAAAAAAAAAATTATATATATATATATATATATATATATATATATATAATTTTTTTTTTTTTTTTTTTTTTTTTTTTCCTGCATGCCATGTGCTTTGGTAACTTTGTTTTTGTTTTGTTTTTTCTCTTTTTTTTTTTTGGAGCAGCATAATAATGACATCATAATGAATATATAACATTCTGCTAAAAGAAAGTCATACAGTTTTGGACCTGACATGAGGGCAAGTGAATTATGACCATTTTCATTTTTGCGTGAACTATCCCTTTTTTCCCAGATCCTGTTATAGCGGTTTTGTGCGTGTTGTGGTGTAAACCACATTTGTATGATCAAACTCAGAGGCCCAGATGTATAAAATGAGCGCAACAAACCTAGATTTTATTTATTTTTAGCTATTGCATACTACCCATACTGTATATAAACATCAAGATGCTCATATCGATGCTTTGGCTTGTTCAAGGACTTCTAAACTCTAAACAGAATCAGTTTCATTTTAGACAGATAAACATCTGCATAGTCATTTTTTTTATTACGCAAAACAATTTTAACCATATCTTTATAGATAAAATAAATAAATAAATAAACAAACACCATCTGGTTCATTTCACCCAAAAAATAGGTGATGGACAAGGATATTCATGTCTTGTTCAAGCCGTCTGGTCACCTGTCAGTTCCTCCTCCTCACTCACTTGTCTAACACAGACCAACAGGGAGGCATGTGTGACAGAACAGCAGTATGGGTAATGAGAAAGGAATTGGGCTCTCCCGGCAGCGGCCAGCGCTGGCCGCCCCCTCAATGGGGTGGAACGAAGTAGGACCGCACTGGGGGTCACATGCCACACTTGTGCTGACCGGGAGATCTTATCGCAACCGCCCGACACAGTCGATTTCACCATGTAGCCGGGTATCAGCTTACCTCCCTCCCTGGCCACATTAGCTCCGTGAAAAATAACAAAGACACAAGGTCACTGGAATCCAGAGCAGAGCTGCTCGAATCCAATGTCCTCAAGAGACAGGTTTCTGGCTAAAATCTAGTGCAAGAAACTTGCTTTTCATAGAGGGTTTAAGACTGCATCTGAAATGTTACCATTTATCTTCTAAATTTGTAGTTGAGGAAATTCATGATAATGGGAAGTAAAGCATTGTTTTGTCACATTTTTCAACGGGAGTCTGTCACGAGAAGGATAAACGCATACGAGAAATAAAATGTATGAGTGAATATCACAAAACCTTTTTTTTTTTAAAAATGCTGGATCATATTTCGCCTCAAAAACCAAAAGAAATAAGAAATTATATTTGTGATACAGATCACTCCATTGCATGGAAGCTTGTTTCCACCACAGAATAAACAAAACAAAAGATAATTGTGACTTTTTTTCTCGCAATTGCGAGTTTATATCTCGCAATTTTGACTTATTTTCTTAGAATTGCGAGATATAAAAGTTGTGGGATATATAAAGTTGCGAGACTTTATATCATGCAATTCTGACTTTATATCTCGCAATTGCATGTTTATATCTCACAATTCTGAGAAAAAAAGTAAAATTTATTTATTTGAATATATTTTAAAATATAATTTATTCCTGTGATCAAAGCTGAATTTTCAGCATCATTACTCCAGTCTTCAGTGTCACATGATCCTCCAGAAATCATTCAAATATGAAAACTTTTAATCTTTAAATTTCACGACATTACAGTATTTTTGTTCAAATAAATGCAGCCACTAACTTTTCGCCGCTATATTTCCCCAAAATGTATCCATCATGTTACTGTACAGTATGTTGTACAGCCATCATGCTGGTTTTATTTATTTTTGAATCATTTTGTTCATGAGAACAAAAGTTAAAACAAGTTAAATGTGTTTAATTATCATGAAAATGTTAAATAATCTTAATTTTGGAGTGTAATATGACCTGGGCATTTCTTGTCAGGTTTTGTGAGGATTCACAGTGTACCTTAATTTCTGCTAATGGAAAGAAACAGTGTTTCATCACGAGTCTTCTCATTGAGCTTGTCAAGTTATTGCATTCTGTGAATCATGACATATGATCTTTACTAGTAGTTTTCCTTGTGGACTTCTGACCATTTGTTCACTTTAAGTGCACCTTTCCCTTAAAATCCTTTTTAACACCCTCCAGCAGGACCAATTAGGGATGTTACCTTGGCAAAAAAAAACAAAAAAACTAGCTAATGAGTTTGTCTTAATGGTCCCGTGAAGCCCCACAGAGAAGCTTTTTTGGGGCTTGTTTTATGTGCACTGTCTTTCGTTTTTCTCAAGTGTGTATAAACCTTGTATGTTACCCACTTAAACAGCTTTTAAATGGCACAGACAACTTACTGACCTTTTTGCTGTGGGATAATGCAATTATTTGTAATTACCGATGCACACTCGCAGGTACGCTTTTACATTCTACAATGTAAAATTTACATCCTAAAGTTCTGGCACGAGCTGAGACACTACTACACATGCAGGGAACACTAAATTAGGAGTTTGAATGCATTTCATATCTCGTAATACTACGATTAGTCTGTTTTAGAGGTCTGTACATTGTTTTTGGATTGTCTGTACATTCATGTTAGCAGCTGGACTCCATTCGCTCACTGGCCATCTAACGCATTGGTTTTTTTGTGCCCTTCTATTGCTCAAAACGCTGTGCTAAAAGCTTCCAAATGGATGGTATGAAGCTAATAGAGTGATTTCCGATGTTTGTTGCACTCGTAGCGTAGTTTTCCGGTTAAAGGCTTTTTTCCACACTTCCTGCTGTAAATGAAATCCGTTTCCGATCCCTCTGCTTTTTGCAGACATTTCATGCTTTCCACTTTGCTCCTAATATTTATGCCGTTTTTTATTTTTTATTTTTGTTTTATTTGCTGTAAAAAGTGTTTGCATATATTATTTGTATTATATGATGTTAGTATGACAATGTTCTTTATTAAGGAAAAAGGAAAAGAGTTTATTTTTGTTACTGGTTTGTTTCATAATTCTTTTTTAAATTGGTATTGTAATATATCTATGCAAGAACTGTTAAGTGAAGCATTTTTATTTAAGAATGTCATTATGTGTAATAAATGGTAGAATCTTATTGATATTGTAGTCTCCTTTTTATTTTAAACCCTTTCTAAACGGCCCAAAGTTGAAGTCAGAATGTCTTGGAAAAGTTCTATAGAACACCCAGAGTTCATTCCATAAAGGAATGTATAGTATTGCTGATGGAATCATAATTTAAACCAAAAAGCAACAATCCACTAAGAATCCACTAAAATCCTGCTGGCTGCATTCAGGTCCAGAATTACAGTTTATCCAATTAGAAATTAGGATTGGTTTCAAATTATACCTTAATGTTGGATTTCAAACTTGGAAGCATGGAAATCCACATGGAGTTGCATCCGAAGAGATTTAATATACGCAATTAATGATAAATATACACTTTTAAGCAATACAATGGCATCATTGATTCAAGTTACTGCATACGGTAATTAACGTGTTTAGCAGGGTTGTGTTGGCAGAGACGTGCACGTAAAATGCAGTAAATTGCCTTGATATTCATTTATCATCTTACAACAACACAGTAAATCATTATATGGTCAGCAGTGGAGAAACATCAAGCTTGAATATCCTACTGAATATCCTGATGAAATACAGCATTGATCTAAAATACTATTTTAAAAAAATGTGTGCGTGTGTACAGGACGATCCACAATCCAATCCAGAAGGGGGCGCGTGCAGTAATGCAATGCTGTTTTCTAACTGCCACAACAGGAAAAAGCACAGAAGAAGAACAGATGATCTATGTATAGATATGTTTACGTGTAATCTCTCAACCAGTGTTTCAACAGCAGAAAGACATCAATAAAACAGCTTGAGAATAATATCTCACGTAGCATCACATTTACCTCAGGCAATTCATTCAGTGTCCACAGCATGTTAGTTCACTAGAAATGAGTTGAGTTGAGAATTGGAGTAGAGAAATAATTGAAAAATAATTTTAGATTTAGATTTTAATGCAAAACCTATGGAAGCTTGTTTCCCTTACTAAATAAAAAAAAAAAAATAAAGCAGGTAATTGTTTTTTTTTTTTTTTTTTTTTTTTTCCCACAACTCTGACTTTATATCTCACAATTCTGACTTTATATTACGCAATTCTGACTTTATATCTCACAACTCTGACTTTATATCTCACAATTCTGACTTTATATCTCACAATTCTGACTTTATATCACGCAATTCTGACTTTATATCTCACAATTCTGACTTTATATCTCGCAATTCTGACTTTATATCTCGCAATTCTGACTTTATATCATGCAATTCTGAATTTATTTCACACAATCTGACTTTATAACTCGCAGTTCTGACCTTATATCATGTATATGTGTTTATATATATATATATATATATATATATATATATATATATATATATATATATATAAATATACACAGTGAAACAGAATCCAAAACCATTTGGCACACACACACACATTTATATATATATAAAACTCAATCCACATCCACAATTCATAAAATAATAGTTGAATTCATAGTTGAAATCATTTGCAAATTAATTTCCCAGATTGCTGTGCATCATCAGAGAGAAAGAAAAGCAAAAATATTCTAAGTTACTTTCGCAGTCTCTTACACTTACTAAACTAATGGCTTCCTTGTAGCTATTTGATTCTTAATTACAACCCGAAGATGCTCATGAATATATGTATGTCTCTTTCTCTCTGTCTCTCCATCTATGCCTCACTATCTCTCCCCATCTGTCTCCATCTTTTTCTGCTACTGTAGTGTAGTCTCTCTCCATCTCTCTCTCTGTATTTTCCCTCGCTCTCTGTGTTGCAAATTTGGAGCGTTGATAACCAAGTTGATGATTTCTCTTCCATTTATTAAGCCTTTGCCCATGACAAACAGATAAAAGGGTAATTCAATAACTAATGGATAATTAGGGTGCAATTACGTACAAGAAAATGGCCTTGCACAGTGTATTAATTCTGCAAATGTATTCGGTATGGGTTATTCCCAAAAGATTCCTCATCTATAACTAATGTACATAATTGAAACGGGCACCCTCATCTTACGATTCATTCACTTGTATCTGTCTGACTTATTGCCTATCATTTTACAATTATACTGACATGATGGCTCATGTCTAGAGTGCTTTGGGGACTGGGAATCCATTTGCAATAGAGAAAAATCTCTGAATATGACGTTCCTTTCACTTAAATGGTGAATTGCACAAAGATCACATCGTGGTCATCTTTCACCCCGAAATCAAAAGAAAGAGAATGAGAATGATAAATTATATCTTGCTTTGTGAAAATTAAGACTATGTTAGGACCATTAGAGCATTAGTTCCATTAAGTGCAATTTGAACCCCAGTTCTCATTACCATAGTGCAAAACAATCTCATTCTCATTACTATAATAAATAAACTGCAAAGAAAAGATTTAAAGGCAGCATGAAATGAAGGTTTTGATAATCTTTTCTTCTCTATTGTGATGTAAATCCGAGTGAAACGGCTTATCGAACAAAAATGAAGCAAAATGAAGCCGCAGCGCGTCACCGCACATCACTCCCGGATAACTGAAAATGGGCAAAGAGGCGGGACGTGGTTGGAACTGATGTGCCTGGTTGCTGAAACCACGCCCGCCTAGCTCAACGTGATCATGTTAGCAGGCAAAGGAGCTATCTATCTCTAAAATATTAGTAAAGATAAGTTATATCATTAGAAAGTTCTAAATGTTAACTGTCGATCTATCGGTGTCTGTTTTACGATAAAGATGCTCCAGCACCAGTAATTGTGTGCAAATGACAACACACAAAATCAAATGGGTAAAATGTCCATGAGTGTCAATTGAAAAACAAAAACCAGTACTTTTTGTCCACAAAAGCATTAAATCCATGAAATATTGATATATCCATTATTTGCATCACATTTCCTCTGAATGATCTGCTCTCTGTCATCGTTCTTCAAGAGATGATGCAACCTGAGCAGTGTTTATGTTGTAAAACTGTATATGATCATATATATATCTCAGAAACAAATGAGCCTGCATCCAAAGAATAATTTTTCAAAATGCACTCGTGCACTCAACCTGTCACTCAAGTGACCACACCCTTAATTATGCAGAACTTTAAGGCTTAATATAATCTAAATGGATGAGTTATAAAAAATTCACCCCCCTAATAGTTGTCATGGAGGGCAAAATTAGCTGTATATACCAAAACCACAATTTGTACCAGCTGTAAACATGTTTTTTCTGCTGTAAAGTTGGGCATTTTAACATGGGGGTCAATGAGATTCTGCTCTCTTTTGGAGCCTGTCCCTAGCGGCCAGTCGATGAATTGAAGTTTAAGTCACTTCTATTTTGGCTTCAGGAGAAACTGGGGGAGGTTGCCGCTTGGGTGGGACTCTATCGCTAATTGATTGGATGGCCTATTGCTTATCCTCAGCATGAAAAAAAAAAACATATGTTTTCCATTTTTTAGTTTAAAACAGACCGATTAGTGGCACAGCGTGAGTTTGCAAGCATCATTATAGTGTAAATTGATGGACATACAGTATCATACCTGAAACAGAAAACTGTTAAATACAATATTCCCTCCGCAAATACTGAACTCTGAACGCTGAAATACGTAATACATGGAACTATATTGATTGTTTATGTTTCTAAGGATGGTTGCTAAGGGTGTTGCAGTTATAACAGTATGCTCACGTTTGGGTGAAGCGGTCATAGCCGTGCAGTGCAACGCGTAATATGGTGGAATAAGTCCCGCTTTCTAAATAAGAGCCAATTGCCAAAGTCAAAGGGACTTTGATAGAACACAGCTATTGATCGGAATCAAGGAATGGAACTAACTGTTTTATAAAATGAATTATGATCATGAGAATTTGATAAGGAAATGTGCTTTATTTTCATTTAAATCACGCCAAAAAATTGCATATTAAATATATGTTTATGTATAAGAGCAAAATGAATAATAAACTTCTATTCTCGTTTTCAAATAGCAGCAGGTAGGATGTAAAAGATTTACTCAGCATTGCCTTGGCTTAGTCAGCTCTTGGCCTCAGAACCAGGAGCAGTACATGTATATGAATGGAAGCGCTCACATTCTGCTTTTGGCTTGGATTCTGCCTATTTGCTTTAAACAAAGACAGTCCCGGGAGAAATATTTCCTAGAAGCAGGGGGAGAGGGGGTGGAGGATGTGTAAGGGGAGAAAATGACAGAGGAGAGCAGCTCTGGGGCTTTACTGGGGGATGCGCTGATCAAAGACAGTGACTGGAGAGATAACACGAGGCAACCCAGTTGTGGAGTTTGCTTTAATTGTACTCTGAAGATGTTTGCTTTGAGACGTTTGGGCTCTTTTTAATTCAGTCATGTCTTGTAATGTGCGCTTAAAAAAAAAAGGGTATAGAAACAAATTTCACTAAGAATTTGCTAGTAAATTTCACAATTAATTATAAAGAAACTGAAAGTAACATCAAATTAAATGTGGAATTTTGAAGTAGAAACACTGAAATGTTTTTTTTTTTTTTTTATTAGTCTTAAGGCCAGTTCACACCAAGAACGATAACTATAAAGATAACGATAAAGATATAGTTCTAAAAATCATTCTTAATATAAAAGAATAGCATGAAAAAAGCCACCACTGTTTGACAAGTCAAACTCCCTTTTCAAGGAAACTTTAAAGAAAATGGATATATGGAAAACAATCGGTCATACCCTCGGGATAAATGCTGAGAAGTATTAGCCTAACGATAAAATCATAATGCCAAGCTAGCAAACAGTGTAACATAGAAGTACCTCAGGTATCCAGCGCTAGTTTCGACAACATTGTCTTGCTTCCTTTGAAGTTGCAGTGAAAAAGACTAGGTGTTGTTTTTATTCCACTATATTGACTTCTTCAGCTAAATTCACTGTTAGATTAGATCGATTACACTAGCTATTCACTTAAAACATAGCATGCTGAGGACATCTGCTGGTTAAAGCTGTGTAAATGCAACAAGAACTGCAAAAACATGTTACACACTTTGAAACCGCAACGCATGAGCTTAGAATAAACATGTTTCATAAGTAATAGGTGAATGTCACAAACCACAACATTTACATATTACACAACAAAAAATATTTTTGCATTGTGGCATTTTTATAACAATTGTGAGTGTGTTTGTGTGTGTGTGTATATATATATATATATATATATATATATATATATATATATATATATATATATATATATATAGACACACAAACACATTGTCCTGATGGAAGATCCAACCACAGCCCGTTATTGGATTTCTAGCAGAAGCGGTCAGGTTTTGATTTTTTATCTGTTGGTATTTGATAGAATCCATGATACCATGTATCTGAACAAGATGTCCAGGACCTCCAGCAGAAAAATAGGCCCACAACATTAAAGATCCAGCAGTATATATAACCGTGGGCATGTGGTACTATTTATCCATGTGTGCACCAAACCCATCTGGTGGGTTTGCTGCCAAAAAGCTCTTTTTTTAGTTTCATCTGACCATAGAAGCCGGTCCAGTTTGAAGTTCCAGTCTTGTCTGACAACTGACTATGCTGTAGATTGTTTCTGGATGAGCGAAGAGGATTTTTCTTGAAACCCTCCCGAACATCTTGTGGGGATGTAGGTGCTGTTTGATAATTCTTTTTAGGCTTTTTGAGACTCAAGACTCAACTAATCTCTGCAATTCTCCAGCTGTGATCCTTGGAGAGTCTTTGTCCACTCAAACTTTCCTCCTCACTTCACATTAGGACGATTTAGACACACGTCCTCTTCCAGGCAGATTTGTAACATCTTTAGTTGATTGGAACTTCTTAATCATTGCCCTGATCGTGGAAATGGGGATTTTCAATGTTTTAGGTATTTTCTTACAGCCACTTTCTATTTTGTGAAGCTCAACAATCTTTTGCTGCACATCAGAACTATATTCTTTGGTTTTACTCATTGTGATGAATGATAACGGGAATTTGGCATTTGTGTTTCCTCATGTTTATATTCCTGTTGAACAGGAAGTCATGGCTGGACAATTTCATGTTCATGATCACCCGGTGTGCTAAAAAAAATGTAAATATGAATGGGAATATACTTCAGAGATATTTTACTCAAAGAATTTCTAGGGGTGCCAATAATTGTGGCCAACATGTATTGGAGAAAAACATTTATTTCATAATGTGAGTTTTCCCCCACTTTCAACTGTATTCCTTCAAGGAAAGGTTAGAATTTTGTGAATTTTTTGAATGAAAGATCAAAAGGATAAACAATGCAGATTTATTTTCACATCCACCTTTGCTCATATTTACTAAGGGTGCCAATAATTGTGGAGGGCATATATATATAAAATGAGATGTGTAAGAAATTAAGAGTGTTTTAAAGACAAAAACCTGACAAATGTTTTTAATCTTAGTTTTTTATTGTAATTCAGAAAATGTTACTGTATATTGCAATAAAATTAATTACGATTAAGAATAATGATTATTACAATAATAATAATAATAATAATAATAATGTATAAAGTAAAACTAAGGACATAAATGTCCTGAAAATAATGTCACAATGCAAAAAGCATTCTTGGTCTATTGTTTTTAATTTAAAAAAGCTTAATTTTCTTTAAACCAAATATGCGTTTTCTTTCATTGCCTTGTGAAATTTAACCTGGGCATGTTTTCTTCAGATTCTCCCAACTTGTAGGCATTTTTAATGCAAGTGTAAATGCGCATTCCCAACAATTTAGCCTAAAACTAAGCCATAAGTGTGCGAAGGATATGCATCTTTTTCTATGAGACTAAATTGTGGGCTATATCTACAGTGTGGAAATTTTAAAGGGATAGTTCACTGTAACAAAGTTCGTAGATAAGGAAGAAGGAGGCAGGAACCGGCAAACATTAAACATAACTTTGATACCAAAATAAACAAATACAAAACGAAAGTAATCCTGGCAGACCCTCGCGGATGTCTGCCGGCCACACAAACATAATAAAACATAAAATAATATCCAGGCCTGTTCCTCTCTCGTCCTTCACTGTCGTCACTCCTCCTTTTATGCTTCCGGAGCTCCTCTGTGAGAGACTGAAGGCCGGTGCACCTCGCAGGTGGAACTCATTATCTTTTGCGTCACCGCCCTTGCGCCGTTCCCTCACGGCTCTCACCCGCCCTACTCGCCACATACCCCCATCGCCCCTCGCAGGCCGGGGGGTACCCCCGAGACAGCACTTACTCCCCCCCAGGGCCTGTCTGGGCGGCCGCAGCACCTGGGGGTAAGGACAGACGAAACGAGAGAAAGGAGATGGAAGCACAGGGAGCAACAGAACGAGAGAGGGAAGAGAGGTAAAAGAGAGAAAAAAAATTCTTGGTCCGGTTCCCAGACACACTGCCGCTCAGTCCTCAGCCAGCCGAGAGGCTCTTCCTCACGGTGCCATGTGATGGTACTGGACGCTCGGTGGACGGCTCGATCCTCCTCCGCCCCCTGGCGGCAGGCGATGGCTCCTCCGGCTGAGGGCAGCCGACAGCGAGTCCGCCGTCCCCTGCTCCTTCCCTTCATGGCAGAAGGTAGCAGGTTCCGGCCCACAGCAGACGGCGGCGACTCCTCTGCTCCCTCCTGGACGGCAGCCACCCCACCTCGTCCCAGGAGCACGGCATCGAGCTCTCCGTCCCACCTTTCACAAGGCTCCAGCACCACCGCCTCGGGCAGCCTCTCGCAGTCTTCACTCCCGCAGCACCGCGATCCCCCTCAGCAGCGAGGGCTCTTCGACAGCATGTCCCTCCTTCCTCCCGGGTTTCGGCACCAGTGTAACAAAGTTTGTAGATAAGGAAGAAGGAGGCGGGAACCGGTGAACGGTAAACATAACTTTAATACCAAAATAAACAAATACAAAACGAAAGTAATGTCCGTGAGGGTCTGCCGGCCACACAAACATAATAAAACATAAAATAATATCCAGGCCTGGTCCTCTTTCGTCCTTCACTGTCGTCGCTCCTCCTTTTATGCTTCCGGAGCTCCTCCGTGAGAGATTCGAGGCCGGTGCGCCTCGCATGTGGAGCTCATTATCTCTCGCGTCACTGGCCTTGCGCCGTTCCCTCACGGCTCTCGCCCGCCCTACTCACCACATTCACCCAAATATAAAATTCTGCCATCATTTATTCTTCTTCATGTCATTCCAAACCCATAAACAAAGCACTTGCGTCACTTCATAAAATTGAGGTTAAACCACTGGAGTCACATGGACTACTTTAATGATGTCTATACTACCTTTCTGGTGCTTGAAAATGGTAGTTGCATAGCTGTCAGTGCAGGGACAGAAATCTCTCAGAAAGCTTCATTAAAAATATCTTCATTTATGTTCCGAAGATGAACGAATGTCTTACAGGTTTGGAACGACATGAGGGTGAGTAAATGATTGCAGAATTTTAATTTTTGGGTGAACTAACACTTTAATCCCTCAGGAGTTCTTTCTTACTGAATGCTCTCGATATGATGGCAGCAGCTGGAGGTTCACTGGCCTGGCCGAGAGGGGGCGGGATTTCATAACCACTGCTTTGATCATCACACATACATAAAAACATACCCCACACTGACTGCATAGACTAAACACACTGCCCTTCATCCCCAAGGACTTTTGATCCTGCTCTGTGATTCAGTGCGGTCCTGCACATACATATAAAGCACCGATACCTCCCACCGCTGTCTCAATGAACTGCCCTAGACTGTCACTACCCCTTGATCCCGCTTTAAAATTCATCACGATCAAATGTCAGCACCCACACACGCACAGAGAAATACACATTGCCCTATATCTGCACTGACCTGTTCTCCGATTTCACATCTCATCATATCACACATATACAGTGATGGCGTAATGCTTTTCTAGCACAGAAGAAATCTGACCTCACGATGAAACAAGCATCCCTCAATGTTTAGGGCACCAACCTATGATAAAAAGATCAATACTTTAAAGAAACTTTGCTGTGTGTGCTGGTGTTTCTTTAATGAATCACATAGAGTTTTTAACGAATCAGTCACAAGATTTCTGGAACGTGCGCGCGAGTTAAAGGTACGGAAGGCAATTTCAGAGAGGCTAGCAATAGCAAAGCCACGCCTCCTTCAAAACATGAACGCACACAGCAGAGTCTGCAAAGTGTCACTAAACGAGATACGCCATTAAATTACCTCATGTCTCAAAGCACATAACATTACAATAATTATGAATGTAAACAACTTACAGAGCTCTTACTTGTACCACATGACTGCTGCAGATTCATTTCGTCGTTGATAGTGCTGACATAGAAACACATAAACAGAATGCAATGATTGGACGAGCATTTTTTGGTCCTAAAACTTCCACAGAAGATATATGTACATGTTTTAATATTTAGACCACTTCTATTATTGATTACTGTCAGGGTGCAAAGAGATTTTCAACCAGTATAACATAAAACAAATTGCCTACCCTACCTTTAAACATGACCTTTAAAGGGATAGTTCACCCAAAAATGAACATTCTGTCACCATTTACTCACCCTCAAGTTGTTCAGAGCCTGTATGAATTTCTTTCTTGTGCTGAACACAAAAGCAGATATTTTGAGGAATGCTGGTAACCAAGCAGTTTCTGGTCCCCAATGAATACCATAGTATTTTTTTTTTCTATACTATGGAAGTCAATGGGGTACAGCAACTGTTTGGTTACCAGCATTCTTCAAAATATCTTCCTTTATGTTCAACAGAAGAAAGAACATCATTCAGATTCTGAACAACTTGAGAGTGAGTAAATGGTGAACTAAATCAAAGTCCCTTTAAGACAAGTCATTTCACTCAGCAGCCATCTTTGAAACGCCTCTCGGGCATGTGTGTGTAATGTTGCTATTTGAGCATAAACAACATCTGCAAAGTTACGACGCTCAAAGTTCAATGCAAACACAGTTGTTGTAGTAGAGTGTTGTTGTCATGCCGTCATTTTACGCCGGACTGCTTCACAAACGAGGATCAATTCAACACTGGATTTGCACAAAAGATGAACTTGACGGCACATGCTAGTGGATGAGTTGAATCAACTCCACAGCAACTACATAAATTTATCCACTAACCATTCAGAAACGTCTAGTTTCATTCTAAAAGTTGTAACTTCTTCCTGAGTCTCTCCATCAGTGTCGACTCCGGTTTGAACAATGTAAGGCTGAACACCATTACTGACAATCCTCATTTTGGCTGCGTGAGATTCTCCAGCACGAGCTGTTAAAGCTCCGCCCTCTTCTGGAAAGGGGGCCGGGAGCAGCAGCTCATTTGCATTTAAAGGGACACACACAAAAACTGTGTGTTTTTGCTCACATCCAAATAGGGGCAAATTTGACAAGCTATAATAAGTGATCTGTGGGGTATTTTGAGCTGAAACTTCACAGACACATTCTGGGGACACCAGAGACTTCTTGTGAAAATGTATTTTCTGTTCTTTTTCGGTTGCTATTTTACTAAAAAATAGTTCTAACCTCAAAATGATTTGAGGACGGTATAGGCAAATTTGTCATACAGTCCTCATCTCTTTTATCATTTCATATTTTGAAAAGCTGCGTGAAAAGGAACGAGGTGATGTCGGATGAAAGAGAGGCATCAATCAAACAGCAGAGTGAAGTCTCTCCCTCTCTCATGTAAAAACCCGACATGTTTGACCTTCACTTTGCAGGCTGTGTTTGCCGCACGCTGACAGCATATAATCAGTGGAGCGTTTGTGTCCTGGCAGTCGTATGAGTACAGTCAATGTTTAATTTATACCAACAGCCTGAATAACGTTGGCACTAGTAGCTCTCAGCTCTTACTCCCTCACTTTTTTGTCAGATTGCTGTTTTCTAATGGGGTCTGACAGTCCGTATCAAGTCTGTTTAAACCTTAATTCATCCAGGCACCAAGACAAAGGGGTGAATTCTTCTCCAGCCTAATTGAATTAGTCCTTTAACTGAGAACTCGGTGTGATTGGAATGAAATGCAGGCCTATTCTTCATTGCAATACATTGCATTTCTCAGGTGTCAACTACTTGTCCGACCAAGCGTACATGTACAGAATTTGACTCTTTGGTTTCCCATTCATTCTTTGAAGCAATAAATGGTGATGATTCACGATTATGAAGCATCAAACTCTGAGAAACGTCACTACCTTCTTAAAAACGTGAGATTTAGCTCCTGCTCCTTGGCAGTACCAAAACAAGCTTCTTTTGGAAACGCTTGGATGTCGTCAGTCGGGCGCTAAGGGTGCGTTTTCAAAGCGGGAGAAGAATCTGGAAGCCTCAGAGCTCTTAATGCAGCGGGACAGCCCTTACAAACCCCATTGGCGGAGAAACAGCAGAATCATTGAGAGCTGTCAGGTATCTGGCAGGCAGCTGGCAATGGTTACGGGACATTATTGTCACATTTGGCAGTGTTTACAGGCCTGCCAAGTTAGAAATAGAGTTCAGCGTCTCCGCTTATCTTGCTGCTCGCTACAGCTTTATTATAAACAAGCCTGGCGTGGTTGAGAGGGTTTAGACTAGAATTTACCACCTTCAATGTATTCATTCCTCATTCATTCGATTCACTCACACAAGAGCGTAATTCAATCGTCACATGATTACTAAAGCAGCACTTTGACAATATCTAAAGCATTAGATTAGTGTTTTTTTGCATGGTGACCATGATTTAACTGGTATATTTCTAGTCAGACCATCATTGTACCACGGTAAGGCCAAAAACATGTTAGTTTGGTACTTGTTTTGTTAATTATTTTTACATAAAATATTATTTACTATTATTTACAGACAATTCCATAGTAAAATCAAAGAAAATTTTTGTATTTTGTATTAGCGGTTGGTATAGAATTACTCAATGCTAAATAAAAAATAATAACATTTGGGTTAAAATTTCCAACAAATCTGATTATGCTTTTATTTATTTATTTATTTTGTTCCTAACTAAAAGGCCGCCTGCTATATAGAACATAAAATGCCAAATAAACATGAAACAAGATCAATCGCAAAATATAACAAATTTTCACAAGCTCTTAAAAACAGATTTCAGAGACAAGAATTATTTTATTAGTTATTTTAGTTATAGTTATTATAGTTAGCCATTAAAAAAACATTAAGTACTCGAAATAAAATAAACATTGAAGGTGCAGTAAGCAATTTCTGAGAAATGCTGTTGATATTTGAAATCACCAAAACAAACATGACCCTACCCAAAAGGATCCCACCCCTATTTTGATAGCTCCGCCCCCAAATCCACAAACATGCTATGCAAACCAGGTACCTCCCCCATAATGAGTGGACACGCCCCTTACTGCTGATTGTCTACAAGTGTGTTGAGCTCGGACTGATCCACTTTCAGCAGTGTTTCTCAGAAGCCACTTACTGCATCTTTAACTGGGTGAAATAATAATAATAAAAATATATATATATATATACATTTCTTCATGTCCATTAAGTTTAACTTGACGCACTTAATAAAAAGTATTAAAAACTATACAGAAATATTAAAATATATACATAACAAAGTTACTAAAACTTTAAAATTAATTACACATGGCACTTTAAAACTAATTCAAAATACTAATAAAACTATAATAATATCTCAATGATACTAAAATAACACTGCATGGGTCACAATAAACTTAAGTGTTGTTCATTTGGCTCAGAGAATGTAATGTAGAAAATAAGGCCAACAATAAATATTCAAATAACCCAACAAACAAATAAATCATCACTGGCAGGGTTTCAAATGACAATATTAAAAGTGTGCTTTGTTTGTTTGTTTTTTTGAGAAAATTAGGAGCTGAAATGGAGGATGAAGGACAGTGTGAGCATTTAACACACTCCTTTACCAATCATTCAGCCCACATTTGCATTTCAAATAGAAATAAATATTCCAAAACATTCCATGAGTAAACAAGCTATGAAGTCTGAGTAATAAAGTTATAAAGTCTGAATTGTGAGATATAAACTTGCAATTCTGAGAAAAAAAGTCAGAATTTGTGGGATATAAACTCGCAATTGTGACTTTCTTCTCAGAATTGTGTGATATAAAAAAGCTGAGATAAAAAACGTTGCGAGATTAAAAAAAAGATAAAAAGTTGCAATTATCTTTTAAATTGCTCTATTCCTTATAGCGGAAACAAGCTTAGTTCTCCATCCTCACACTGATTGCTACGGAAAAGGATTAGGGCCAAGCAATAATAAAAAAATAAAACCATCTCGAGATTAAAGTTGTTAAATTTTGAGAAAAAACTCGTTAAATTACGAGAAAAAACTCATTAAATTTCGAGAAAAAAGTCGAGATAAAATGTTGAGAATAAACTTGTTAAATTATGAGGAAAAGTTTGTTAAATTTCGAGAAAAAAGTCGAGATAAAATGTTGAGAATAAAATCGTTAAATTACGAGAAAAAACTCGTTAAATTTCGAGAAAAAAGTCGAGATAAAATGTTGAGAATAAACTCGTTAAATTACGAGAAAAAACTCGTTAAATTTCGAGAAAAAAGTCGAGATAAAATGTTGAGAATAAACTCGTTAAATTTCGAGAAAAAAGTCGAGATAAAATGTTGAGAATAAACTCGTTAAATTACAAGAAAAAACTCGTTAAATTTCGAGAAAATGTCGAGATAAAATGTTGAGAATAAACTTGTTAAATTATGAGAAAAATGTCGTTAAATTTCGAGAAAAAAGTCGAGATAAAATGTTGAGAATAAACTCGTTAAATTACGAGAAAAAACTCGTTAAATTTCGAGAAAAAAGTCGAGATAAAATGTTGAGAATAAAGTCATTAAATTATGAGAAAAAAGTTGTTAAATTACGAGAACAAATTCGTTAAATTATGAGAAAAATTTCGTTAAATTTAGAGAAAAAAGTCGAGATAAAATGTTGAGAATAAAGTCATTAAATTATGAGAAAAAGTCGTTAAATTATAAAATTATTAAAAATTATTAAATTATTAAATTATTATTTAATTAAATTAAATTATTCTCGTAATTTAATGACTTTTTTCTCATAATTTAACGAATTTGTTCTCGTAATTTAACAACTTTTTTCTCGTAATTTAATGTCTTTATTCTCAACATTTTATCTCGACTTTTTTCTCGAAATTTAACGAGTTTTTTCTTGTAATTTAACGAGTTTATTCTCAACATTTTTTCTCGACTTTTTTCTCGAAATTTAACAACTTTAATCTTGAGATGGTTTTATTTTTTTTTATTATTGCTTGGCCCTAATCCTCTTCCGTAGATTGCTTCCTGTTTGAGATGATTGATCTTAAAGGGCAAGTGTCACAACTGTCAAAAAATGCTCAAAAAATAAAAAAAGGTAATTGCAACTTTATATCTCACAATTCTGACTTTTTTCTGAGAATTGCGAGATATAAACACAATTGTGAGTTATAAAGTCAGAATTGCGATATATAAACTTGCAATTCTGATTTTTTTCTCATTTGTGACTTTATAACATGCGATTGCAAGTTATAAATTCAGAATTGTGAGATATAAACTCGCAATTCTGAGAAAAAGTCTTTTTTGCTCACAATTGGACATTATAACACAATTGTGAGTTCATATCTTGCAATTCTGAGAAAAAAAGTCAGAATTGTGAGTTTATATCTTGCAATTTCGAGAAAAAGTCGCAATTACATTTTTTTTTATTTCATGGCGGAAACAAGATTTCACATTTGTGAGACACATTCACAATTGTTAATTTGTTGTACTCTGAGGTGGAAACTTGAGGCTGAGGCTTCCATATGATGTATTGAACATGAGTCATGAAAACAGGAAAAAATACATTTCGACAGTGTGTTCGACTCTATCTCAGTTGGTCGATGAAGCTTTCAGCTCTTTCAACTCTCAATAGTCCTTGAAGGAGACACCAGAAAGTCAAGAGGGATGGTGGCAAGCTAAATAGACATCTCATTAGACACACTAATGCATTCTTTTGTGTTGTGCTGCAAATCAAAAAGCCCCAAAATATTTCCAATTATTGGAAATGTGTCAAGCTGACCTGTTGTAATTAACACTTAATCATCATGGCTGGATTCAGAAAAAGGGCTCCTCATTAGTCAACACCTGTCTCCAGAGATCCAAACCCGCTGCCTCTGCTCATGAGAGACACACTTCACGCAGAGATTTTTATTCAAATCAGCCTCCATTTGACTAAACCAGATATGCATTACTTATCACCCAGTGGTGCTTTTATCATGGTGTCACAATTTAAACTCCCTGAACTTCTCTGTACATGCAAAGAATTTTGTTGTAGTTTATTATTGGCACTGGTTAAGATGATAATAACCATCCAGAACTCTTAGCAACCACATAGCAACAGACCATAAACCCCTCAGATCATCCTAGATTGTTGCAGCATGTTTTGCATGCATGGGCAAAATCATTCATATTCACAATAAAATTGTTACAATAATAATAAAATAGTTTGTCCAAACAATTGCACATCTAATATTTTTACCAGGGCTGTCACTAATGATTATTTTGGTAATCGAGTAATCAGTCGATTATTTTGACGATTAATTTTTTGTGGTAAATCGTGGATTCTCATCTGTGGAATGCACCACTTCCGGTATTTTACCGGTTATTTGACATGGGCTATTTGCAATCGAGGATTTTTTTAAATCAAGTGCTCAAATTTAAAGGGGACCTGTTATGCAAACTTCACTTTTACTTGGTGTTTAAACATAAATGTGTCATCAGTGTGTGCCACCCTATAATGGTAAAAATCCACACACTCCTTTTTTTAATCCTCATAAATCATAAGCAGTGTCTCAGAATAAGCTGTTTGCAGTTTCTATGCAATATGACGTCACATTACACAGGCCCCGCCCATGACTGCTGACTGACTCCTCCCTATTAGCTTAGCTCCTCCCCTGAGTGAGCTGTACATAGTCTGCCATGTTTATCTCCTCACCAGAGCATTTAACAGCAGCATTCAAGTGAGAAATATATTCCTATTAAAGCTACTAAAGTTATTCAGTCAAGAGCAGTGAAAGATTTTCTGTTTTTCTTTTGTTGTTTGATTCATATACAGCAGTAGGTACTGTATATTACGCTACTGTCAATTGAATACACAGATCTAATGTTAACATGTGATTTCTTTCCCTGCTGTTTACGTTCACAGACATAACCGACTGTGTTTATGTGAACTTTGTGTGTTTTTGAGTTTAAGTGCAATAACATGTGAAAGAGAACTTAGTTTGATACTCACAGGACGCTCCGTCTGACATCCAGCTTTCTGCGCGTGTGCTTCAGATGTGTGCGCTCAGAAAACCATATATCAGAAGTTTAAACTGTTATGGCTTTAAAACACATGCAGATAATAAACTTTAATGATGACGAAGAACTGCAATGTCACATGAGCGTGGCCACGATATAGATGATAATCAAAACCAAACAGATGCTTTAGTTTTTGCCAGAGTATCTGAGGCACGGTGTTGTACAGGCTCTGCCCTCTTCTGGAAAGTGGGGCGGGGAGCAGCAGCTCATTTGCATTTAAAGATACATGCATGAAAACAGCATGTTTTTCCTTCCACTCAAAAATGGGCATTTACAACATGCTATAATAAATGATCTGTGGGGTATTTTGAGCTGAAACTTTACAGACACATTCTGGAGACACCAGAGACTTATATTACATCTTGTGAAAAGGGGCATTATAGGTCCCCTTTAATCGAGGAATTGTGACAGCCCAAATTTTTACTGTATTTTCTTTCCTCAGAATTTACAAATCATAAAATGCACATATACGTACATACACACTAAATATAAAAACATTTTTTTGTCTGTTGTCCCACTAGAGGAAGTGCTGTTTTTTTTCTGTCCTCTCCTCCTCTCTTTCTCTCGGGCCATGCATAATGCAAGATAGCCTTTCCATTCCACTTCCTCCTGCCATGCCTGTAAAAATAGACCCATGAAGGTCCTCACTGTTCCTGTTTCATTATTTTATCATGCATACTTCTGTTCTCCACAATGCAACTGATCACATCAGAGCTATACGTCAGCTTCACGACAGATGTGTTTTGTATGTGCGATGATAATGTGTCTGGTGAGCTGTGGCTGCTAAATTGTCACACGGAGAAAAATTGGTGTCTGTCTGTTTCCATGGTTCACATTAAGTGGGTACTTTTCAGAAAAACGTTTATCCATGTCAAGATAAATCTCACGATTGAATAGATATGTAAGCATACAACATCTGTTTGGAAAGGAGGGACAAGGAATGTTCAATATTCAAGGCATTTATTGTCACCGATATGAAAAGTGATAATGGCTAGCAGGACGATTCAAGATCTTGGTTCTGAAGCACCACATTAAACAAACATAGTCTTAACCTCAACCACAAGCATATTAAAACTAAAATTAATTATCAAGTTAAGAATGCTATTCAAGCCCTAAGATAAACCATAACTATAACCCTAATCCTAAAATCTAACATGGTTAATAACATGTTGTTCTTGGACCAACAAAGTTGTTGATCATGTTCTACTTGGCAAAAGCACAGTCATTGTGCAAAATACCATGGCACTTCTTGTTATATCTTGTTACCACATTTAACATACATCAATCAAGCATAACATTATGACCACTGACAGGTGAAGTGAACCGGCGACAGGGTCATGGGCGGCCAAGGCTCATTGATGCATGGAGTGCGAAGGCTGGCCCGTGTGGTCCGATCCAACAGATGAGCTACTGTAGATCAAATTGCTGAAGAAATTAATGCTGGTTCTGACAGAAAGGTGTCAGAATACACAGTGCATCACAGTTTGTTGTGTATGGAGCTGCATAGCTGCAGACCAGTCAGGGTGCCCATGCTGACCCCTGTCCACTGTCGCTTACCTGGGGAACACATGGCACCAGGATGCACTATGGGAAGAAGGCAAGCCGGCGGAGGCAGTGTGATGCTTTGGGCAATGTTCTGCTGGGAAACCTTGGGTCCTGCCATCCATGTGAATGTTTCTTTGACACGTACCACCTACCTAAGCATTGTTCAGACCATGTACACCCTTTCATGGAAACGGTATTCCCTGGTGGCTGTGGCCTCTTTCAGCAGGATAATGCTCCTGCCACAAAGCAAAAATGGTTCAGGAATGGTTTGAGGAGCACAACAATGAGTTTGAGGTGTTGACTTGGCCTCCAAATTCCCCAGATCTCAATCCAATCGAGCATCTGTGGGATGTGCTGAACAAACAAGTCCGATCCATGGAGACTCCACCTCGCAACTTTCATGACTTAAAGGATCTTGGTGCAGATACCACAGCACACCTTCAGGGGTCTAGTGGAGTCCATGCCTTGATGGATCAGTGCTGTTTTGGCAGCAAAAGTGGGAACAAATCCAATATTAGGAAGGTGGTGATACTGTTATGCCTGATCAGTATATATACCATGGTATTTGACACAGCATTTCATAATTACAGTAAATAAAGCTCCCGAATTGCTCACGGTACTTTGATGTCATACACCAATTGGTCTGCACAGCGCCACTTCAAGTCGAACACACCTTAAATCTGCAGTGGTCATGTGATACAAGTCATCGCTCTCAGAAAATTACAAGTTTACATGTTGTAATTATAAATTCTACAAGCACATGAAGGCTTTTTACAGTTCAGTTATGGTAATTACAAAATGGCGTGAATGCACCTGTCCAGTAAGGCCCTCTAGTGGTAAAAATAAATAAAACTGCATGTGTCTTGTGGAAGGACATTACGGAGCTACTTTTCTCCATATGGTAATGATGTGACACGCATGGCAGAATGCCATGTGTGCAATTTCCAGCGCACTCCGTCCTGACAGCTATAAATCATTATTATAGATTTATAAAAGTATATTTTTGTACTTCTCATTTTTATATACTATAGGCCTGCAGTCCTTGTCCAGAGTATTATTGTCCATAATACACTATCACTTGTACTATAGTACAGTGAACATGTTCACAGTTTATGTCAAGTTTAGGCTTACAACCAGGGTTTGGTGCTACATCAGTGTTATTCACCTATCATTTCCCTGTGATTTTAAGGATAACTCATGGGTAGGGTTAGGACTAAATTTTTCAAACAGGAATGTTGTTCCAGAATCTACTAAATATGTTGATCCAGGAACATGGCTTACTTGGGAAAATCATGGTGACCACTATACTACCATGGTATTACCACAGTTTTTTGAACATGTGCCACGATAGACCACCATATATCCTGTTCTCAAGCCTATTCTTTGGATTAAATACTCTAAATAATTTTGGTGCCATAGTATTATTATGATACTGCCACAGTACTCATTTGCAAGGCATCCATAAACATAGTAATACCATGGTGCCTTCTGGTCTTTTAATGTTAATACATTGTACAAGTACGACAAGATCTAGATTGACTAAAAAGACATGTCTTTGACAACATTTTGATCTGTAGTTGACCAATGTAGGTTTTTCAATGGCTGATTTTTTAAATATTACATTTTATCCTCTTCAGTATCTTGATTTTCAATGTCTTGATTTCTCATTTCCTCAACCCAGGGGAAGATATACCATATGCACATTCTCGTGACCAAAATGATTCGCAGGGAATCTTTGAGCTTTTTTACTCCCTCAAGGTCAATAACTCAATATGTCCGTGTGTCTGTGCGTGTGCATCTGCACGTGCACATTTGTGAGATATTAGAGTGCACGGAATGGCAAGTGAAAAAAATCGTCCATTATTGTGAATCTGTGTGCACATGCCTGATGCATCCAATACCAATGATTGCATTTACCGTAGTATTTTGTCCAAAAAGAAGAAAAAAAAAGAGTAACCTTCCTGATTTATTATTATATATTGGATGAGTTTATCACATCCCATGGGATCCTACACACCAGCTGTTACAGCAGGGTCACCCCCACTCAGTTTACACACATACATACACACACACACACACAAACAGTGCATGGTCCATGTCACACTAAAAGCACAAGGGTTTATGGGTAGTGTCAGCAAAGCACTACTGAACAGATAAAACAGCTGAAATAGGTTTCTAAGGGACCCTGAAAATACTGCCTCATTGAACAGAGGCGGTGGGCCCGGAGTCACACAACCGGCAATCAAGGCCCGTGTGATTGTACGGCGAGAGCATTTCTAGCGCCGCGCATCAACACGCTCTTTCATGCAGCAAAGACTCGCATCTCTCGCAGTTGTGGATGTGTGCGCTTTGCAGTGGAAGGTGCTAATTAGCATCTATTTTCATTCTTCTAACCGACTGCCATATTGTCAGAAAATCTGCCTGAAATCTGACAGTATTGTGCATCTTCTGTGCAGTGTATTATAACACGGTTCTGAGGTCACTAAGTAAGATTCAGAGGTTAATAAACATTTCAGATTGGATGGACATTTGACAGTCTTTAATGTTGTTTTGGTAGGAGACCGTCTGAAATTAAACCATAAGTGTGGTCTGCCATCTGCTGTTCACAAATGGACATGCATGCATCATGTTGAGGGATTTATTAATTTTGGTTTCTTTAAAATGCTTATAGATCTGAAACAAGTATGTTCATGTTGCTGTTGTTGTCGTTTTGATTATATATGAATATTTTAGCATGGCTGCTGTATGTGTTTAATTACCTTTCTGCGAGAAAAGCTCTATAAAAGGAAATAAGTTACAACTATTTATCATAAATCATATTTTGATTAACCAAATCAAAGCAAGGCTCAATTAAGTAGCCGATTCAAAAACTTTGAAAATCTCATTTTCTCATAATTGCGTTACTTTAATGTATTTATATTTTTTCAGCATTCTTTTGGGTCTTGAAGACAAACTGAGCCATTTTTTCCATTATGTAGTTTCCTTCGCATATAAATGTCCACTTAGCTGGCAAAATTAGCATTTAAATGGGTTAAAAGACAGAATTTTCAAAAAAGAAAGAAATAATAAAAGAAAAAGAAAGAAAATGCATGGAAATAAAAATAAAATAACATTTTGATATGGTTTATACTTTTCAGTTTGACTAAAATTATTGCATTTTTACTAAAAATTTTTACTGAATATGCAATCAACAACACAAAATCAACATGCAATATGCAATCAACAACACACACACACACAGAGAAACAGTATGAAATGAAGACTCAGTCATTTTCTGTGAGATAAACAGCTTTATACAATCATCTTTGCTGAAACAAAAAAAGAGAAAACCCATGTGGAGCTCTGAAAGCTGTTATCCAGTCAACAGTCACTCATTTCAGAGCATGTGAACGGTGCAAAATTGAAGTTGTACATAAAGTCAAAAGCAGCAGCTTTCTTTTAATGAACACCAGCAGAAAGCTGGAGTCTGATCTCAGTCTGAAGCCTCTGGTCTTTAGGAAGGCAGGATACATTTAGGATGTGTTCACACTTGGCAGATTTGGTTCGATTAAAAAAAATTCTGGTGTGATTCTTTGTTGATGCAGTTCATTTGAATAAGTGTGAACCTTGGTGTGCACCCAACAAGCGGACCACCTTTTTGGTGCAGTTAGACTAAATATGAACATAACACGGACATGCGACCCTAAAAAGGACAGAATGCTCAAGGATACCTATTTTTTCTCGTCATATGATCCATATGTTGCCCATTACACTTCAGTACAGGTGTCAGAACCATGTCTCCTTGCTGCAGATCTTTGTGTTCAACAAAGGAACACTTTTTGTTATACGGGTTAAAACTCTCTTCATCCCGATAGCAATCAATAATAGATGTGGTCTAAATATTAAATATATATCTTATGTGGATTTCTCAGGACCAAAAAATGTCAGTTCAATCGGTCTGAATGCAATGATATGATCTCCTACCTGCCTGTCAAAATGTATTTCCATTCCTCCACGCACATGCTCGCGCAGACATCATCAGCGTAACCAGACGCAAGCGGCGCGACGCAATGCATCAAAACACAATAGAACCCATTATAATCCGTGATACGGTCTACACTGGATTCGGCACGGAAATTCCCGACAGTAAATGGATTCCCCGTTCTATTTCTGACATAGTCAAAGTGCTTTGCAACGTTCAGTTTGTCGCGTTCAGTGTAGACAGCTTTTAGCTGTTGCGGCGCGATGCAACGCGATAACAGTAAGGCTATGCAGAGTTGTAGACAGTCACCGAGCGCCACAAACAAACAGCATCCACATTTCACTGTTCCTCCTGAACCAAAACAACAAGCTTATGCTGCGTTGTATACGTGTCATAACCGCAATTACGAGATGGCAACCCGTGACGATGTCCTCAGACTCGGATTAATGTGTTTCTATGTCAACACTATTAATGCCAAAATGATTCTGCAGCAGTCAGGTGGTACAAGTAAGAGCTCTGTAAGTTGTTGACGTTCATTATTATTGTAATGTTATGTGCTTTGAGACACAATTTAACACAGACTCATGTGTTTTGAAGGAGTGGCGGCTTTGGAGACGCTCTGAAGGGAGGGTGGGATCTTATGCTTTCAAGGCTAGTTTGCTATTGCTAGCCTCTCCTGCTAAAAAAAAAAAAAATAAAAATAAAAATACCACTATGACACACACAACGAGCACATTTAGCCCAACACAAAGGACAAATGCTTTGCAACGGGTGCTTTGCCGCGTCAAAGTCCCTTTAAGACAAGTCATTTCACTTCGGCCATCTTTGAAACGCCTCTGGGGAATGCAAGTGCAGCTCCGATCTCTTTGAATGGGGAAACATCAAATTTTCCAAAGCTGTTTGCCAAGCTTTCATATTTGACATCACCAATGAAATCTGACAACAACTGTCCCATAAATTGTGTTTCTAAACGCTCGAATCATAACAAAAAAAAAAAAAAAAAACTGTATTTTTCAGGCTGGATCAAGCCAAAGTCCCTTTAAGACAAGTAATTTCACTCGGCGGCCATCTTTGAAACGCCTCTCGGGCATCCTGGGCATCATGCAATCTCTTTGAATGGGGAAACATCAAATTCTCCAAAACTGTTCGCCAACCTTACAATTAAATTCCATATTTGAAATCACCAATGAAATCTAACAACAACAACCGGCTCATAAATTTAGTTTCTAAACGCTCCAATCATGACAAAAAAAAAAAAAAAAAAAAAAAAAAAAAAAAACTATTTTTCAGGCTGGATCAAGCTAATGCGCATGCGCAGACCTAAATGCTCGTCTCTTCGGAGGCGCGCGTCTGACTGTTTCTATAGAAACCGGTGATTCTAACGGCCGCTGATGTGACGCGATGACTTTACCAGTCGGCGATTGGCTCTGATTTAGAAGGCGGGACTAATTATTATACTTAATAATTACTTAATTATTCCGCCATATTGCGCGTATTACATTTTCTCCCATTCAAAACAATACGAGTGACACGTCTTGTGTTATTCTATAGTCTTTTATCATGCTAATGTGCATGCGCAGTCCTAAGCGTCTGTTTCTATAGAAACCAGTGATTCTAACTGCCGCTGCAGTGACGCGATGACTCTTATTGGCTCTTATTAGAAGGCGCGTTGCACTTTCTTTCATTCAAAACGATAGGAGTGACGCGTCTTGTCTTTGGTCGCGTACAGTGTAGACAGCTTTTAGCTGTTGTGATGCAAGTGACAACATCCGGTGTAGTGTTAAAATGACAGTGTGAACGCTAAGCGAACCAGGACTAAATGTATAATTTTGTTGATTCGGACCAAAACAAACCAAGAGAACTGGATAACAAGTGTGAACATACCCTTAAAGGAACAGTTCGCCGAAAAATGTAAAGTCTGACATTGTTTACTCACCCTCAAGTCTTAATCCACATGATGTTCTTTCTTCCTAGGAACGCTGGATTTGATTTTCTAAGTCATAAGACACGAGGGTGAATAAAGGACAGAAATGTAATTTTTGGCTGAACTATCCCATTACGTCGCCTGATGATAAACCATACATTAGACATACTGCATCCACATCAGCAATGCATTTTCATCTTCAAACAACAATAAAAAGCAGAAGTGAGGACACATTTTATAGCTCCTTTATATTTAGGTGTAAAACAGCATTGTGAAAAAAACTACTCTAAAAAGTCAAATTAGGAGGAAAAATTGGGTGATTAAAAAGATTTGTCTTTTAATATTTGTTTTAATAAAATTTCTAATAAAACATAGACAGAAGTGGGGTAGGGACAGTCTACGGCAGCCCTAAACCTTTGGTACATTCAGCACAAATATCACCGCAAAAAGCCTTAATACAAAAAACAAAAATCTATCTGGTTTGTATTAATGACCTAGCCAGCCAAAATTGAATTGACAAAGAGGATATGCTTGTATTTTTCTTCTGTTGCTATTCCAAAATGTGATGGACCTCATGGCAGTTTCAACTACGCCAGTTTTCACTGGAAGCGATATTAATTTCTTACACAAAAATTCAGGTTACAAAACATTCAGAACTAGAGTACAATCCAGCGTTCCTCAGCCACGGCAGTGTTTCATAAAAGGCTGGGTTGAGTGAACGCAAACGGAAAGGTCTGGAATGTATCGATATGGTTTTTTGTGGGCTTGATATTCCAGTTGCAAATCATACAAGAAAACACGGTCAGACTCGAGAGTAGCGAGTACAAAAATGAAAAGGAAAAGGGGGGAAAACATTCAAGAAAGCTGCGTTGACATCAGCAAACATTCATGTAAACTAAAGCTATATGAGGATATGGAAATAATAATAAAGTCATCATGAAATAAGCCATTTTGGGTCAGTTTTAAATTCATGTTGACTTGTTGAGTGGGTATGTGTGACCATTCTCTCTTTCAAAATGTCATCAGAAATAAAACAGTGTTATCTGAGGACAACGGAAAGGCCAGAAGGTCATAAAATCATCATTTTTCTATCATTTAGTGGTCACATTCATGATGTTGTAGTGCGTCAGTATAACATGCCCTTTGAAAACGTTGCGTGTGAGAGCACATGCACAACCAAATTCATTCAAAAGTGTCACAAATCTGACACGACAGCTGGACAGAATACGCTTTCAAACCAAACATGTGACATGGACTCGTGTATAAATATGATAAAAAGAAGAGAGAACACACATTTCAATTCAATATACAGGGCAGCGCTGTCATGTGTCTTGCTTGAGGCGATCTGAGACGTCTGGAAAAGCTCACAACACTATATTTGTTCATTCACGCTGCATTTTGATGCTCCGTAAAAAAGTCTTTTTTTTTTCTTTGTTTTTTTTTTACAGATAAAAAGAGTGAGAATATCAAAGTCCTTTGGGTTTGTTTTGTTCCTCATTTAAGTAACTCAGCTTTGCATTTGGCTGGTCACATCCTCCTCAATGCATCCAGAGCCGATCAGTTTTTGCTGTGACGCCACACAGACGGAACAAAAAAAAAAAAAAAAAAAAAAAAAAAAATCACGTTTGCATCTGGGAAACATTCAGAGAACATCCGAACTTCTATCAGTTCTGCGCGTTTCCGAGGAAGTATTTTTAAGTGATACGGTGTACAAAATATACGTCTAAGTGCTTCTGGTGTCTGTTACTTCCTTTGCTCTTCTAGACATGTTGCGGGAATGTATTTGATCGGCTCAGAGCGCAAAGGTCAACATTCACTCCAAACCGAAAGTGCTGGTCTCCTCCACTGCCGTCAGCATCTTCTCGTACAGCATGGAGAAGGAGGGATACGGGGGGAGGTCCAGACGGTTGAAACATGTGTGAGCCCTACAAGGACAAATAAACACACAGTTCATTCTCTGATCATATATGATGACATCCACAATTTTTGAGTGACTGTATTATGAATTGCCAGATTGTGCCATCTTGTGGATCACATAAGCAATGACATCGATGGCAAAAAAATTTAATTATATATAATTTTAATTCTATTTTTAATATGTATAATTTATAATAATATATAATATATAATATATATCTTTGTTTATTTATATACTCGTGTATATATATATATAGAGCAGCAAATCATCATATTAAAATGATTTCTGAAGGATCATGTGACACTGAAGACTGGAGTAATGATGCTGAAAATTCAGCTTTGATCACAGGAATAAATTACACTTTAAGATATATTCAACTAGAAAACAGTAATATGTGAAACTTTGTGACTTTTGTTACATTATCTATCTAAACAAACAAAAACTGGGCTTGATTCAGATGTACTGAAGGTATGTAAAAAAGTCACACTCATGGTCTTTGAAAATGAATGGGAAACAGCAAAAAAAATAAGAGTTTTTATCTTTCATTTTTCAATAAAATCAGTAAATCCGGCATAAATTTGAACATTTTCAGACAGAAATGAAGGCCTGGTACTAGATCACATATTCAACACACACACACACACACACACACACACACACACACACACACACACACACACACACACGTTCGTTTTTGTGAATTGTGGGGACATTCCATAGGCATAATGGTTTTTATACTGTACAAACTGTGTTTTCTATCGCCCTACACTACCCCTACACCTAAACCTACCCATCACAGGAAACTGTGCACATTTTTACTTTCTCACAAAAACTCATTCTGCTTGATTTATAAGCCTTTTGAAAAATGGGGAAATGGGGGTAATGTCCTCATAAGTCACCCTCTTCTTGTAATAACTATGTCATACCCATGTCATTATACAAATTTGTGTCCTGATGTGTCACACACACACACACACACACACACACAAACAGGTGTGACTGCAACAGATGGCATTTGTATAGAATTTGACAAACAAAATCAGCCACAAATACAGATATAAAAGGGTGAGGCCTAACACAAACACATACACACACACTTATGCAAACACGCACTCGCATGCACACACACAAGCACATGCACACACACATAAAACTCCTGTTCATTTCTGCTTGTTGCTATTATTTACATATTTTTAAATAATTTCTTATTTTAACATTAGTTATTTTTATTATTTTTTTTTTACATTTGGTTTATTTAAATAAATAATTTGTGAATACAATATAACATATTTTTTTAGTGCCATTTTAGTTATATTTTTGCAAATTTATGTGGCATTATTGCAAAAACAGGCTGCAAAACACCTCAAACTACAACAAAAAAAGTTCACAACCTTTCACAAAAATACTGTTTTTAATGTATTTTAGAATGTTTAAATATATATATTTCACAAAATATATCAAAAAAAGTTGTGATAGGAGCAGTTAGCCACATCCAGAAAAATGAATGGATGTCTATGGCCCTCTGCTGGATACAGTATATGGTCAAAACACTTTATTTCTGAAAATGTTCCTACAGGTTTTATTCTAACCAGCAGATGGCAGAATTCTGCCTCTAACACCTAGATCAATATCCAGAAACATATTTAATTTAGATCATCATTAAAGTATATATATACACTACCGTTCAAAAGTTTGGGATCGGTAAGATTTTTAATGTCTTTAAAAGAAGTTTCGTCTGCTCACCAACACTGCATTTATTTAATTAAAAATACAGTAAAATCAGTAATATTGTGAAATATTATTACAATTTAAAATAACTGTTTTCTATTTGAAAATATTTGAAAATGTAATTTATTCTTGTGATGCAAAGCTGAATTTTCAGCATCATTACTCCAGTCTTTTGTACAGATGTACAAATTATTTGTGTACAATATTTTTTTTCAGGATTCTTTGATGAATAGAAAGTTCAAAAGAACAGCGTTTATTTGAAATATAATCTTTTGTTACATTTTAAATGTCTTTACTGTCACTTTTGATCAATTTAATGCATCCTTCCTGAAAAAAAAAAATTAATTTCTTTAAATTCTTCTCAAAAAAATAAAAAATTTTTTTACAAAAGCTTTGTATTTCAAATAAATGCTGTTCTTTTGAACTTTCTATTCATCAAGGAATCCTGGAAAAAAAAGTACACTGTATAACTGTTTTTAACATTGATAATAATAATAATAAATGTTTCTTGAGCAGCAGATCAGCATATTAGAGTGATTTCTGAAGGATCATGTGACGTAATGATGCTGAAAATTCAGCTTTTCCAACACAGAAATAAATTACATTTTATATTCTATTCCAATAGAAAACAGTTATTTTAAATTGTAATAATATTTCACAATATTACTGTTTTTACTGTATTTTTAATTAAATAAATGCAATCTTGGTGAGCAGACAAAACTTCTTTTAAAAATATTAAAAATATTACTGATCCCAAACTTTTGAACGGTAGTGTATATATAAATATATATATATATATATAAAAAACATGGCATAAATGTGCAGTTTAAAAAAAATGATATATCATTTGTGTGTGTGTGTATATATATATATATATATATATATATATATATATATATATATATATATATATATATATACACATACATACACACACACACAATGAGACCATGAGTGTAAAGGGTAATGTGGAGACTATGAGGGTTAAATATAAATTAATTTAGTTAAGTTTAAGTAGTCTATAGACGGACATGGACTAGACATGATTTCATGGGGTCATAAAGGCCCCTTCAAACTTTTATAAACAGGATCTAGTGTAGAGAAGCAGATCACCTGGGCAGAGACGAGATTTTCCCCCATTTCTCTACACAGAAGCGACGCGGTCCGTTGCTGCCCCTGAGGGCGGCGAAGCCTTCGTACGGGATACTGGACGTCCCGGTCACAAACTGAGACAACAGAGACAATTCAGCCACGGGGTCGAGTATGTACACCGTCTTATTAAAAGAGCTCACATTTCTCTTCCAACACTCACCTGGAGCAATCTGAGTCTCTGCTCATTGTTGAATCGCTCCACTGCCGCCCAGAACCAGCGAATCACGATGTGGTTGTCATGGTAACCTGGAGGGAAAACCAATAAACTCAAAATGTGACCTGTATGGATGATAAACACTGTGGAAGCTCACAGTCTATCATGCGGATAATATTACAGCAATAAATCAGAAACTGATACCACGGTCTCACTATGTTTTACCATAGTTCTGGACACTACCATGACGGTAATATCATAGATATAGTAATCATTTATTACCTCCTCTGTACTCAGTGTTGTTCCTCCAATCTCCCAGATCGATCTCTGCCGTTCCGGCGATCACCAGCTCCAGCTCTCGCGCGTCAAACACCGACACCAGCCGCGCATCTACAACCTTCACAGACATACGGATCATAACACATCTGCTGCAAGCTCAGTGCCAACTCTATGAAATATGATGTGAAATTCTTGATTTTCTGAAACACTCATTGGGTAAAGGCCCGTTCACACCCAGGACAATAACTGTAACGATAAAGATATCATGGCAGCGGCTATTTACACTAAGTGAAAATAGCGTTATATTTTATTTACACTATATAAAAAAAGTAGCAGTTCATTTCATCGGACATTGTGCAGTTCAGAAATGAAACTCATCAATCATACATTAAACCTACTGAGCTCTATTAATTAATTCATCTTCTTTCCCATTTCATTCAAGGTCACACTAAATAATTTAGGATTTTAAAAATAAATTTTCATTCCTCACTGGCTGACTTGTTCGTTTGTCAGTGATGATAATTTAAGGTAACAAGAACCAGTAACAGCAGAACTGACGAATTTTAGAATTAAGAGAGAAAAATCTGTAAGAAGAGTCTTTAAAAATGACTTTTTCATGTTCCACAGGAAAAAAAAAAATCAACAACAAATTAACAACAAATTAAATAGAGTAAATAATGATCGATTTTTTTATTTCTGTACCTGCTCGTTTAAGTTGATCATATAATGATCCGGCTTACTGAAGACATTTTAATGAAAAGCTAACATCATTTGATTAACGACAGTGACATTTAAAAGCTGACCTTTTAAAAATCATGAGATTATTATGACATAATATGTGGATATGATGTGGTCATGACTATAACCTTTAAAATCAAGATTTGATGTAGTCATAACACTACTTATATTAAAATACCTTTTTATGTAATGTTAATTGGTATTTTTAAATTTAACATTATTAAATAATATTATCTAACAATATTTAATACATTTAACTCTTAACATATTGCCAAATTTAATATTAACTAATATTAACTAACAATATTTAATACATTTAACTCTTAACATATTGCCAAATTTAATATTATTACATAATATTAACTAACAATATTTAATACATTTAACTCTTAATATATTGCCAAATTTAATATTAAATAATATTAACTAACAATATTTAATACATTTAACTCTTAACATATTGCCAAATTTAATATTATTACATAATATTAACTAACAATGTTTAATACATTTAACTCTTAACATATTGCCAAATTTAATATTAAATAATATTAACTAACAATATTTAATACATTTAATATATTGCCAAATTTCATATTAGTAAATAATATTAAATATATATATATTTATTGCATTTAACTCTTAATATATTGCCAACTGTAATATTATTAAATAATATTAACAAACAATATTTAATACATTTAACTCTTAACATATTGCCAAATTTAATATTATTACATAATATTAACTAACAATATTTAATACATTTAACTCTTAATATATTGCCAAATATAATATTATTAAATAATATTAACTAACAATGTTTAATACATTTAACTCTTAACATATTGCCAAATTTAATATTAAATAATATTAACTAACAATATTTAATACATTTAACTCTTAACATATTGCCAAATTTAATATTATTACATAATATTAACTAACAATGTTTAATACATTTAACTCTTAATATATTGCCACATTTATTATTAAATAAAATCAACTGACAGTATTTAATACATTTAACTCTTAATATAGTGTTAAATTTAATATTATTAAATAATATTAACTAACAATATTTAATACATTTAACTCTTAACATATTGCCAAATTTAATATTAACTAATATTAACTAACAATATTTAATACATTTAACTCTTAACATATTGCCAAATTTAATATTAACTAATATTAACTAACAATATTTAATACATTTAACTCTTAACATATTGCCAAATTTAATATTATTACATAATATTAACTAACAATATTTAATACATTTAACTCTTAATATATTGCCACATTTATTATTAAATAAAATTAACTGACAGTATTTAATACATTTAACTCTTAATATAGTGTTAAATTTAATATTATTAACTAATATTAACTAACAATATTTAATACATTTAACTCTTAACATATTGCCAAATTTAATATTATTACATAATATTAACTAACAATATTTAATACATTTAACTCTTAATATATTGCCAAATTTAATATTAAATAATATTAACTAACAATATTTAATACATTTAACTCTTAACATATTGCCAAATTTAATATTATTACATAATATTAACTAACAATATTTAATACATTTAACTCTTAACATATTGCCAAATTAAATATTATTACATAATATTAACTAACAATGTTTAATACATTTAACTCTTAATATATTACCACATTTATTATTAAATAATATTAACTGACAGTATTTAATACATTTAACTCTTAATATAGTGTTAAATTTAATATTATTAAATAATATTAACTAACAATATTTAATACATTTAACTCTTAACATATTGCCAGTTATGTTAAAGAAAGATTGGCATGAGCACATTTGTGAATTTTACAGGATTTCTTTAAATACAAAATTTGGGGTCAGTAATCAGTAAGATTTTTTTAATGTTTTTAAATTGAGGCTTTTTTGCTCACCAAAGCTGCATTTATTTGATTAATAATACAGTAAAAACAGTAATATTGTGAAATCTTTTTACAATTTAAAATAAGTGTTTTCTATTTTATCGTAAAATGTAATTTATTCCTGTGATCAAAGCTGAATTTTCAGCATCATTACTCCAGTCTTCAGTGTCACATGATCCTTCAGAAATCATTCTAATATGATGATTTGCTGCTCAAGACACATTTCTGATTATTGACAATGTTGAAAACAGCTTAATATTTTTGAGGGAACCTTTATACAATGGTTTTTTTTTCAGGATTTTTTGATGAACAGAATGTTCAAAACAACAATTTGAACTTTTTGTAACAATGTAAAAGTCTTTACTGTCACACTTGATCAAAATAATGCAACCTTTCTGAATAAAAGTATTAATTTCTTTAAACAAAATATTAATTTACTGACCCCAAACTATTGATCGATAATGTACTGAAGTGAGTGAAAGCATTTCCAACCAAAACTGTACAATGATCCAAATCTATCAAACAGAAATTCAATAAAAATGCGTTCTGGGAAATCTCAGGGCATCTCCACATGGCAGAAGTGGCATGTTCATGTCATGTTCTAAAATAACGATCAGTGACGGAAAGCATCCGGAGTGTTGATTCGATTTCAGCACCTCATAAAATCCTCGCACGAGACTCTCCGTCTGTTGGACGACACCCCGCTCTATACGCCACTTCACCATGCGCTCGATGTACTCCTTCTTATTCTTCTCTGACACAGGAATATTGGCACCGCCAGGCTTCAGCTCACGCTCTGTGATCTAACACACACACACACACAAATGCTTCTGTGAGACAATAGCCAGAAGTTGTGCAAGCTCACACACATTCAGTTTATAGTCACACACTGACCTGTCCGAACACCTCTTCGTTGACGGTGAAGGTCAGGTCCAGCATATCTTCTATGTCATTGTCCTTCATCCACTGGAGACTCTGATGAAACTCCTCATCAAGATACTCCAGATCACTCAGATCACACGGACTGCAAACACAGGTAGCAACAAACATGAAATAATGCTTGTGATCTAAGTAATCATACAGAAGATCATAAGTCTAGTTCAAGCACCTGTTGAATTTAGTAAAGAAATTTTATATTTACGTTTGCATTGGTTAAATATGTTCATTAAATTTATTAAATATTCTTAATTAATATTGATATATATTATAACAATAATTATAACAACATTAATTACTAATATTCATTTTAAAAATAATATTAAATATAGCTGCGAGCAGCAATTATTGGGGTTTAAGCGGTTTAAGGTATTTAAGCACGTGCATAAAAAGGTATTATGTTTTATTTAGCAAGCCTGTAACCACTTAGATCATAGATGGAAAAGACCATTTACAGTAAATACAGGCAATTTACCATAGGAAATACATGGTTTTTGAAGCTTTTTAACAGTTATCGAGGTTGAGCCAAAAACCTAGGACTAGTTCACCAAAGTTGGTTTTTGAAATAATCTCCAATATTTAATGAACGATTCAATTGACAGCAGCATTCCTAGAGGCAAAGTTGCTCAGAAAAAGGAGCTCTACCATGTGGTACGAATTTCATGGGTGTGTGTAAAAAATCGCGCAATATACGATCCTTTATGCATGTGAAAAATGCGAAGGTGCCCCCTGGTGGCTGATTTTTTTCGAATTTCTCACAGTCCTTTAGTGCCGGGAGACAAACAGGCCCAGCAAGTTTCGTTCCGATCGGCCTCTGTTAACCATGTCTGATAGCTGCTCAAATTTCATTGGCCGATGGCGGAAATGTTTTTTGAGATGCGTCAATGTCCTCATAAACAGTCATAGCACCTTGGATGAAGACACTGCATGCCAATTTTCAAGTTGATCGGACTAATGGTGAAGTAGTTATAGCCATTTTCATGTTTTTTTCATGTTATAGCACCACCAAGTGGCCAATCGATGCATTCTTTTTCACGCGACCAAAGAATGAGCTGTGCTGAGTTTGGTGGAAATATCTCATTCCGTTCACGAGTTATAGCCATTTTAGTAAAAGTGGCTCCACCCACTTCGAATGTTTTGGCGGCCCTTAGAGACAGAGATTCGAAATGTCAACTTTTTTTTGATAACTACTGACAACCAGATGAGCGAATTCAGGGCATCTTGTCTGTCTTGAGCCAAGGATTCCAACAATATAAGACACTTTTAAGAGGTTATGAGCCATTCATACTTTTCACTGCTGTCAGGCCGATTGGGGCGAGTCTTGGTGACGTTGTAGATGGTGTAAGTACTACCAGAGCAGCAACATATTTGATGCTAAAGGTTATAGTCAGAACCACAATGTCCACATGGTTATAAAATTTAAACATTATTTTTTAAACCAATATTTTTAATTAGTTTTGTGTTAGTATTTTTTATTCTACAAATACTAATAAGATCACATTCAAATAACATGCTTTTATAGCAAAAAAATTGTAACCAGCTTTTTGAAGGGGATTTTTACTTTTTGTTCTATGTACTAAAATATTTACCCAAAAATGTATCAGAAATGTTCTTTGCCACTCACATTCGCAGTAGGCCTTTGTAGAAGGGACGTGTGAAGAAAGCATCCAGCAGGTACTGATGGATAAGAGCGAGACCCAGAATACGGCCACTAAACCGAAACCTGACAACAGAACATGATTAAAAAACACTGGGATACATCTGTGCAAGTGTGGTCTATCGGAAGACATCTTTCTAAATCTTGCTTTTAATATTGGATGTGCATTGAAGCTTCACATGTGTAATAAAACTGTAAGAAAAGACATAATATAAGAGAAAAATGTCACTCACCACTCATGATGGTTGTCAACGAAGGCAGACATGGGGCTGATCTGGACGGTGTAGGTGTCATTGGCCGAATACTCAAACAGGCCGTAGTAAGGGTTAAAAAGCTCCCGTGACACCAGAAAGAAAAACTCTCGTGATGGGCCGCTGTAGTCCAGTCTGAACGGGAGCAAAAATAAACAAACGTGTTAATATAGGCTTTGGGGAGGCTTATGGAGAGATAATTCCATATGTATATTTTATATAAATATCTTTTAGTGTAAAGTCTGGTTAAGATGTGGCAACACTTACCCCTCTTCTCCAACAAAACTGACGTAGAGTTTACTTCTCTGTAGATCTTTGCGAGAGTAGCACATGATCTGATTGAAGGCGTCCTCCAGTAGATGATCTCTGCGGATTATCAACCTAAAACGAGCATAAAAGGTGAGCATGAAAGTGAAAATGTGTTATTAAACAAGACCTCAGAGTACCTTACAGATGCTTACTTGACTTTGCCTGGACCCTGTCCGTAGCCTTTCGTCTCCAGTTTGCGATAGAAATTCCGAAGTTTGGCTTCAAAGTCCCGCTTGTACGGCGCAGGGGCCCGAGCGTTGGCTCGCTGTGTACCTGAGAGATCAGAGTTATGAGAGAGTTTGGTGAGAAAAGTGACTCTGACAAGAACCAAAATCAGCTGGTTAGCAAACATAGATAAATGTGTAGAAAATGTATAGATTATGTGGAAAAATTCAGGCTTTATTTGTCAAATCTGATGGCCATTATATCTTCTGAGATAAAAAAAAGAGCCATCTCTGAGCAATAAAAATGTCCAATGATACAGTGGATGGATGGATGGATGGATGAATGAATGAATGATACAGTGGGTGGATGGATGGATGGATGGATGGATGATACAGTGGGTGGATGGATGGATGATACAGTGGATGGATGGATGGATGGATGGATGGATGGATGGATGATACAGTGGATGGATGGATGGATGGATGGATGATACAGTGGATGGATGGATGGATGGATGGATGATACAGTGGATGGATGGATGGATGGATGGATGGATGATACAGTGCATGGATGGATGGATGATGATGGATGGATGGATGGATGGATGGATGGATGGATGGATGGATGGATGGATGGATGGATGGATGATACAGTGCATGGATGGATGGATGATACAGTGGATGGATGGATGATACAGTGGATGGATGGATGGATGATACAGTGGATGGATGGATGGATGGATGGATGGATGGATGGATGATACAGTGCATGGATGGATGGATGGATGGATGATACAGTGCATGGATGGATGGATGGATGGATGATACAGTGGATGGATGGATGGATGATGGATGGATGATACAGTGCAGATGGATGGATGGATGGATGGATGGATGGATGGATGGATGGATGGATGGATGGATGGATGGATTGATGGATGACAGTGAATGGATGGATACAGATACAGTGGGCAGATGAATGGATAGATAGATGGATGGATGGATGGATGGATGGATGGATGGATGATACAGTGCATAGATGGATGGATGGATGAAAGGATGGATGGATGGATGGATGGATGGATTGATGGATGGATGATACAGGAAAATAGAGATGTATAATACAATGCAGTCTATCCATCCATCCACTGTATTATCCATCCATCCATCCATCCCTTGTTCATTATTATATCTAAAGAGATATAATCCATCCATCCATCCATCCATCCATCCAACCACAGTGGTTGGATAGAAGGATTGATTATATCTCTTTACATATATTAATGGATGGATGGATGGCTGGATAGAAGGTTAAAAGGAATCCGAATGATTTCTAATCGAGAATATAAAGCACTGTAGAGTCAGCAGAAGCTGTATCCAGCGGTCAGTGTAATCCCTGAGTGTCATCGGTGACTAAAGTCAGATCACAGTGAGTTAGAGCATGATTCCCTCTGGCAGCGTGATGTCCGCCACACTCCAAACAGACTTGTGAAAATCAGAGTGTCAGTATGACGGTTAAAGAGCAGCCTGCACGGATTAGACAAAAACCCTGAACTCCAACCACACAACAAATCCCAAATAGCGGATTTGACGGCATTGGCAGCTAACTCAAAAAGTACCCAGGAAATCTGGTGGACTGAAGTCAAGCTCTACAACCAAACCAAAGCAATGCTGTGGAAGGATGGGTAGGACCAGAAACAGCATCTCTTAAAGTAATGTAAGATATCAAATCATTTTTTAAAAATTTAAATAGTATTAATAGTAAAAGTTTTTTAAATGAGACCGTGAGGAACCGACCAGGGGAGTTCTGAGGGGAGGAGACCGGAGACCCTCGTGGTGATTGACAGTAGCTGGGGTGCAGTAAGGCATGAGGTGGCACATACGACATCACTTCCTCTTCAAACAGGCTACAGAAAGAAAAAGAGATTGTTTACGTTTGGAGGCAAACACAGAACAGGTTTCTCAGCAATGTTTTGATTATGTTGATAATTTAGAGGTCTTCAAAACGTATTATTATTTCATATTTTCTTACACCATTTTTGCAGAAAGTACCTGAGTAAAATCACCAAGTCTGCATCGCTGGAGAGGCGAGCTAAACCCGAAGCTCCTTCATTACGAATAAACTGCACCTTCTCCCTGTGGATTAGAAATGGCAACATTTTCATAATCAATATCTCAAGACTTTGTTTTGTAATATTTCTTTGAGTCTCACCTGAGTGAGTGATTCCTAATGAGCTCAGGCTGCCTCTCCTGAAGGATCTCAAATATGTTCGGCTGCCGCAAAAATGCCACTATTTTATCATTATAGGCTATGAAGAGAGGAACAAAGCAACTTGTGAAATGTCAAATGAAGTTGATTCAAAAGTTATAACACCACATTTTTATAAAACAATGCTTTATGAAGGATATTACAAAATGAACAAATCTAGTTTTGTCTAAACTAGTGCTGTCAAAATTCAGTTTAACGTGTTAAAAATATTTAATGCAATTAACAGCATCCGTTTTTTCATCATCCTAGCATTACATTATATGATCACGCTCTTATTCGTGCAAATGCTTTTAAACCATTCAAGCGCAACAAGACACAAAAGAAAACTCATTGTACCGGCGCGCGTCTGTGAATCTCCTGTCTGTGTGATAAACACACGATTCACACACACAGAAAGCCGCTTCAGACAGCGCTCTAGTACAGCACTGAGTTCTCTTTCGTGCTTGAACGGACAAAAACACACAAAATTATGCCAAAATACCAGTTTTGTCGAGTATCCTCGTAAGCACAGTCTTAAATGATTTAAATAAAGTCTTAAATGAACATACAGAGTTGTGAGGACATCGGATGTGTGTCATGTGCGTAAACTCTTAAAGTGACAGCAGCCTAATAAACCTGCTGCTGTCATTTATGTCAATCAAAGAACAAAAGAAAAAGAACATCACTCACTGCTCTTAATTGAGTAACTTTTGTAGTTTTAATCAAAATTAATCTATATTTTAATCTAAATTATGCAGTGAAGACTGTGAAGTGTTTGATAACTGCTTTGATTCTGGATATTTCCTACCTGTTCGATCAAATATTTAAAATATACTGTCTTTATGTTGTTTCTACATTAATTTGGAGAAAAAATTTTCTAACAATAGAAAAATATCAGTTTAATATTAATTTAATAAACACAATTTAAATCACACATCAATTTTGGCTGAGAAATTACCCCCAAAAGATAATGTCATTATTGTGTAAAGCGTTGAATAGTCATTACAAAAAGTAGCTTCAGAAAGAAATATTTTGATTCAACAGAATTTATTATGAACTTTTGGACCATGAGGTTGAGTATGACTGAATTTTCATTTTTGGGTAAACTATACCTTTTCTTAAAGAATTAGTCCACTTTTAAATAACTTTTCCTGATAATTTACTCACCCCCATGTCATCCAAGATGTTCATGTCTTTCTTTCTTCAGTTGAAAAGAAATTAAAGTTTTTGATGAAAACATTCCAGGATTATTCTCCTTATAGTGGACTTCAATGGGCACCAAACAGTTGAAGGTCAAAATTTCTAAATTTTCTTTCTCATTTTCTAAAAGAAAATTGAAAATTATATAAGTTTTAATCTTAAATGCATTAAATGTATTACGCTTAACACTGCTGGAATTCAAATAGAAGAGAAGAAGAAGAGAGTTAGTTCAAGATGAGCATTTAAGGTTAAAACTTATATAATTTTCAATTTTTTTTTAGAAAATGAACAATGGTTTCTCTAGATAAGACCCTTATTTCTCATCTGGGATCGTGTTGAACAATTTGAAGCTGCAATGAAACTAATTTTGACCTTCAACTGTTTGGTGCCCATTGAAGTCCACTATAAGGAGAATAATCCTGGAATGTTTTCATCAAAAACTTTAATTTCTTTTCGACTGAAGAAAGAAAGACATGAACATCTTGGATGACATGGGGGTGAGTAAATTATCAGGAAAAGTTTATTTAAAAGTGGACTAATCCTTTAAATTAATATGGAAATATGATTTTTTTTTTTTTTTTTAAATAAAATTAGACTCTAAATAACAAACTAAAACTGCCAGTAGGTGGCGGTAAATGTCTTAAATATTAAGTCATTCATTCGATTCATTCAAACGGCTGATTCATTCAGAAGTGAAGTAAATGGTTCTCTTCAGGCTTGTTGGACTTGAAGCAACGCTACACAGACCGGTGTATAACATCAAAGTACCACGAGAGCGGTTAGAGAGCAGACGGCTATGTTTGCTTTTGAATTGCTCTCACTGTACTTTGATGTCATACACTGATCGGCCTGGACAGCGCTGCACTGAATCATTGAATCATTTCACTCAGTTTGTTCAGAACATGGATTCAGAAATAAAAACACTGCTGTGTATTGTGTGGAGATGAACAGTTCTGCTTTGTCTTGCAAATTTGAAAAGAACAGACAGTATTGTGTCTAAAATAACACAATATTAACTTCTCATTTACTGATCAGTATTGCATGTGCACTCATTATATATGGAGCACTTGTGTGATATTGCTCAACTCATATGATCTAAAATGAGACAAAAACTCAAACGGGCATTTTTGCCCCCATATCTTGAATTTTAGGGTCTTTCTGACTGCATTATATAGGCTTCAACATGCAGTGAGCTGTTGTCCTGCATCAAATTCATCATCAATCAACTGTATGAATTACAGATAACCTACAACCTACAGGTTTGGGGCGGGGAAAGTGTGTTAAATCTTAGCGTTTTTTTTTTGTAAATTTAACATGTTAAATCATAACATTTAAGAGAGAAAAATTTGTGATTAATTAGTTCATTTTAAATCGATTGACAGCACTAGTCTAAACACTTTCTGATACACTGACTCACCAACAGGAACTAAATCTTGACACTGGTTGCGATTGGTTGTGAAGGTGTTTGAGGGGCGTGGCAGTACAGCGGGTCCAGCATGCCGAGGGTCATCGCCCACCTGCAGCACAAACAAAACAGGAAGTGACCACTATGTACCTCACATCCACAGGACGTCACACAAGAAAACACTAGTTTACTGCATAAATACCGTATGCAAATATTGCAGGGTTTCCATTTAATATTATATATATATATATATATATATATATATATATATATATATATATATATATATATATATATATATATATATATATATATATATATATATATAGTAAAAAAAAACACAAAAAAACAGATGATTAGACATATCTGTAACTGCAAATCAAATTACTTAGGCTTCAGTTGCTTTTGCATAATTCACCAGATATTTGCTCCCTAGCGAGTGGACTTTAAAGATGAAAGCTTCATTACGGGCCCTGTGACTAAAGATCTGACAGCTCTTTTGCTCAAGCTGAGTGGATTGTAAAACTTTCCCTGGCCTTTATTCCCTGGGTGTTTATATAAGCAGAGGGACTTTTTAATTAAGTGGGCTCATTTGCATTTTTATGTTATGAAAACACAGAGGATTTAAAGATTAGTGGAATAATATTTAGACACAATATGTTTACATGCATCCACATATGGCCCACTGACAAACGCACTCACACAAGAGACTGTGGGTGGACTGATGTGAAAATGACACCGCTGCATGCTGGGACACAGCGGAGGCCGATGCTGTGAAATTAATCAGCATATCTAAAGAGGCCTGAGAGGGCGATCTGTTCTCCACACGGCCACGATGTGACAGAAGATCAGATTCCCTAATGAGAAACCTGATGAGAATATTTTATAAGGAAAAACTAAAGATATTTTCATTAGAATATCTGATTACTGTCCCACACATGCTTAGCATGTTATTATTGGTTTAATAAAGGCTTATTATGCTTAAATCAAAAGTTATTATGCTGATACTCATCTAGTCTGCATTTATTTGATCAAACACACAGTAAAAACAGTAATATTGTTAAATGTTATCAATTTAAAATAACTATCTTTCTATTTGAATATATTTTAAAATGTAATCTATTCCTGTGATGGTAAAGCTGAATTTTAAGCATTCAATTTTAAGTCTTCAGTGTCACATGATCCTTCAGAAATCATTCTAATATGCTCATTTATATTTTTTTGTATTTTTTCCCTCTTTTTTTTTTTATTTATTTATTTATTTTTCCCTATTTTTCATATGCAAAAGTTTAAATCTAAAAAGGTTAGATTTCTGTTCAAATTCCCTTTGCAATGATGCTTGGTGCAAACCATGTGGGTGGAGCTTGAATTCTAATCTGAAGCGTCTGATTGGAGGAGGCCTCTTGTGGGCGTGTGAAGGCTCACCTCCCCTGCGCTGTGGCTGCGCTGGCGGCTGAGGTGCTGGCGGTGGGCGAGGAGGCTGCTGGGTCGGGCGCTCTGAAGTGGCAGTCGTGGGTCTATGAAGGTGGTGGCCCTGCAGTTATGGTCCACGAAGAAAGGCTGATGGGAAAAAATGATCATGTCAGCAAGTAGGCCGAAGGGTTTAAAAGCACAAATGTGAAGCTCATATTCATGTTAAAGCACTTGTGCCAGTAAAAACATTAACACATGAAATATTTACAGTAAGTGTTAAGGTTGTACTTTCAAAGTATGCTTTAAACATTCATTTGCAGCACCACCTGCTTTCCTGCTAAGCTTTCATTATAAGAATATTACTATGAAGCTCTTCCCGATACATCAAAATGATTTTATGTGGTAACTGACATCAAGCCACTGATGAATATAGTATGAATTCACTTATGGTATGACAATTATGCTGAAAATCATTCAAAATATGTCTAAGGAGCCAGAATATTAAATAATCAAATTGTGTAATACATTATAGAATTTTATAAATATATATATATACACACACACACACACACACACACACACACACACACGGAAGAGGATTAGGACCAAGCAATAATAAAAAAATAAAACCATCTCAAGATTAAAGTTGTCAAATTTTGAGAAAAAACTCATTAAATTACGAGAAAAAAGTAGAGATTAAAAAGTTGAGAATAAAGTCATTAAATTACAAGAAAAAAGTCGTTAAATTACGAGAACATATTCGTTAAATTATGAGAAAAATGTCATTAAATTTCGAGAAAAAAGTCGAGATAAAAAGTTGAGAATAAACTCATTAAATTACGAGAAAAAACTCGTTAAATTTCGAGAAAAAAGTCGAGATAAAAAGTTGAGAATAAACTCATAAAATTACGAGAAAAAAATCGTTAAATTTCAAGAAAAAAGTCGAGATAAAATGTTGAGAATAAACATAAAATTACGAGAAAAAACTCGTTAAATTTCAAGAAAAAAGTCGAGATAAAATGTTGAGAATAAACTCATTAAATTACGAGAAAAAACTCGTTAAATTTCGAGAAAAAGTTCGAGATAAAAAGTTGAGAATAAAGTCATTAAATTACAAGAAAAAAGTCGTTAAATTACGAGAACATATTCGTTAAATTATGAGAAAAATGTTATTAAATTTTGAGAAAAAAGTCAAGATAAAATGTTGAGAATAAACTCATTAAATTATGAGAATTATGAGACTTTATTCTCAACATTTTATCGACTTTTTTTCTCGAAATGTAACAACTTTTTTCTCATTTAACAACCTTTTTGTCATAATTTAACGACTTTATCGTAATTTAATTACTTTATTCTCAACATTTTATCTCGACTTTTTTCTCGAAATTTAACGAGTTTTTTCTCAAAAATTTAACAACTTTAATCTCGAGATGTTTTTATTTATTTATTATTGCTTGGCCCTAATCCTCTTCCGTATATATATGTAAGTACACAACTCAACAAAATATATAACATTGCTTTAGTGGTTTTTGAATATTTGAATATTTGAATATTCAATATTCATATTGTGCCTTTAGTGAGCATTTGCTATAAGAAACATTAAAAGTCTTAAAGGGATAGTTTTAAATATGGATATTTTTCTAACAAAAACCCATTGATTCAGAAGGCATTTATTAACCCACTGGAGTCGTATGGATTATTTTTATGATGGATGGATGCGCTTTTTTTAGCTTCAAAATCTCAGGTACCATTCACTCCCATTATAAAGCTTGGAAGAGCCAGGATATGTTTTTAATATAACTCTGATTGTGTTCGGCTGAAAGAAGAAAGTCATAGAATAGCTTGAGGGTGAGTAAATCATGGGATAATTTTCATTTTAGGGTGAACTAACCCTTCAATCATTCCAAACTTTGGAACATTATATTTAGATTATCATTTGTTTTTTAGGCTATATTTTATTTTATTTAGAAATTAAAAGCAAGGGGATATATACAGTCGACTAGCCACAGAGAGATTTATCCAGAATGTGAACACAGAAGAGATGGTTCCAGACCTTTCCCGTGTGGTCGTGTTTCATTTCCCAGCCTCGCGGAAGATCCAGCTGTTTGTTGGCGAACATGTTGAGGAAGGCAACCAGGTCTCGATTGTGCTGGTAGCGCTCGAAGTGGTGCGCGTCCCGTCGCACTTTACTGATCATGTGTTTTAGACATGTGTTACTTGTAAACATGCGGTAGGCACTCTGAGAAAGGAAAAGCAAACAGTCAAGAGTGTTTCATACTGGGTTTAAGTAATGCTAAATATGTAACAAAATTACTTGCACAACAGCACAAATGCTGCCAGATTTAAAAGAGTATCCCAACTATGACTGAAGCCACAAAAATTTGAGGGTTCATTAATTACATTTTAAAAGTACAGTTTATTAACAAAAACACAATTACACATTTGGCCTTAAAAAATTAAGACAACTTACTAACTTAGCGTGTGACTTTTAATTATAAACAATCCCGAAATACACCGGGACTCTTATTTTGAAATGTCTACACAATTGTGGGCTGATCCTTCAGATTCTTACAACCATCTAAAATATTTTATATAAAGGCCATAAAGTAGACATTGTAATAATTCATCAACTTGAATTCATCAGCAATCGCTTGGCATAAATCTGCGCTTTTCATTGATTGAGAATTTGAAGCAGTCTGAAGCGCTGTTGCGCGAGCCTATAGAACTCGCAACAGCGCACCTTGTGATTTTGCAACATGCAGCGCTCTTTGTGAAATATCCACAGCATCTCTGCAGCGCACGTGGGAATGCCAGCGCGAGTAAACAGTTCTGACGCACACGTAATGAGCAGGTATGAAACATGCAGAGCGAGGGGAGATTTTCCACTAGTTATTCGATCGCGGATGGTTTAATTATCTTGGGCGGATACAAAAGTAATAAAAGCATAAATGTGTCTCTATATGTACTTGGGTGGCCGTTAATATAGGGAGTGCAGAATTATTAGGCAAGTTGATTTTCTGATCATATTTTTTTCCCAAGCACATTTTACCAATTCCAATCCACATCAATCTTAATAACTACGCATAAATCTGCGCTTTTCATTGATTGAGAATCACTTTGAAGCAGTCTGAAGTGCTGTTGCGCGAGCCTATAGAACTCGCAACAGCGCCACCTTGTGATTTTGCAACATGCAGCGCTCTTTGTGAAATATCCACAGCATCTCTGCAGCGCACGTGGGAATGCCAGCGCGAGTAAACAGTTCTGACGCACACGTAACGAGCAGGTATGAAACATGCAGAGCGAGGGGAGATTTTCCACTAGTTATTCGATCACAGATGGTTTCATTATCTTGGGCGGATACAAAAGTAATAAAAGCATAAATGTGTCTCTATATGTACTTGGGTGGCCGTTAATATACCTGGGCGGCCCACTCAAGTAAAGTCTATGTATGGAAAGCACTGTGATGGAATAGGTTGGTTGTGTTGCCAGTCTTGTTTTTCACCGTCCGACAACATATTTTACAGATCGTTTTAATCTGCGCCTGGTCGCTATTTAAATAACCAAACCATTTCCATATAACTGAATTTTACTACCTTTTTTGTCGACAATTTCATCATTTTTGGATAATAACTCGAGGTTAGTTTCACTTTCGTTGCCGCTTCCACTCATTTTTGTCGTCCTTGTGGCGAGTTTGCTTTGCAATGTGCCGTAGGAAATTGACTTTGTTCTTTGACGTGAACGTTAAAAGCTGCACGCTGATTGGCTGTTGTCGCATATTTCTGCTGTATGATTGGCTCTTATATTAATCCATATTGAGTAAAAATGCCCAGTGCCTATCATCGTTATCGACATATATTTTATCACGATTCGATATGATATTGTTTATTGGCATGATCGTGAATTCAAGCACATTCAAGAGCAATGTTAAAAAAAACAGTGTTGTCAGTAATAATGGCAGGGCTTGACATGAACTTTTTTGCTCTCAAGCCACTGTGGCTAGTGTTTTTCCAAAGTTACTAGCCACTCAGCATTTTCACTGGCCACAATTTTGACATTGATACCATGGGGAAAACTGCCATATAGATATTTTTAATATCTCATATTTTGGCAGCAGGTATATTAGGCTGCTGTCACTTTAAGTCCTGATGCACGGATCCATTATACTGTTACACATGAGTTTTCTTTCTCAACTGTTTACATTCACTTAAAACATAACTGACTGTGTTTACATGAATACTCACCATTTTGACATTATTTTGTGTGTATTTGACTGTTTAAGATCAATAAGAAGCAAAAAAGAACTTAGTGCAATATGAGCAATCTCACACCGAAATTCAACCCCTGTAACATCAACAATTTTCATCCGGAGCAAATGAAGCGAGTGAGTGAAGGGAGACGAGTTAACTCGCTGTCGGAGAGATTAGAGAGAGAGAAAGAGCATCTGGTATCGTCTATCTATTCTGCGGAAACCCGCATTTGGCGGATATTAATATCAAGCCCTGAATAGCGTTGTTTTCGCAAGTTTATATACCGGTGTGAAAATTCCCTCACCGTGACATCCATACCTGTGGGTAAAAAAGAGTGAATAATTAATGTGTTTGGAGACTAACAGGGTTGGAATGCAGTACGGTGAAGAAATCTGGGCTGGTGAGAAACTTGGCGCTGGGGGACTGAAGCAGCAGAGACAACCGGGAGCGAGAGCTAGTGGGCCCAACCACACCGTCCCGACGGTACTCTGAAACAGAGGACAACTTACAGTGTGATATGTCTGCTGGGTTAAAACAAAAGATCTTTTTTTCTCCCTCTATTCTATTTTTCCTTGTATAGTACCTAAATAACAGACTCATATACAAGCAGTGCATTTCTATAGTGAGAGAGTACCAGGTATGGAGTGATGCAGCAGGTCAGTGTCGTCTGTAGGCATCTCTGCAGCCTGTTCGTCTGTCCTCTCATTGGTTATTGTCCTCCGAATACTCTGATACCTGAACAAAACACAGAAATACTTACATTTATTGGCATATTTACCATGTAATAATTTTGTACAAGGATAAGTGTACTTTATCCTTCATAAGTATAATGTAATATTATTATTACAAATAAATTATAATTGTTATTTGCTAATTGTTAAATTAGTTGGTGCTACTCTGCACAGATTTAAATAAATAAAAATGTAAAATAATAAATAATTTTAAGTAATCATAAATGTTATTTTTAAAACATTTTTATATAAAAACTTATTAAAAATAACATTTATGATTACTTAATATTACTTTTTATTTTATTTATATTTCCCGATATATATATATATATATATATATATATATATATATATATATATATATATATATATATATATATATATATATATATATATATATATATATATATATATATATATATATACACACACACTTAATAAATACTAAAATATATATTAAAATATTAATATAATTGGTATATAATATCATTAATAAATAATTTAATATTAAAATATTATGCATCAGAACTGTTTTCAACACTGATTATACCTTATAACATTAATACACACACATATATTTTACATTATTTATTTTTACATATATATATATATATATATATATATATATATATATATATATATATATGAATATATAAAATATTCATATAATATTAAAATATTAAGCAAATGTTTTCAACAGTGATTATAAGAAATGTTTCTTGAGCTCAAAAATATTAATATTAATTAAATGTATTATTAATTTAATTTAATTCAAAAGATGAAGAATGAAAATAAATTAAATTATTAATAATTTATTTTCTTTGCTAATATTATTTGTTTACTTGATTTGCACTTACTGTTTTACTTTTAATTTGTGCAATACCTGTGAATTAAACATTTTTTATTCCACAAATACTTACTGCAAGCCATTAAACTGTATTTTGCATTATTTTTTAGTTATGAAGGGAATATTCAACATATGTGATGCCACAAAACTTAAAAAGCATTCGATTTCTACTGACATTTTGTGCTTGACAAACTGTTAATTTTAGATGCTGCACATGTCTATGGCACAAATGCTTTTGCCTACGAAATGCATGCCAATAATGCAATAAATGATGCTGAGGGAGAGAAAGCATGATAATGGAAGAATAGATCAGGTTGCTGTGGTGACATTTTTAACGAGTTGTTTTTCCCATACGAGAGAGGATTAACAAATGGCATTTCAGACTCTGATAAATCCCACGATATTAGAACTTAAGGTCACCATGCGCTCAAAACTCTCCTGCTATCAGAACTCACTCTAATCACAGCTGATTTCATGCCAACTTGATAGATATCTGCTCGTGTGAATATTGTGCGTCTGACCTTCGGTTAAGCTGCTCCATCTGTTGAATAGAGTTGGATCTCTGTAGGATCTGAGGTGCAGCCGGAGCAGTGGGCCGCTGCCAGGTGGTGGTTCTGTTCACATGATCCACATAGAAAATCCTGCCGTGGCTGTCAATACGAGCTTCCCAGTCTACAACATACACATTACAACGACCATGGGCTTTTTTTCATGGACTAAGAAAAGCTTTGTGTTATGCCTGTTACAATGTATGCAAATATAGGACAGACCATCAATTAATTTAGGACAGTGGTTAGGTGAACCTTAAAATACATAACAAAATATTCTCTCACTTGGCGGAAGAGGCTCGTCCACTCTCTGATAGCGGCTGATGTCGTGACGCACTGAGGGAAGAGAACGCACTGGCTGATGGCCGTTCACTTGAGCACAGGCTCCTTCAAAAGGGCAAAATGAGTAAAATGTTGTGTTGTGAATATAAATAAATTATGTAAACATCAATACACTATACACAAATTATTCATAAAGTCCTCTATTACTCAAGTAGATTTACTCTGTAAAGCCATACAGCAATTTAATTCATTTTATTTAATTGAATAGAATTATTATATTTTAATAATACTTAATATGTTTTAATAAAATATATTTAATAATTATTTTTAGTTGATGCAATATTTTTTTCACATTATACATTTCATATTTTTGTTATTCGTGTTGTTGTTATACTACTTTTATATGAATATTATTAATATTATTTTTAAGATTATTATTCATGTTCTTAACATTTTTTAACATTTTTTATAATAAAGTATTATTAGAATAATAATTTTATATATTGTAATATATTATTTTTTTATATTATTATCAACAATAAATAAATCTAATATAGTGTGTTATATTTTTAAAATGATAAATATTATTTGTTATATTATTATTCATGTTCTTAATATTTATATAATGTCATACTTGAATACTAACATCATAAATTACTGTTTTTATTTAGTTTAATTATTTTTTCATTCCTCCTCTATTAAGTCTTTTATTACTCAAGTAGATTTTGTAAAGCCATACAGGAATTTAATTAATTCTATTTAATTTAATAGAATTAATTATATTTTAATAATAATGTTTTAATTAAACCTTTAATTATTATTTTAATTGATGCAATATATTTATTTTTCATATTATATCATATTATATATTTCATATTTTTATTGTTTTATGTATTTATTTTATTATTATTTTATTATTTTATTTAATATCATCAATATTATTATTCATGTGCTTAATATTTATAAAATATTATATTTTAATAATAACAAAGAAAAATAATTTGATATATTGTAATATATTTATTTTTTCTATTATTATCAACAATAAATAAATCATATGTTGTATGTTATATTTTTTAAAATGATAAATATTATTTGTAATATTATTATTCATGTTCTTAATATTTATATAATATTATACTTGAATACTAACATCATTTGTAATAAAATAAATTACAGTTTTTATTAAGTTTAATTATATATTATATATATATATATATATATATATATATATATATATATATGTTTTTTTATATAATATTAAAAAATATATATACATATATATATATATACACAATACATATATATATATGATGTGAACTGATGTGAAATCTGAAGGAAGTTTGATCACAGCTCTCTCATAAAAGTCTCCTAATGCTGATTTACTTCATAAATATCATGCATCATCACACAGTTACCTGTCTCTCCATCTGTTAGTGTGGCAGCCTGTGCTGCGTCAGCTGCCCCTCTCGCTTCATTGGTTAATTCCATCGCTTCAGCCTGTGATGCATTCCCTGATGCTTGCAGACTCTGCCTCCTCTGCCAGATTTCAGCATCTTCTTCCTCCTCATTGGCTGCCTCACTGGAGTTCCCCTGCTCTGGCTGTTTAGCTGCTGTGGCTCCGCCCCCATCACCAGCTGCATTACTGCCAGATGTTGAGGGCTCTGTGACCGCAGCAGCCTCTGTTGATCCTTCATCCCTAGTGACTGCCTTGGATGCAACTCCTTCCTCATCCTGTGAGAAATTAATTAGGAAAAATTATACAAAGGAAGGACTACATAATACAAATTTGTGCAAATTATTTATAATAACTTATTACTATCATTATTTTATTATGCATACAATTATGATAGTAATAAAAAAAATTATAGTAATAAAATTAAATCATAAAATGTTATGTATAATATGGTTTAATTAACAATAGCTGACAATGACGATATATATATATATATATATATATATATATATATATATATATATATATATATATATATATATAAATAAAATGATATATTTTTAAAATAATATTATTTGTAATAATATTATTCATGTTTTTAGTATTTATATAATATACTTTAATATAATAAATTATTGTTTTATAATAACAATACAAATTTGTGCAAATTATTTATATTAACTTATTGCTATCATTATTATCATTATATTTATTATCCATAAAATTGAGATTATCATAAAATGTTATTCATAATATGGTTTAATTAACTGTAGCTGACAATGACAATTATATATACATATGCTTAAAATAAAAACAAAAAAAATATTATTAGAAATATATATTACTAGAAATAATATTAATAAAAACATTAATATTTTTTACATTCTTAAGAGAAGTTTAATGGGTAACAATTTGTGCAAATTATTTATATTAACTTATTACTATCATTATCATCATTATTATTATGCATAAAATTATACGTCTATTTATATATATATATTTGTTAACATTAATTTTAACATTTATTAATGTTAACATTTATGTATTAACTAACATGAACTAACTGAGCAATACATTTGTTACGGTATTTATTAATCTTTGTTAACATTAGTTAATAAAAATCCAGTTGTTCATTGTTTGTTCATGTCAGTTCACAGTGCATTAACTAATGTTAACAAATGCAACTTTTGATTTTAATAATGTATTAGTCAATGCTGAAATTAACATAAACAAAGATTAATAAATGCTGTAGAAGTGCAGTTCATTATTATTTAATGTTAACTAATATAGTTAACTAATGTTAACTAATAAACCTTATTGTAAAATGTTACCATTTATTGTTTACAATAAATTAAATAAAGTTTAAATGAAATGTAACTATATATAACTGTAAAACCTACATGCAAACTGGGCTAATACAAAATACGCCAAATCCTACAGACCTGTATTTTGAAAACGGGCTGGTGAGAGCTTCTGGTGTTTTGTGTTGAGTCTCCAGAGGCAGCAGCTCCTTCTTGGCCGCCCTCAGCGCCTCCATTTTGGCTCTTTGTGGATCCACTGCTTGACCCTGATGCCGTGGCTTCAGTATCTGTGGTGCTGCTTGCAGCTTCCGACTCAAGCCTCTCCCTCGCTTTCACTGGACCCTCTCCTTTGTCCTGTTCAGAAGAGGTATGTCCATCAGGCTGCGGAGTGCCATTGGTCAAAGCCGTTTCCCGGGAGGCGTGTCCTTCCTCGTCTTCATCAGAGTCTATATGTAGCATAGCATTGAGCCGCGTGTCAGTGGGGAAACTTGAGCGCAGTTTAGGTGAGGCGGCCCCTAGCGGTCTGTCTCCGGGGCCCTTAGGGGCCTCAATGGCATCCAGGTAGTCATTAAGCGAGGCCTGGCGATGAGTATGGCCCGGGGTTACTTCGGCCGAATCTGGTGGTCCGTCTCTCAAGAGCCGATCCTCATCAGGATCCATCATGCACTCCTCAGTCCTAAAAGCGTCACCGTGCAGGGACCCTTCGGAGCCAGTGGGTGAGGGGCCCCTGGCCATGCGGGAGGAAGGATGCAAAACATCTTCGTCATCTGATGGGCTCCCAGGGTCTCCGTTCATAGAGGAGGCTCCCAGCAGAGACCCCATTGCATCTACAAAATAATATGACACTGAATATTTGATCTTGATGATGGGGACCCACTAAACAAAATGTTCTAAGAAATGTTTCCTCTTATTGATTCCTTTGTGTGCATTTTAATATGACTTTAAACCATTCAAGCGCAAGAAGACCCGCACACTGTTTTCTATGCTGTGCACACATCCAAAACGTGCACACAGAAAGCCGCCTCTCATACTGAATAGTACTGAATTGAGTTCTCTTCTGCGTCTTTTTGCACTTGAACGGACAAATACACACAGAAAATATGTCAAAATATCCTCGCAAACACAGTCAGTTATGTCTTAAGTGAACGTAAACAGTTGACAAAGAAAATGCACGTGTAACAGTATATTGAATCAGTGCAGCTCTTAAAGTGACAGCAGCCTAATATTCTATAATAATGTTAATAAAACAACAAAAGACAAAGAGACAATTCACTCACTGTTCTTGACTGACTAACTTTTGTAACTATATTTGTATATTTTATTTATAAAGTGCAGTGTTATTTTACATTTGATTAGTTTCTGTACCTGAATACCTGAAAATCATAAAACACTTTATTTCAATCGTATCTTTGTTCAGTTGTATTTATTTGTGCGATTGCTAATTTTTTAATTTGGTCTTTATTCTTTTCTCAGAATTGTGAAATGTAAGCTCATAATTATGAGAAATAAAGTCAATTGCAAATTATAAATTAACAAATGAGCGTTATAAACTCACAATTGTGAGATATAAACGTGCAATTCTGACTTTTTTCTCGCAAATCAATTTATATCTCATAATTCTGACTTTTTAACTTGCAACTTGTTTTAAAGTCAGAATTGCAAGATATAAACAATTCTGAGAAAAGAAATAAGAAATGCGAGTTTATATCTCGCAATTCTGACTTTATATGTTGCAATTCTGACTTTATAACACAATTCTGACTTTATTACTTGCAATTGCAAGGTTATATCACCAAATTCTGAAAACAGAAGTCAAAATTGCGGGATAGAAAGTCGCAATTGTACTTTTTTTTTATTCAGTGGTGGAAACAAGCTTCCATAGTTTGTGCCATGGTAGCACAAAAGTTGCTTGTGTAAGTGTTCTTTAGCCTGTTGATTTGTGTTCATGGTATTCAGATACAATTAAATGTTTTGCAATAAATGTGAATGATATCTAAGTTTTTTTTCTTCACCTTTAACCTTTTATCGAAATTATGAATCGATAAGAATTGGAATTGTTAAAATTCGAATGCTACCCAACCCTACTTGGTGAGCAGAAATCTTAATCTTAATAACCTTTGAATGGTAGTTTATGTATTAATAAACACACTGTAATTGGTACCTTCATGTCCGTTGGAGGTGATCTCCACCCTGAAGTGAAGCTGTCCGCTCACATGTTCTGTCGGCAGACGACGGCAAAGCGTGAAGCTCACATGTTGATCACTTTTACCAAAAACAGTCACACAGAAAACAATTATTGTTATTTCAATAAAAGCAATTTGTAATAAAGTTATGCATATAAAGTGCATGTAATCTTGTAATGCAGCACATTTCCGCTTTTATTTTTACAATAGTTACCTCCTGAATAATTACACAACTTATGTCTACATAAACATCAGTGGACAGAAATGAACTGAAAAGCATTTGACTCTGTTGTTAATGGAAGCTCATATATAATAGATCCTCTCAGGTATATTTAACAGTGAATACTGACCCCGCTGTATGTCTCTCCAGCAGTCTCTGCACCGGCATTGTCAGCTGACCTAAAAAGCGTTTGATGATCGGGCGACTTTTTGCAAATTTGTCCTTGACCTCAATTTCCAAAACGTCCGTCATCAGTGCAACAAAAGTGTACTTCTGCAGGGGAAAAAGAATAGAAGTATTAAAATTCAGATTTGCAGTTATGTTTCTGTGCTGAGGAAGCAAAATAATATATATATCATATATGGTAACAAAACTTTACTCTTTACTTAAAGGGGATCTATTATGCCCCTTTTTACAGAATGTAATATCTCTTAAGTCTCAGGTGTCCCCAGAATGTGTCTGTGAAGTTTCAGCTCAAAATACCCCACAGATCATTTATTATACCATGTTGCATTTTTGAGTGTAAGGAGAAACATGCTGGTTTTGTGCATGTGTCTTTAAATGCAAATGAGCTGCTGCTCCCCGCCCTGCTTTCCAGAAGAGGGCGGAGCCTGTACAACTTGTGCTTCTGCTTCTCTTACTACTCTCACAGCTACTGACAAGCAGGAACGTTACCCTGCAACATCCAGAGGTTATGTGCTGAAGAAGTGAACATAAACTCATTAACTGCCCCAGTCCGAATATGAATTACCTCTCCGTGCCACACAGGGTTAGTGGTGTTAGATATGATGGAGGTTCGTCTCTCTTGGCCGTGGTGGGTGAATGTAGGGAAGCCGTGCCTCTTGCCTGGTTGGATACTCATCTTCAGATAGGGGTCCGGATTAAAAAACATGCCCTTCTTCAGACCCTGAGCCCTGATATCTGCAATATATAAATACACAAATTTAAGCTAGCAGCATAAACATATCAATCTATCTATCTATCTATCTATCTATCTATCTATCTATCTATCTATCTATCTATCTATCTATCTATCTATCTATCTATCTATCTATCTATATCTATCTATCTATCTATCTATCTATCTATCTATCTATCTATCTATCTATCTATCTATCTATCTATGTGCACTAGCAGCTTATTACCACAAGAGGGCACATACATAGCAGAGTTTTAATTAAGAAGACAACACATTGATTTATTTATGAGATTGTATATTTGGGTTAGGATGAGACATTTGAAATCATTGTAAATTAGTCTGCAATATCAAAATCATGAAAGGGATTCTGTCATCATTTACTCACCCTCATGTCATTCCAAACCTGTATGACTTTCTTTCTTCTTTGGAAATTAAAAGAAGATATGTTGGTAATCAAACAGTTTCGGTTCCCATTGACTTCCACTGTATGGGCAAAAAATACAATGGAAATCAATGGGAACCAAAACTGTTTGGTTATTAACATTCTTCAAAACATCTTTAATGTTCCACAAAATGACAAAAAAAGAAAAAAGAAAGTCAAGTTTAGAACAACACGAGGATGAGTAAATGATGACAGAAATTTTATTTTTGGATGGACTACGCATTTAAGCCAAATTAACTGTATTATTTTGTGCACAAATTGTATATTGTGACTACTGTTTGTATAAAAATGTTATTATTGTTTTTCCATATATTCATTGTTGCGAGGAAGGTATGGGTGGTAAAATCACTGTGTGTCCTCTCATACAGTTTCTAACATTATATAGAAATCATTTTCATAAAGAAATATGTGGTAAATATCAACTATTCTTACCTGATAGAGTAAAGCTGACCAATTTCCTGCAGTGTTCAGTGACAGACTGTCCATCCACCTGTCCTTCTGTCCCGACCTGTAGAGGACATCGTAACACACAATTACACATTATGATAGAGATACAGAGGCCTTAGCATGCTGCATAATTAATATCATTATATTTTATATTATATATATATATATATATATATATATATATATATATATATATATATATAAATGTTAATGTTAACAATATATATTTTGTATATATGTATATATATATAAAATGTTAATGTTATTAACACAATATATATTTTTAGCATTATAAATATTATTCATTTAATAATTCTTAATTCTTAATATATATATATATATATATATATATATATATATATATATATATATATATATATATATATATATATATATATATATATGTTATTAAATTAATATTTATAAAAAAATATAATTTACATTAATACAATATATATTTTTAGCATTATAAATAATTTTGAATTAATTTAATTAAATTTTTAATTAAATTTAATTAAAATTAAATGTTTATGTATTAAAAATAATATATTTTACACACAAAATATTACAAATATAATATATTAAAATAAGTGATTTTCCTACAGTTTATAATGCCCAGAGAAACCCATACCTAGATGGCCTAATATATGAAGTCATATATTGATATATGACATACTGTATATATATATCAAAGCTGAAGTAATTAAAATAAAACTGGTAACCTGGCATTGACCACCACTTTAATATAAGATAAATGAATAAATACCTAAATCTTCTTGAAAGAGAGCTCATTTATTAATTAATTATTCAATATACTCAACATATTCAACACATTAATACATTTAAATATTTACGCCATGTATTTATTCAATTTGATATATTTTACAGCAGTATTTTGGTAAAACTATGGTGGTTATAGAGCCTTTAGCAGAAGAGATGATCATCGCTCAGGATCATGGTCATGAATAATTCAATCACATTATAATGTTCCTGCTCATTAACGTGGCAGTGTGATTTATGATTATAGACGATTGTTCAGCGGCAGAGCCCCAAAATGACGGCGTTTGAATGATGTTGAGATTGAGATATTACAATGTACATTTCTGTATGTCAAGCTGATGCACATTAAACTCACATTTTGGTTATTTTTTTGGTGTGTATTTGCTCAAAACATGTCACGCATCAATCTAAACCATATAAAATAGTAAGAAGAAACAGTAATTATATCAAAACATCCATTTTATAAAATGTTCAGAGTTCAGATCGAATCTAGAAAATATTCCAGTAAGCTTTAGTTATGTTATATTTGCCTGAGGAATCACAGATATGCGGTTTAGCACAAGATGACAGTCACATGATCAGATGTATTCATTTCAATAGCACAAAAATAAGTTCAAACAGCAATAGTGAATCCGTCCGGTAACTCTAGGGGTTCGAGCTCATGTCACAGAGGGTGGAATGTGCCCTTTGCACTAGTTCTGTGGCGCTGTGTCGGCAGCCAGGCGCTAAGCATATCAAAGAGTGCTCTCTACTTCCTGTGCATTCCCTGCATGCCTGTGAACATTATACGTCTCTGTGGAGTTCAGGCAAACTCCAGCGCCTGATAATGGAGCCTGCAGATACACAGGCTGAGAAACACATGCAGACCGAGACGATGAGAAACCGTGAGGATCACGCGTGTATCTGCTGCTTTTGAGGATGAGGATGAGCTCTGTTCGAATTTACCAATAACCAATATTAATATTAATGCAATTAGTTCATTGCTTGAGAACCATAACAGCCTTAAATTGGGCTAGTGAATTAAATTAGCATTCATAAGACTGGGGTCAGTAAGATTTTATTTTAATGTAATTATTATTATTAAATTGTGACAGGAAAGACATTATTTCTGTTTCATGCTGTTCTTTTGAACTTTCTATTCATCAAAGAAGTCTAAAAACATGTATTACGTTCCCCTGTTTATTGTGCTTAAAGCAGAACTCAGTAAGATTTGCGAAGCTCCCCCTACAGGTTCCTTCAGTGAATCACACTGTCTTAAATACTCCAAGCGCAGCTCTGGACTACAACGACTACAACGCGCACCAGTGCAGTAGTTTTGCAAATACAGTACAAGAAATCTCAATGGAGGTGGGTAATTTTCTAAATTGTCTTATAAACTCATAATATATACATTGTTTTTGAATTACCGTAAAGCATTTTGTCACTCTCGTGTGAACGTGAACATGAGGCGAGATTGTGTCGGGTCGAAGCTCAACTTGAAAGTTCTGTTTTCTGGCGTAGACGTGCCAGAGGGAGTTAGTGCTCGCCTCAAACACACCACTACAAGTCAATTAACCATCGTAAGGACTTAGAAAACTATTTATGAAGGTAAAAAAGTTACTTAAACAGTCAAATACACACAAAATAATGTCAAAATGCCAGTCTTGGCGAGTATTCACGTAAACACAGTCAGTTATGTTTTAAGTGAATGTAAACAGTTGAGCAAGAAAATGCATGTGTAACAGTATAATGGATCCGTGCATCAGGTCTTAACCCTTAAAGACCTAGAGCATTTTTGGGGCTCCTGACTCGCCTGCACTTTTCTCTGGTTTTCTGACCCATTCTAGCAGTTAGAATCAAGTGCCATATATCATTTTAAACAGGACAACTTGAAGTTTCAATTTAAAGTCCCAATTTTACATTTATTTTGTCTGAGAATCGATCAAATTTCCAGAATTTCAAAAAAATGCCAGCAAAAATCTGGTGTTTTTCACTGTAAACTCACACAAAACCTCCTGAAGTTTGGATTTTTTCTTTTAAAAAGTTATATTTGGACGTTTTAAACTTTCAGATGAAATTTTGTCTAAATGTAACAATCTCTAAGCAAGTTATAGCCATTTGTTACAATATTACTCTAGATAAAACTACAATATTACTCTTTAGGGATAAACAGGTATACTTTATTTATTGATAATGTGTGTCCAAAAAAGACCAGGGAGTAAAATAAATAAAAAAAAATGTTACACAACAAAACACTGAAGAAAAAGTGAATTATTAGAGAAATATATTTTCAGTCTGAACATGATTAAAAACAAATAGTGTTGCAAGTAATGAAAATGTGCAATGAAATGCTTGATGCTTGTGCAATGAAAATGGCACAAAATACACACAAAATGAGAGAGAAATATTAGTTCAACTGAACTAATAATGTAAATGCTCTTCACAAACTATAAAATAAGTATTTAGATAATATAACAAGCAAACAGAGCAGTCCTGTGGCTGTACTCCTCACTGAAAGCGCCACATTTGATTGCATAGAGACACGTTTGAAAAAAAAAATTGCAATAACTTATCTGATGTGGGACTGTTTTATCCTCATTTTCAGTTCATTTTATGTCAAAGTCATGCTTTGTAACGTGTTCTAATTCAAATCTGTTATTTTTGTGTTTGTTTTCATACACGCAGATACAAGCAAATACTTTCACTTTGCACTAATTCATACTTCCAAAGAAACTTGATAGTATCATGGTTCAACTGACCAAAACCTATGTTTATTGGTTGAGATGATGATGGTTTGAACCAATCTGGGCATAGGAGGCAGGACTAGGCATCAACAATCGTTCCTGTTTGGCTTGGAGGAACAAACCACATGCATTGCCTTGACGAATCAATGCTGCAGATTTTGATGACGTAACAAGTCTCACTACGGAGCCTATGAATGTCAGAAAAAGTCAAGAATCTCCTATTTATGGTACATTTTAAAGCATACAGTTTGGATTAGCGGTTCAGAAGTTATTAAACATTTTAGAATGATAGTTCTTTTTGTCCGTCTCGGTTTTTGAGGGTTAAAGTGACAGCAGCCTAATAAACCAGCTGCCAAATTATGAGATAATATTAAAAATATCTTTATAGCAGTTTTTCCCTTATGGTATCAATGTCAAAATTGTGGCCAGTGAAAATGCTGAGTGGCTAGTAACTTTGGAAAACCACTAGCCACAGTGGCTGGTGAGCAAAAAAGCTAATGTCAAGCCCTGATTATGGGAGAAAATACTCAACTCTGTTTTCAACCACAATTCAAAGATTGACAAAGATCAACAGGAGCATGTTTGCAGCCCCATCTGATGCCAACAACTCAATACTTTTAAGTCAGACACTTACTGTGACTCCAGGGTTGCTGACAGTGATGCAGGGGGTTGTGGCCCTCAGCGCTCCACTCACTCCATGGTAATATTTGAAACAGATTTTGGTCTCAGCTGAGAAATTTAAACACAAGATCATGTTTCTGAGAGCTCAAACATTTGAAATATAAACAGCACTTACAGTATCACCATTCTTATTCTCACATAATATCTTATTTAATCATCGTTTCAGCCTCAGGTCACAGACCGTCTGATCCATAATGCACACAAAAATGGAAAGAGCTTTCTCAAAAGGGCAAGCTGTAATCTGATTGGCTGGCTTATGCAATTCCCAGGAATGAGTGTGCAGAGGATTTATTGTTTCTCTGCTGAGAAACAAAGTGTTTTCATGTTCCCAGGCTGCAACACTGAGCGTTTCAAAAAATAAATCTTGCCAAAGTTTATGAGATTTATGGCATCTAATCTTTCAAATATTTTGTAAGACACATTTAGTGCTAAGTGAACAGGATATCTGTATATTTAGCTTCTCTCTGAAATTAAAATCTGATTTCAGCTTTACTTGCTCCTAAACATCACAGAAATTCAACACAATAAATATAGAAATAACCACTCTAAAAGAAGCTGGGTTAAAAACAACCCAACTCAACTACTGATTCAAAATTACAATATAGCAATTTTTAAACAATAGTTGAGTTAAATAAAACTACTCAGCAGGTTGGGCAAACATTTAACCCAACCACTGGGTCAAAACAACCCAACCGCTGACTAAAACAACCCCATCGCTGGGTTTGTTCATATTTAACCCAACTTGGGTTGTTTTTAACCCAGCATTTAGAGTGTATACGGTACAGTTGAACAGGACAGGTTTGTCTGACCAACATGTAAAGCACTAAAACACTGTTTGTTAATAAATTAATAAATGTTAATTTCCAACCGATTTTGAGTTACTTTTAGGTGAGCAATATACTAATTTTTACACAACAGTTCAGTTAAATAAAAATACCTAGCAGGCTGGGTCAAACATTTAACCCAATTGGTCAAAACAACTCAAACACTAGGTTAAAACAACCCAGTGTATATTTCTATATCTTATATTTCTTGTATCTCTCTCTCTCTCTCTCTCTCTCTCTCTCTCTCTCTCTCTATATATATATATATATATATAAAAATCAATAATATTTATAATGATAAAAAATATATCTTAAGAATATATGCATTATTAAATTAATAATGTGGAACAAATTTTAAGATTATAATTAATATGAATAATTATTTATTTATTTATTAAAATTGATTTATTTTTTGTATTTATTAAGTAGTATATAAATCTATTTTTAGAATATTAATTATTTAAAAAAAAATATTATTATTTATTTACAGACTGACAATTGTGACAGCCCAGGAATTAATAATATACATATTAATAAAATTAATTATAAATTAAATTAATAATATTTATAATGCTAAAATTATATAAGTTAATATAATATAATAATATAATATAATATATGAGTTAATATAAATTATACTTTTTTTAAATAGTTAATATTGTTAATGTAATAACATATATATAACATATATAATAATACACATATTAATAACATTTATAATGCAAAATCTTTTTCTGATTTTTTAACTCAGCATTTTTTAGAGTGTATACTGCACAGTTGTACAGGACAGGTTTGTCTGACCATCATGTAAATCACTCAAACATTATTTGTTTTGTTTTTACACACGGAGCAGATTTAAATTGCAAGTTAATATCACAGACATGAATGAAAAAAAAGTACTTCACAGAATATGCATTTTTGCTCTCACATTTCCAGTTAGTTTGCTATTAAACTTTTTAAAACTTTATATAGAAGTTTCTACACTACCGTTCAAAAGTTCCACAAATCTAGAATATCATTTTAGTTTACTGCTCACCAATTCTGCATTTTTTTAAATCAAAAACACAGTAAAAAACAGTAATATTGTGAAATATTGTAATATTGTGAACAATTTAGTTTGAATATATTTGAATATATTTTAAAATGTAATTTATTCCTGTGATCAAAGCTGAATTTTCAGCATCATTACTCCAGTCTTCAGTGTCACATGATCCTTCAGAAATCATTCTAATATGATGATTTGCTGCCCAAGAATATTATATATGATATTCTTATATTATATCCTGACCTCAAACTTTTGAATTGTAGTATACCAAACACTTGATGCCAGTAAACTTGTAAACCTAAAGCATATATCATTTTTCAACACTCTCACTTACGCTCCATGAAGTACGGTCCGGCCTCAAGCCTCCAGACGATCTGCCCCCTCTGAGTGCCGTTCACCCCGCGGTTCTTCGAATCCCAAACGTTAGCGGGACACGTCTCATCTGTGTTGGCACAAAAACGTGTAAATATTTGCTTTATACATAAATGACTAAGATGAAGGGCCTCCGCCAGGAGTCAACAACTCTCATGGCTGTGAAACTCGTAGGGTTGGCTGATCGATTGTGCCATGCAGCCGCCACACCTCAGGCACATTCTCTCAAGAGCTTAACGTCTTTTCTAAGGGTCTTGAGAACAAATCAATGGTAAAGTGTTTGTCCTGAAGGTAAGGAACCATGTTCTTACTTGGTGTTTCCTGCTCTTTAGCTCCTCAACTCAACATGCCCCCCTGATCAAACAAGCCTCCTACCAGCTCCCATCTGCTTGCCTCTCTCACAGATCTTACTCCATACAGACAACAGTAATACAGCGTAATACCCTTTCATGCATGATGCATAATACAGTAAATACAGCATACTCAAGCACAAATACACCATAAAAGTACTGTATTTACACAATGACAACTACGACAGCTAAAAGAGGCCAGGCAATGTTGTTTTATATAAAATATAGACATTATATGTTATATATATATATATATATATATATATATATATATATATATATATATATATATATATATATATATATATATATATATATATATATATATATATATATATATATATATATATATATATATATATATATATAATATTTATAATAATATTATAATTTATAATAAGAATATATGTATTATTAAATTAATAATGTGGGAAAAATTTAAGATTATTAATCATTTATTTTATTTTAATTTATTAAGTAATATATAAATATATTTTTAGAACGTTAATTATTTAAAAGAGAAAAATATTATTTATTTACAAATTAAATGAATAATATTTATAGTGCTAAAAATATAGTGTTATTATAAATTATAATTTTATAAATAATATTGCTAATTTAATAACATAATAACATATATAAATAATATTTATAATGCAAAAATGTATATATTGTGTTATTAATATTAATTATATATGTGTATGTATTTTAGCATTATTAAGATTATTAATAATTCATTTATATTTATATATATATATATATATATATACACATATATATACACATATATACATATATATATATATATATATATATATATATATATATATATATATATATACATATATATATATATATATATACATATATACATATATATATATATATATATATATATACATATATATATACATATACATATATATACATATATATATATATATATATATATATATATATATATATATACACATACATATATACATATATATATATATATATATATATATATATATATATATATATATATATATATATATATATATATATATATATATTTTTTTTAGAATGCTAATTATTTAAAAAAGAAATTAAATGTTTATATATATTTTATATGATTATATAGAGATAGTAAATAGAAAATAGTAAAGAGATAGTATGAATTTATAATCTCTATATAATCTATATAATCATATCAATATATATATATATATATATATATATATATATATATATATATATATATATATATATATATATATATATATATATATATATATATATATATATATATATATATATATAAAACAATCTACATATACAATTTTATTTTAATACAAAAAATGATTTAAAATACAAATTGTAATCAGCTGTGGGACAATGCAGAATGATTAATCTCCATTACAAGTCCAGTATCTATTGGCAAAGTAAAAAGAGGGCACTAATGAAGTGATTGGCAGTGATTCAGAGCAGACAGGCATTGTGGGTAAACCGAGTCCATGAGCACATTAGCTTCAATTTCCAGTCTGAGCTTGTCTAATCAATACAGCCACATAAACCAGAGACCCAATGACCCACTGCTGATTACCTCTCTGTGACACAATCTTTTTCTCCTTTCCGCCCTCTGATTCAGGACAAACTGTCTCTGAACAAAAGAGTGGATAACATCTAATGACAAAACTCCCAATTAAGCAATCAGCCTGATTTAGGTGGAATTAGGTCTTAAGACAGACAGTGAACATGTGACTCAAATCTTTCCAGTTGCAAACAATCATAAATGAATTCATGAACAAGAATCGGACATTCAGAAGTGAGTTTCCTCTGAAGAAGTGTTTACAGCCCGTGTTTGTCTCTAGTCTGTGAACAGTAATTTTAGGACACTGTTCATTCTGTCAGATCCTCAGTGAACAGACCAGCCTTGTCTACTGTGATCTACAGCAGCTCATCTGAAACTATATCACAGTGCTGACACTGGGCCTCTGTTACTGAATGCCTACAAGGAGCCACAATTCACCCGACCGTGTCACATGACTCACGTAAAAATCAATCATCTCTGACTCCATTGCAGCGGAGCCTTGCATCATCCTGTTTCCCGGAAAAAACAGCTAAATGCCTTACTGTAAAGTCAGGATATATTCTGAGCATGTGATCAAAAATAAGAGAAGTAAATAAGTTTAATACAATGTTTAATGTGTTAAAGGGGTATCCTGTAAGTTTCAGAGCTAAAAACTTCCTTGTTGTCCAATAAAAGCTTTTATTGACACCAGACCCAGCAAACGACAGGTTTTTCAAATTGGGGATCTATGACGTCAAAGGGCAGCAAGCACCGCCTCCGCAAAAGAAGATCAACGCCTACTTCATCACTACCTGTTTAGCCCCGCCCACCGATTTGTGCATGACATGCAAGGCAAGGCAAGGCAATTTTATTTGTATAGCACATTTCATACACAATGCAATGCAATAGAATAGGTAGCCTAAGTAACATAGGCCTATGTGGTGCTAAACCGAGCTACCAAGCAATAAACATGCCGCTGAGGATTACAAAATATTGTGCAGTGCCTGGACTCGACAGTAATGCAACAACATGTAAGTTACTGTGTTAATTCTAATGCCTGATCTGATATTAATGATTCATGTACAGTCATGTTCTTTGTCTGTGTGTCAGTAAATCAATCCCGTGACTAAACGTAAACTTGCGTTGTTTCTCTTAGTAGGATGAAAATAATCTCTTATTTAACGGTGATTAAATTATATAAAGAAAGTGATCAAAGAAAGCTCCCTTGGCAATCATTGGAGCAGCGCATGCTGAAGCTGTCAATCAAACAGCGCAAGTTTATCGTGACTGACGCGCAAAACTCCCGTTTAATTCAACGAATCTCTTAGTTATATCGCGTTTGCACTTTTAGTGAAGATGAAAGCATTTGTTAACATGCAGAAATTGAGTTGCAATGACGAGATCACTGCTTTCATGCGCTCAACAACAACATGTCTGTGATCAGCTACAGTGTTCATCTCTGCAACCTTTAATGCCACGATCTAAATATAATGCCATAGATCTAAATGAATGCAGCACTTTTCACGATTAGTTATCCTTGAGAGCTGTAATAGTAAAAACGCGTTAAATGAGAGAGTAATACTTGGCCATTTCAAATGGAAAGATGTCAGCCAATCACAGCAGTGGGCGTTTACACTGAAGTCTCACAGCAGACACGCCCCTTAAAACAGAGCGCTCAAACCAGAGGACTAAAATCAGGGTAGGAAAAATGCCTTTTATTTATAATTTATGACAATTTTGGATGTAAAAAGCTTATTAACATTATAAGTGCACCCCAGGAAACATTATAAAACAATAAAACAACGCAGTTCATGACCCCTTTAAAGGTAACTAATTTGACATTAAAAGAAGAGAAATGGCAAATAACTGTTTATCAGAAAGTGTTAAATAGACCTTCTCATCCACTGATTTATGGGTGGATCCTGAAGCCTTTTCGAGGTAACATTTGATCCCAAAATAAAAAAAGACATTTTTTAAAAATATGAAATAATATTTTTCATGAGGAAAACAAAATGTTTTAACACCATTATGATTCTTTTTCATGACATTTTCATAATAATTGAGCATATGATCTTTAACATAACGTGCCAAGATGTTTTATGATGGAAGTTTTTTGTAATCCCCATTATACTCAAATTATAATGAAAAAATTAACATACGTTTCTTTCAATTATTTAAACCAGCATAAAAAGGCAGTAAAACAAATATTATCATGATATTTAATTTTTTTATGATGTATAAAGAGATTTACTTTGTATTGACATGTATTTACCTCTTTTAATTTTAGTACAATTAAGTAAAAGTGAAGAAAATGTGCTTAATTTGTCATGAAAATATTAATGCAAAAAAAAAAAAAAAAAAAAGACCTCAATTTCTTTATGGAAAATATAATTTATCGTTTCTTTCTTTTGATTTTGGGCTGAGATGTGACCATAAATGTGGTGTTGGTATTGATTTTTTTGAAGGATTAAATCTTTTATCGGAATAACTGAATGCATTCAGTTGAATGCATACATTAGAATGAGTCATACATATAAAAATAATGAGATTAATATTATAATTATTGTTTTAAAACAAATAAAATGGTTACACTTTAATTCCGATGGTCCACTTTAGACATTCTACTTACTATAAGTAACTTTCCAACTACATGTTAACTAACTCTCATTAGAGTATTAGTAGACTGTTAGGTTAGGGTTCAGGTTAGTAGAATAAATTGACATATAGAATGTCTGTTGAGGAGCATCAAAATAAAGTGTTAGCAGATATTAAGCAGACTGTCTACTAATACTCTAATGACTGCTAGTTGACATGTAGTTGCAAAGTAATGTCTAAAATGGACCATCAAAATAAAGTATTACCAATAAAATGAACCAAATCAAACTGGTCATATTAAGGCAGTTGTTCTGTTTGTGTGTAGCACAGGTCATAAATCAGGTCACTCCCATGGGGAAAATAGGACTATGAATGAAACTCCAGAGGATCTGAGCGGATCGATAGTGGGCACAATCCCTGAGCAGAGGCCTTCCTCTGGGACAGGCCACAGAGGAATTCCCCCGTCCTGATCGATGGCCTCATGAAGATGGCTGTAGTAGAGTGAGGGATCGGCTTTCACTGACCCTGAACCCTGTGCTCATACCAGCAGAATCTTCTTTACTGTATATAATATGCATCTATCTTTAAGAATAAGCAAACGAAAAGCAAGGTTTTATGTGAACTACATCATTAAATCTTATATTTTTTACCAATATGTGAGTAATGATTATATGATTTTGTGGGAGCTTGAGGGGTTTTATGATATCAATATTCGATCCCTAGATAATTTAGGTCCATCTAAAGTACTTTTCGGCCTGTTTTTTCATTTGCAAAGAGAAAGACAGATCACCGAAAAGTAATAGTACACCGAGCTGCACAACTCAAGGTATCATTACCGTAGCTTGCACCACTAAATACCCACTTCCAAGAAGCCAAATCTATAGAGATTGTGTTTCTGAAGCAGTCTTGATACATATGATTCAAGCTAATGCTTTTCTTTAGCTGAAAATTTTTTATGAAGTTTAAATTCACTAGTTTACATTACAAACATAACGGAAATGGTTGCAAGTGTTGGAGGTGTTTTCCATGTTAAGTTGACAACTTTGTTTATGGCTGTTGGCCATTTAAAAGCATTAAACAACATCTGCAAAGTTACGGCGCTCAAAGTTCAATGCAAAGGGAGATATTTACTTTTACAGAAATCGCTTTTTAAGGACTACAACAAACGGCTGGTATGGACTACAACAAGCTTCTTCCTGGATTGGTGACAACACAAACCCTAAAATTTAGATAAACCCCGCCCCCAAGAACATGCAACAAAGGGGGTGAGGCCATGTTGGGCTGCTTTAGAGAAGAGGAAGAGTTGTTGTAGTAGAGAGTTGTTGACATGCCGTCATTTACATCAAGTGAGGATCAATTCAACGCTGGATTTGCACAAAAGATTAACATGACGGCACATGCTAGTCGATGAGTTGAATCAACTCCACAGCAATTACATAAATTTATCCACTAACCATTCAGAAATATCCAGTTTCATCTAAAAGTTGTAACTTCTTCCTGAGTCTCTCCATCAGTGTCGACTCCAGTTTGAACAATGTAAGGCTGAACACCGTTACTGACAATCCTCATTTTGGCTGCGTAAGATTCTCCAGTTTTGTTGTTGTTGTTAAAGCTCCACCCTCTTCTGGAAAGGGGGCCGGGAGCAGCAGCTCATTTGCATTTAAAGGGACACACACAAAAACGGCATGTTTTTGCTCACACACAAATAGGGGCAAATTTGACAAGCTATAATAAATGATCTGTGGGGTATTTTGAGCTGAAACTTCACAGACACATTCTGGGGACACCAGAGACTTTACATCTTGTAAAAGGGGCATTATAGGTCCCCTTTAAGAATATTATTCCAATTGGATTTGCACCTCAAACAAAACCATTTCATTTAATTAAAGATTTTTAAATAGCTAACCATCACTACACTATACAGTGGGGAAAGGAAATATCAAATGTGTCCACTTTACCTGCAACTACCCTAAAATGATAGTGAAATAATGTCTCTGAACATTACAAATGTGTGAATAGTGCAAGTCAGTGAATGGTTACTTATATTGCAGTTGCTCTTCTAGTCTGTATCTAGGGATACTGGTGGGTTGAGCTTGTTCATGGTTGGTTGGTATCTCATGGGACACACTTCGCTAATCCTCCCACCTCTCCTCTACAAATCAAAACTACGGCGGTTATGGGCTCTCAAAAGCATCCGCAATAATGCTGAGTAATTAGATTCAATCATCAGTGCAAGTGCAGAGGAGAAGACGAGATAAAATGTAGCTAATGACGTGGTGCAATTAAGACAGTGAATAACAGAGTCAGCAGTTCATCTGTTTTCATGTGTTTATTCACTGGTAGTCTTCTGTATTTACTATGCAATTTAAAGAATTTTTCAAGTAATTTTTCAAGAAATTTTAAAATGTTTGCAGCATGGTTAAAAAATACGCTACAGATATAAAATTGTGTTTTTGAGAGAGAAAAAAAAGTCACGTATAGGTCACATTTTATTATTAGGCCTACATTCAGAAATAGTGTAAAATACTGGTGAAGAACTCCTTTCTAATACACTATAAACATAGCTATAGGCTATTTTAGATCCCCTCACTCCACAACAAATCCTTTAAATTTAACGGTAGTCATGCTGAATGGCACAGATGCCGAGTTAGCAATGCTAGAACTGTGTGTGAGTGTGGTTGTGTTTGTTTGTGTATGTGTGTGTGTGTGGCGCCTGCGCGATCACTTGAATTTTTTCCTTATAACGACGGAAACCATTTAAAATACTCTGTCATTTATGGTCATACTGATAAGAGTAAGCTCAGTAGCTGAGTAGTCTCAGCATATATAGTGTTTTCTTTCTTTTTGTTAATCTGTTACTTATTTATAGGCCTATATGTAATTTTATTCTTTTTTCTGTGTTCACAGAAGCGCTGCATGTGCGTCATGTGACGGTGTGTGCATCCTCACGTTCTGTTGTTTATGCTGCTGTTTGTGGGTGTAATTTTGGTATTTTTAATGGGTCACAGACAAATTTATTCTAATTTAATTTAATTCTAATTAGAGAATCTTGTCAGTTAACAGTTAATGATTGGATAACGAGTGTTGGTTATCAGTCAGGGAAAAAAAACAAAATGAACAATAAATTTTGATGATTTTGGCGAGCATCACCACTTACATCAGGTGTAGATACGATGTTTACATTTAAATAAACTTACATTTTGGTTTGCATACATAAAATAAAAATCCAAATAAAGCAAAAAAGTCAATTTATATGAAGTAGCATTCTGATGTTAAATATTTACTTTACATGATTATCAATAAATATGCATTAAAGGTCCCGTTGTTCGTGGTTTTTTGAAGCTTTGATTGTGTTTATAGTGTGCAATATAACATGTGTTCATGTTTCGCGTGTAAAAAAAACACAGTATTTTTCACATAATTTACTTATCTGTATACCGCTGTTTCCACTGTCATAAAAACGGGCTGATGACTTCCTTGTTCTATGAAGTCCCTCCTTCAGAAATACGTAACGAGTTCTGATTGTGCCAGCGGTTCCTGTGTTGTGATTCGACAGCAGCTTAGCGTATCTTGCCCGGAAAGGTCACGCCTCTTACCATAACGTGGAGATGCATGCGCTCAGTGTTATTGTAAACGTGTCTTTAATTTTACCCTATCAATTTGAGCCGGAATCAGACCCGGTGATTGGACTGCGGGATGAAAATAACAGCGTTTCGACGACATGGCGACAAACACACTCTACAAACGCAACTCTTGTGTATTCCTGTGGGCGGAGGTTAGTCAAAAAACTGTTTTAGTGACGTCATTAAAGAAGGAAGTAGAGGGATGTAGTCCAAACTGGCCGTTCGATGTAGGCGACTTCTGTTAAATAAAATATCTCGCTTGGCATTGAACTTTGAGCTTTAAAATTTTACAGATTTTATTTATACTCTAACAACAACATTACACACTAACTAAAGTTTGAAACATGGGATCACGAAGAACGGGACCTTTAATGCATGCTTATGTAAAATGCTTATGTAAAAAATACATATAAACTGTGGTTGAAATATTGCATTATACTTTACCATTAATATAATATAAAATTACTCATATAACGCAATAAGAGTTTAGTCATACCACCCACCTCTGGGTTACAGCCTGTCCATATCCAGCTCAATGGAGCGGTAACAGAAAGAATCATCTTTTTCCATTTATCCACCTTTTCAGACCAGAAATGTTTTTTCTATCTCAGCTATTTCCAAACCTTGTTCATATGACTGTCAAAACATATGACAAATCTGACCTTTAAGTTACCAGATAAAAATAAACCCCTAACAGAAAAAAACTAGTAGCAAACATCTTAAATGATGAAGAAAAACTTTGAATGAATCTGCAAAACATTAATAAAACTCCATAACAATAATCAAAGATCATCTAGAGAACAGACTATGTGCCTTTTGGATATTCAAAGCCAAAATTGGGGATAACACATCACAAATTATATAATGTGATCTATTCATAAAATCAGAATTAGCACAATTTACTGCCTTGGTGCTTGGTTTCAGCCAGAAATACTTCAGATTAAAGTAAAATGTTGCAAACAACACTTCATGTTGACTTTAGTACACTATATGTATTCTTGTTGGCCTACATGGCATCCAGTCTACACAAATAAATGGTGCAAAATGTCAAAACAAGGTCTCTTTTGAAACAGAATTAACAAAGCTGTCCAAACTGCAATCACAATGTCTACAGGCTACATTCTCTGCATGAAAAATTAGGCCTATACTACTTTAAAGGTGCCATCGAATTGAAAATTGAATTTACCTCGGCATAGTTGAATAACAAGAGTTCAGTACATGGAAATGACATACAGTGAGTCTTAAACTCCATTGTTTCCTCCTTCTTATATAAATCTCATTTGTTTAAAAGACCTCAGAAGAACAGGCGAATCTCAACATAACACCAACTGTTACGTAACAGTCGGGATCATTAATATGTATGACCCCAATATTTGCATATGCCAGCCCATGATCGAGGCATTACACAAGGGCAGCCAGTATTAACGTCTGGATCTGTGCACAGCTGAATCATCAGACTAGGTAAGCAAGCAAGAACAATAGTGAAAAATGGCAGATGGAGCAATAATAACTGACATGATCCATGATATCATTATATTTTTAGTGATATTTGTAAATTGCCTTTCTAAATGTTTTGTTAGCATGTTGCTAATGTACTGTTAAATGTGGTTAAAGTTACCATCGTTTATTACTGTATTCATGGAGACAAGAGCCGTCGCTATTTTAATTTTTAAACACTTGCAGTCTGTATAATTCATAAACACAACTTCATTCTTTATAAATCTCTCCAACAGTGTAGCATTAGCCGTTAGCCACGGAGCACTATCAAACTCATTCAGAATCAAATGTAAACATCCAAATAAACACTGTACTTACGCGATTAGACATGCTGCATGACGAACACTTTGTAAAGATCCATTTTGAGGGTTATATTAGCTGTGTGGACTTTGTTTATGCAGTGATAGAGTCGAGAGCTCGGGAGGGGGCGGAGAGCGCAAGCAATTAAAGGGGCCGCAGCCTGAACTGGCGCATTTCTAATTATGCCTCAAAATAGGCAGTTAAAAAAATTAATTAAAATAAATCTATGGGGTATTTTGAGCTGCAACTTCACAAACACATTCAGGGGACACCTTAGACTTATATTACATCTTGTAAAAAAAAAAAACTTTCGATGGCACCTTTAAGGAGACAAACCCTTCTCCACCTCACTTTAGTTTCGAAGCTGCTGCAATTTCTGCACTTCTATTGGCACCAAATGGCATTGCAATCTGCTTGTTTGAGCGTAACAACATTAGTTCAACCAATGCCGTGAGCTTTGACCAGAACTACCTGTTTGTCTAAAATGATTGAATGGGGGAGTGTTTATTATTTTCTGCAATTCTGTTAACGGCAAAAGGAATAATGCATTGTAACATTATTAGCTGCAGTAAGTAAACATAAGTTTACCTTCCAAAAAAGTAACATATTTCATCATTTTCAATAGAGTTTCCCCACACCCCAAAACATCTTACCGATATGGTACAGCCCAATCCAATCAGTGGCATCCACCTCCTCCTTGATGTCCCAAGAGATGACCAGGTTTTGCCCTCGCCCGAGTGTGAACTGGTACGTAGAGGCTGTTAAGGAGGAACGGCTATCCGACGTCACCAGGTCGGTGTCGCTGTTGGCTCGCTGCAGGCCCATCGGTTCAGCAGCTCCTCCTCTAGAGCTCCCCGCATTCCCAGAACCACCCTGTGACGAAAGGCTGCGGAGGTTTTCCGGGCTCAGCGTGTAGCGCATGTGCGGGGTGCGCCTCCGCACCACTAGGAGATGTTCACGGGCGGTGGTGGTTGTGCCGGTTGCCATGGTGACTTGGGTGGAGGGGTGGGAAGTGTGGTGTGGGGAAGGGGTTGGGTGATGAGAAGGGGTTGGGTGATGAGAAGGGGGAGGGTGGGGGCGGGAACGGGGAGGGAGGACTGCCGTGGCCAGCGAGGGGCGAATGGTGGAGGTCGGGATGAGATGGAGGTAAGAAATAGGAGCCAAATGGCCAAAAAGGGAGGGAAGGGGTTGAGATTGGGTTTGGGCTCAAGAAGCCCTAGTTGGATGAAGTTTTCCTCTTCCTTAAGTTCTCTGGAAATGGTGGTGGCATCTAATATGATAAGTTTATTAATTTGACCTCAAAAATTCATAACAATCTTGGGTTTATGACCTCAAGGTATTTTAAGCACATCTAGTCCAGAAGATTGAGGGTTTGCTGGGCCTCCAAAACTCAAAGAGCATCTAATGCGAGTCAGATCTCTCAAGAGTTCATTTTCAAAGTCTTTGAGGAATGGTGGAAGTCATACAGAGATCGTTCCTGGGTGGTAAATGGCCTTAAAACAAGGTTAGATATGGGTTCATGCCCAATAAGAACCAAAAGTCCCTAGTCAATGGAAGTTTTCTCCTTCCTTAAGTTCTTTGTAAGCGGCAGTGGCATCTAAAATGATGAGTATATAAATTTGATTTCCAAAATTCATAACAATCGTGGGTTTGCAACCTCAAGATATCTTAAACACATCCAATCCAGAAGATCGCGGGTTTGCTGGGACTCCAAAACTCAACTGAAAGAACATCTAATGCCAGTCAGATCTTTCAAAAGTCCATATTCAAAGATCATTCCTGGGTGCCAAACGGCCTTAAAAAAAAAAAAGAAAAAGAAAAAAAAAAAAAGCTGAGGTTTGGGTTTAGGCCCAAAAGGGCCGACAAACCCACTCACAGCACTAGCTGATGAGGTTTTCTCCTTCTCCGAGTTCTCTGGGGTTTGGCATCTAAAAAGACAATTACATAACCCACTTCTAAAATACCCAACAGGCTTGAGTTTATGCCGTTGAGGTATCAAATAAGCATCCAAACCAGAAAAGAAAAAGAAAGGCTGCCGGATACCTCTCAAAGGTCCATATTTAGAGTCTCAGAGGGATTAAAGCACTGAAAAACAAAAATGAACTGAATATAACATATTTCTCAGTATCACAACGGTTTCTGTCCATTTCATCTGCTATGGGCATTACTACTTCCTGTTGTTTAATGCAGGGTGGATTTTTCCTGTCCATTTGTACTACCCAAGAGGGGAATAAGAACTGGATATGTGATGTAAGGAATCTGATCTCCGCTTTGCCTTCAGGTCCAGGAGATGGTTTGATTCCACGCTGGGGTTTGGTTAATTGCACATATACCAGCAGGCGCAAATGGAGGATACCTAAAGGAAAAGAGAAAACAGGAACAGGGGTAATTAGGTAGAAAAACAGAATGAGTTTATAAATTTATCACAATGAAGTTGAGGACAATGATTCATCAGGTTAACATAAGCTATTGACATATTGATTGTAAAAGAAAAAAAGAAAACTCTAAATACTGCACATGAGCATCACCGTGTAATCCTTTTGTAAACCTCTTTCTTACACTAATTTTCCCTCACTTTATCTCTCTCACAGTCAGCCCTCCTTTCAAGCTTAGATAAGCGTGTGGCTCCTAAATTAGCTCTTTCTGCTTGAGTTGTCTGTGCAGGTTTCAAGAAGGGTGTGAAACACAGAGCGATGTGGCCTGCCCAGCTTACCTCAGCACGTCCTGGCCACCGACCAAACACAAGAGCTTTCTATACTACTGCCAAAATCATCCCGTATACAGCCACGAGTGTGTCTGTCTCGCTGTGTCTGTAGGGGCTAGTTCACACAGTAGAACCTGTTTTTGCTTTGAAAAATGCAAGATGGGGCAGTGGAATAGGGAAAAATGCAAGGTATCAAGATAATTAAAAGTTTAACTGATTTTAACTTGAGCGCAGCGGTCATACGTGTCCGCCTAGCACGTTTATATAGAAAAACAATGAGAAAGTAGCTCAATGGAATGGAAAAACATGTTCTGTAGTCTATAGACACTGCCCCATCCAAATACCACATTTTAGTACATGAATGTGGTAATCTATCAGTATCATGTTATATACTATATGGGTCATTCCGTGTCAACTCAACCAGAGGTCCCTGGTTCGAATTTTTGATTTTGTTAATATTTTTTCTGTAGAAAGACAATTTAGTCAAATTAGAGGGGTGTAAAAATGACTTTAGAAAGATGGCAGCATTAATATTTTATTTTTACACAGAGTTTGGTAGGTTTATTAGTAAAATCTGATGACTTTAGCAGTCTTTGTTTCATTATATGCCAACGGTGACAGTTCAAAAATGGCAAAAAAGCACTTCTTGTGTTTTTTGCCTCAAGTTTACATGCTTGTAAGTCAAGAAGTATTAAATATATCTTAATATTCTTTTAGATTCTGGTTCTTAACTAACTTTCCTTTGGGAATCTTCATTTTAAAGGCCCTTGATGGTTCAATCCCAGAGATCTCAATGCAGCTCCATGAGTAAATTGGTAAATTGTACACATTTTCAATGGTCAAAAACCAAATGTGAGTCACTTTGCATACAGCTTATACTTTTTTCTTTTAAAGAGGAATATCTGAAGAACAAATAATGTTGAAACTAGAAGTGGATCTTGTGTTTTTCTTTTACCTGAGTGCCATAAATACTCCTTTTCCAAAGTTTGCATGCCTGTAACTCTAAAAGTATTCAAGATATCTTAATATCCTTCTAGATTCTCATTCTTAATAAACCTGAAATCCTTATTTTCAAGGCCCTATATAGTTCAGTTCCATGGATATGGGATCTTAAATCAGCTCCATGTTCAAGTTGTTGAATTTTATGCATTTCCAGTGATCGAAAACCAAATGTGGTTCACTTTGCACACAGCTGAAACTTATTGCATTTAAAAAGGAATGTCTGAAGAATAAATAATATTGAAACTAGAAATGTATCTTGTTTCCCTCTATCAAAAGAATTGCATAATTTGGTTGTTTTGACATGGAAGGACCCATATATCGATGTTACTGCTTCTAATGCCATGGTACACCAATGTATTTTCCTGTAAAGGAACATTATCAGTAGATGCTGTATATAAAAAGATGACTTTTGGAACTTTTTGGAAAAATTAAAATAGGTTTAATTTGTTAATTTTATGCTTTGAATTTCACCACAAGTTGATTGATTTTGACAGAGTAAAGCCATTTTGATAAATTGCTGTGCAATGGTTTAATATGGATCCAATTACACAGAAAATGAGGAGAATCAGAGACAGATGGAGCAACTAAGAAACAGAAGAGAAAGCGATGAAACTCTGGAGATAAAGTGTGATCGAGATCAGACGGTGCAGTGGAAGTTATATAACTACAGCAGAGACAGCGACAGAGAGACTAAATGAAAACCATATATCAGATATGGCATATGAACACAAGCAAGGCATTAGATCATAAACATCACACTTTAATGACATCTGTAGCCAAATACTGTTTACACGGTTAGGTTTACTCTGATTGGTGAGATCTTAAAGAAATATTTCACCCAAAAATGGCATCAGTTACTCATCATGCCATTTCAAACCCGTAAGACTATCTTTGTTCTGTGGAACACAAAGGATTTTTGAACATTTTGGATATAATCAAAGGCGCATGAGGACTGGTGCTGTCAAGCTCCAAAATGACAACCATAAACTATGACACCATAACAGCATCATAAAGGTGGTGTGATATAAATAATTTGGTATATTCTAAGTCTTTCGAAGCAGTACAATAGCTTTGTGTGCGAAACAGATCAAAATTATCATTATTCACTGGAAATTTTGACACCCGCCTTTTGCATTCATGATTGTTCAAGAAGGATGCAGTGATTCGTGAACAAATCATTCTTTTGAAAGTTCTTTTTGATGAATGATTGATTCAGGGTTACCAGGATTTGTCCGTAAATTGGAATGACGAGGTTCTCAAGCTCACTGTAGGGGAAGATTTTCAGTGAAAATCATCTTAAATTGACTGCAGAAGACTTGAAATGTAGCATTTGTATCATACTTCTATGGTGCTTTTCTGTCTATTTTGAAGCTTGAAAGCTCCAGTCCCATTATATTGTAATGCAAACAACAACGAATACATTCTTCAGGAAAAAAAAAAGGTTTTGTAACAGCATGAGTAAATCATGACAAAATTGGTGCACAGCCATACTAAACACTCTGGAGAGAAACGTTAAAGCTCAGTGATGCTGCAGCAATGCCAAAAATAGTCACATTTCAGATGCTGTACACGAAAAAAAATCTCCTGATCTGCTTTATTTTTATTTATTTATTTTTGTTTGCCTTACTCTGACGTGCAATCATGCACATACTAATAAAAGAAAAAAAAAACTTAGAAGAAAAGGGTCACACTTTATATCAGATGTCCTTACTATGCAATTGCACCAAAAAAAAAAAAAAGTGTACAGTGTACTTATTGTGTTCATTTTGTATTGCAAAACACTTTTGCTGCTATTGAGATGGGATACGCATAAGGTTAGAGACAGGTTTGGTGGTATGGGTAGGTTTAAGGATGGGTTAAGGTGTAATTATTTATAGCTGTAATTACACATAGGATTTTATATGTATGTAAACAATAAGTGCATTGTATCAAATTATTAATTTAAATGTCAGTACATAGTAGTTAAAGACACCTAATATGTTAGCAAACATCCGACGCTGCCCACTCTTTAGATGAATATGTGAATATATGCCACAAGCTTTTCTCTCAATAACAAAATAATCACACAACAAAATAAGAAAAAAGATTTTTTTAGCATTTTTTTTAAATAAAGCATAAGAATCTGATCATAGCAATGTTGATATGTTTGCACGAGCTCTGCAATTCGGCACTTTAGTAAAGTCACGCCACTTTTAGCCTATTTATAGCACTTTATTCAATAGATTGCATAAAATCAAGCAGCTTTAAAGTATTAAACATGAAAACCAGCATCTCGTTTCATCACAACTTCATTTTCTACTATAAAGTGTCTTTCCAGTGTGTTCACGTTTTCACTCTCAGACGTCTGACCTCAACGGACTAAAAAAAAAATGAACCAGAGAAGATTTCCATGGGAAAGAAGGCAGAGCCTCTGAGCCACACCTACCTATTACATAATTGCCACAGACTAATGGTAGTACAAAGGTGTTTACCAGCCGTAGCAAACCAGAAAGTTCGCTTTGGTAAGCTGTTTCAAACTCCCAAAACGAACTCCAAACAAACTTAGTTTTGGCCTGATTTTGTTCAAATTGACTTCACAATAGTTTGTTCTTTGCTTTCGCTTGATGTATATCAGGGCCTTTATTCAGAAAGGATGCATTACACTGATCAAAAGTGACAGGAAAGACATTTATAATGTTACAAAAGATTTCTGTTTCAAAGAATAAAATGGATCAGTTTCCGCACTGTTTTCAACACTGATAATAATAAATGTTTCATGAGCAGCAAATCATCATATTAGAATGATTTCTGAAGGATCATGTGACACTGAAGACTAGAGTAAAGATGCTGAAAATTCAGCTTTGCAGCACAGGAATAAATTACATTTTAAAATATATTCAAATATAAAACAACGTAATAATATTTCACAGTATACAGTTTTTACTTAAAATCGCACTGACCCGAAACTTTTGAACGGTAATGTACTAATATTTCTGATACCAGTTTAGTGTACCATGTGAATACGCTGTTGTAAATGTGGCTGAATAAGTGTGATGGAAAAAAAAAAAAAAAAAAAAAAAAAAAAAAATGGACAAGTGAGGCTGTTGAGATGTTGAGAGAAGGTCCCAGCGGGCGGTCTGGTGCTTATGTAACTGCCATGCTGTTCATTCGCTCTCCCACACATTTCTGCTGCATTGTTTAAAAGTGTGACAGTGATGAACTTTCCTGGGAAATGTCACTATCAATAAAAACAGGAAGAAGGGAGGTTGAGGGGTGAGAGGTGAAGTATGTTTACCTTTCCGTGAAGCCTATGTGTTTGTAGACTTACTCTGAATTGCGCAGGATCGTTCATGTTGTCAAACAGAACACGCAAGCCAGTCTAAATGTGCTGCAAACTACATGGGCTGGATGCAGTGATTTTAAATCCTCCATTTTTGTTTTTGATCTTTTTTATTTAAATTTTTGCTCACCTATTCAACATTAGTCAATAACGATTCACAATAAACAAATTCTTTAAAGGGCTCCTTGATTATGATTTCACTTTTTTTTAACTTTAGTTAGTGTGTAATGTTGCTGTTTGATCATAAACAACATCTGCAAAGTTACGACGCTCAAAGTTCAATGCAAAGGGAGATATTTTGCTTTTTAAGGACTACAACGAGCTTATTCTCGGGTTAGTGACATCACAAACCCTAACATTTACATAAACCCCGCCCCCGAGAACACGCAACAAAGGGGGTGTGGCCATGTTGGGCTGCTTTAGAGAGGGTCAATTCAACGCTGGATTTGCACTACAGATTAACATTACGGCACATGCTAGTCGACGAGTTGAATCAACTCCACAGCAACTACATAAACCATTCAGAAACGTCCAGTTTCATTCTAAAAGTTGTAACTTCTTCCTGAGTCTCTCCATCAGTGTCGACTCCGGTTTGAACAATGTAAGGCTGAACACTGACAATCCTCATTTTGGCTGCGTGAGATTCTCCAGCTTTGTTGTTGTTGAGCTGTTAAAGCTCCGCCCTCTTCTGGAAAGGGGGCCGGGAGCAGCAGCTCATTTGCATTTAAAGGGACACACACAAAAACGGCGTTTTTGCTCACACCCAAATAGGACAAATTTGACAAGCTATAATAAATGATCTGTGGGGTATTTTGAGCTGAAACTTCACAGACACATTCTGGGCACACCAGAGACTTATATTACATCTTGTAAAAGGGGCATAATAGGTCCCCTTTAATATATTCTACACTTTGGTACACTAATGCAGCCAATGTAGCTGTAAAAAAGCATTTTCCACGCTCTCCGTTTAATATACAGATTACGTTCACCATGGTTTTTCACACATCATGTTAACTGATTGTGCTCACGACGCCATCAGATATTTCAGTTTTTTACTGTCCTCACCTTTTCTTACTGCCAAAATTAGCTTCCGATGAAACTTTTCATCATTACTTCAACAGCTCATCTGTACTCTGCTGTCAGAGCAAATCCTCAGAGGAGCGACTGCTCCATTTTACAACAGCAACAGCTGACACGGAAGCATCGTTACACACAGCTCAAGCGTATTCGAATGGCACATTGAAACGAGTGGGCTCTTTCACCTGAGAAAATTAACTGGTGCCGTTCAGTTTGGAAACCCAGTGTTATATCTCCACAGAGCTTATCTAAAAACAGCATTTTAGGAGAACATTCAGCAATTCTCTAGTCTTGCAGAGCCAGATTTTTGAGCATGGCTGGTCCACATTTTCACCAAATCTGTGCCCAATTAGATCAGCAGGAGGGAGAAAACTAAACATAAAATTGCTCTTTTTTTATTAAACACTGGTTTATTGAATTGTGTCTCTGTTCAAATAAGATTAATTATAATCAATGTTTTCTTAAGGATAAAAAAAATCTATCTCAGTTAATGCTGTAAACTATATACAGGGAGCCCTTTCTTCACATTGCTATAATATTACAGTTTACAATTAATAAAACGGGCCAAACTATTAAATTCAGTTGCTATTTAATTTTAGATATAATAATCAACACTCAAAAATAACAAAAAAAAAAAAAAAAGTAAATTGCACATAAAGCAGGTAAAATGCTCCCCTCTAGAGTTTATTTCTCTAGTGAACTAACATGCTGTGGACACTAAATGACTTGCCTGAGGTAAATGTGATGCTACTTATCATTCTGTCTGTTTTTGTATCGTTCTATCTATAGTTCTATCATTCATTGTATTATTCTATCTATTGTTGTATCATTCTGTTGTTCTATCTATAGTTGTATCATTCTATCTATTGTTCTTTCGTTCTATTAATCTATCTATAGTTCTATTATTCTATATATCATTGTACCAGTATTCCTGGTGAGAAACATCATTACCAATGGTTCTGCAAAAAAAATCTACATCAATCAGAGATTTGCGACAAGAAAACTGCGCTAAAAGAACTCTGTTGGCCCAAGCACTCCAATTAAGGACTGTGAATGAAGTTTCCTTACACTCTCAAACTACTTAAATATTTTTATATATATGCATATATTCATAGGACTGTAATGCTTTCCGTCATTGAAGACTTTTTTGCTTCTAATGTTGTGATTAACCTTGTAGCTGGTTTGTTTGGTTCATGGCTTAAAAGTCTTTAAGACTTTTTTTCTGATCGCCATAGTAAAAATACTTCTGGAAGCAAGTAAGCTGAAAAGTGGGTGAGCACTTTTGACCTCTGTTGCTACCTGTTGGCATTTCCAAGAACCTTATGAACTTGTCTTTGCAACTAATCTACAGAAAAAGCAGCTATAGTTCCATTACAAGATTCATAGAAAAATCTATAAATCTACTTCTAGAAGCTACTTATAATTTTTATAAATATGAAGTGTTATAAATAATAATAAACAATTATAGATTTTGTTCAAAAAGACAAAGCATTTTAAAAAAATGATACAGCGTTAAACTACATTAAGTATTAGGGAAAAAAAGTTGCAGCATATAGTGTTAAGTTACATACTTCAGTGACACTTTTGGTTTGTCATTGGTCACGTTTAAACCAAATACACAGACTTTGTAAATGTAGTTTACTTTTAAATAGATTCAAAGTCCTGCTTGATGTAGTCATGGCATTTGTGGGACATCAGGAAAATGACTGACCTAGTTTTTATTAAAACTTCACTCTTCTGAATTGCATCCCAGCTGTCTCAGCATGGAGTGCACTGATGTGAAGATATCCTGCTGACCAACATCAGAGGGGAATAATGAATTAGATATCTAACACTTCCTGTCAGCTTCTCTGGTAGTGTGAATCTCCTCTTGATCCTATTTAGTTTCACCTGCTACCAACACCTACCGTGATGCTCTCAGAGCAATCTGAGACTAATTTGTGAATTTAAGAGGAAAGGAAAAGCACAGTGGGAGGGATGATGGAATTGGATTGGATTTTTTGAAGGTTCTCCTAATGTATTTCTTCATTTAACCCCAGTAGTACCAAAGACAATAGAATAACACAAGACGTGTCACTCGTATTGTTTTGAATGGGAGAAAGTGCAACGAGCAATATGGCGAAATAAGTCCCGCCTTATAAATAAGAGCCAAGCTCCGGATCCTATAGAAGCTTTTGTATTTTAAAGTTAGCATGAAACGGAAGTTGTGATAGTCTTGTCTTCCCTATTGTGATGTATATCCTCGCACTGTTTTTGGCATCCTATTTTGAGAGTTGCGTCTTTAAGATCCCATATCAATGTAAAAATACTATCACTTTTAATGACAGACAGACGATAGATAGATAGATAGATAGATAGATAGATAGATAGATAGATAGATAGATAGATAGATAGATAGATAGATAGATAGATAGATAGATAGATAGATAGATAGATAGATAGATAGATAGATAGATAGATAGATAGATAGATAGATAGATAGATAGATAGATAGATAGATAGATAGATAGATAGATAGAATTACATAAAGATAGAAGGATAGATAGATAGATAGATAGATAGATAGATAGATAGATAGATAGATAGATAGATAGATAGATAGATAGATAGAATTACATAGATAGATAGATAGATAGATAGATAGATAGATAGATAGATAGATAGATAGATAGATAGATAGATAGATAGATAGATAGATAGATAGATAGATAGATAGATAGATAGATAGATAGATAGATAGATAGATAGAATTACATAAGGATAGAAAGATAGATAGAATTACATAAGATAGATAGATAGATAGATAGATAGATAGATAGATAGATAGATAGATAGATAGATAGATAGATAGATAGATAGATAGATAGATAGATAGATAGATAGATAGATAGATAGATAGATAGATAGAATTACATAAGGATAGAAAGATAGATAGAATTACATAAGGATAGATAGATAGATAGATAGAGATAGAATTACATAAGGATAGATAGATAGATAGATAGATAGATAGATAGAATTACATAAGGATAGATAGATAGATAGATAGATAGATAGATAGATAGATAGATAGATAGAATTACATAAGGATAGATAGATAGATAGAATTACATAAGGATAGAAAGATAGATAGAATTACATAAGGATAGATAGATAGATAGATAGATAGATAGAATTACATAAGGATAGATAGATAGATAGATAGATAGATAGATAGATAGATAGATAGAATTACATAAGGATAGATGGATAGATAGATAGATAGATAGATAGATAGATAGATAGATAGATAGAATTACATAAGGATAGAAAGATAGATAGAATTACATAAGGATGGATAGATAGATAGATAGATAGATAGATAGATAGATAGATAGATAGATAGATAGATAGATAGATAGATAGATAGATAGATAGATAGATAGATAGATAGATAGATAGATAGATAGATAGATAGATAGATAGATAGATCTTCTAATAAACAAATTTTTTGATAAACAAATCAATATATACTTCAGCTCAATGACAGCATGTATCTGGCACACATGCAGTAGGTGTGCTGCTGATCGCTGGGCGAGGATTAGAGGGTGAATGGGTGGATTTAGCGGTGACAGAATGCTTCTATTAATCCCTGTATTACCACGCCAGTCTCATCTCATTTCTATGGCCTGATCGCCCCTCCCTCTGTCTCTCCTCATAAACACAACAGCACAGGCCATCTCACATTTCACCTCGGCCTCCTCCACCTGTCCTACTGAGATTTTTCATTACACTGTAATTTCTTCCTAACATGTTTTTCCCAAACTACACAGCATATGTCTCTCTTATCTTTTTGGATTACTGTCATGCACTTAATCTTTCTCAAATGAATAAACAGTATATCATCTTTTTTTTAATGCTTTATATTGTACAATTTAATTCTATTTTAGGAGTATATGTCTAAATATACCATATGTATCAAAATTGTGATTTGTAATAGTTATAAAATTGTTAAAACTGACCACCGCCGAAAGTGCCAACAGTGGGTATGTGAGCATCAGAACTGGCCCACGGAGCAATGGAAGAAGGTGGCCTGGTCTGATGAATATCAATATCTATATTCTGGTAACTACTAAATATGTTAGTTTTGTCATCTGCAAGGAGAATGTCCATTGTTTTGTGGTCTGAACCCCTGCTCAACTAATCCAGATTTGACTCAAATTCAACCTCCAAATCACAGTCAATCGCCGAGAGTAGACAGATTAGTCAAAGATATCAACTATAAACCATTAAGGAATTGTTGGAATGATGAATAGAACAGATTATTTTCTCTATAAATTCAGTATGAGTAAATGCTTTCAAACTGCGCTTAACCATCATCACCGCTTTTTACCTGGGGTTATCAAACCCTGCTCTGGAGCGGGGTTTGCACCTCTTTTTACCCGGGGTTATGAAACCCTGCTCTGGAGCGGGGTTAGCACTGCTTTTTACCCGGGGTTATGAAACCCTGCTCTGGAGCGGGGTTAACATTGCTTTTTACTCGGGGTTATGAAACCCTGCTCTGGAGCGGGGTTAGCACTGCTTTTTACCCGGGGTTATGAAATCCTGCTCTGGAGCGGGGTTAGCACTGCTTTTTACTCTGGGTTATGAAACCCTGCTCTGGAGCGGGGTTTGCACTGCTTTTTACCCAGGGTTATGAAACCCTGCTCTGGAGCGAGGTTGGCACTTTTTTTTACCCGGGGTTATGAAACTCTGCTCTGGAGCGGGGTTTGCACCGCTTTTTTCCTAGGGTTATGAAACCCTGCTCTGGAGCGGGGTTAGCACTGCTTTTTACCTGAGGTTATGAAACCCTGCTCTGGAGCGGGGTTAGCACTGCTTTTTACCCGGGGTTATGAAACCCTGCTCTGGAGCGGGGTTAGCACTGCTTTTTACCCGAGGTTATGAAACCCTGCTCTGGAGCGGGGTTAACATTGCTTTTTACCCAGGGTTATGAAACCCTGCTCTGGAGCGGGGTTGGTACTGCTTTCTTACCCAGGGTTATGAAACCCTGCTCTGGAGCGGGGTTTGCACTGCTTTTTACCCAGGGTTATGAAACCCTGCTCTGGAGCGGGGTTGGCACTGCTTTTTACCTGGGGTTATGAAACCCTGCTCTGGAGCGGGGTTGGCACTGCTTTTTACCCGGGGTTATGAAACCCTGCTCTGGAGCGGGGTTGGTACTGCTTTTTACCCGGGGTTATGAAACCCTGCTCTGGAGCGGGGTTGGCACTGCTTTTTACCCGGGGTTATGAAACCCTGCTCTGGAGCGGGGTTGGTACTGCTTTTTACCCGGGGTTATGAAACCCTGCTCTGGAGCGGGGTTTGCACTGCTTTTTACCCAGGGTTATGAAACCCTGCTCTGGAACGGGGTTGGCACTTTTTTTTACCCGGGGTTATGAAACTCTGCTCTGGAGCGGGGTTTGCACCACTTTTTTCCTAGGGTTATGAAACCCTGCTCTGGAGCGGGGTTAGCACTGCTTTTGTGTATTTAAAGATTACTTACTCCGCATTTAAGTGCCAAACTGGTACAGTGTGAAAGGTGAGATGCGGTGTTAGAATGTTACAACTAGATGCTTAGCAACTGACAACTAATCACATGACAGTAGTTGGCCTGACAGAAAAAAAAAAATATATATATATATATATGCTTGTTATAGCGCCCTCTGCAGGAATATTGCGAAGACATTGCATACTTCTGTTGCACTATGAACAGGCTTTCATCAGTTCTCATTACATCCACTTGCCGAAGTCCTTTGAAGGTATCTTGAGTAAAACAGCTCTATATTTAACAAAGCACATACAAAAGACCTGAACAGGAAGCTATGCAACATGTTTTTGAATATGGAAGTTTGTAAATTCAGTGAATGTAAAGAGGTGTGAGGACATCGAATGTGTGTCAGATCCATGTCATGTGCGTCAGATCTTAAAGTGGCAGCAACCTAATAAACCTGCTGCTGTGATGTCTGACATTAATGTTAATCAAAGAATAAAAGAGAAAGAGAAAATCACCCACTGCTCTTAACTGAATAACTTTTGTAGCATTAATAAGGATTAATCTATATTTAATTTATAATTTCTGCAGTGAAGTCTGTGAAGTGTTTGATAACTTTATTCAGTTTCTGTAATTTCCTACCTGTCACATATTGAAAAAATACAGTCTTTATGTTGTTTCTACATTAATCTAGAGATTAAATGTGAAATCATTACAATATAAAAATACATTAAAAACTTTAATGTTAGGACGATTAATTGGGATTAATTACAGACAAATGTGTGATTGATTAGTTATTTTTTTAATCAATTCACAGCACTAATTTTTACATTTGATTACGTTTCTGTACTAATTCTAACTATATGTTAAATAAACTTATTGTACCTGAAAAACTTAATTTGTTTAATTCATATTTTTGTTATATTGTACACAAAATAACTATTGTGATATATATTGATATCGTGAAATAAGAATTTGGTCATATCGCCAGCCCCAACACGCAACTATGTTTTATTATAATTAAAATAAATAATTTAATTTCAACAAATTTACCATCGACAGCAAAACTCTGTCCCCCTTATTTTCTCACTGACACACTCCAAACTCAGAAACTCTGGCCTTAAAGAAAGTTCAGAGTTTCCCAATCGTAACTGCGGTGGCATTCATGCACGTTCAACTCGTATAAACGATTTTTCAGACATGACTTAAACACACCATTGGAATTCACATTCTGCAGTAGAGTATGTTTTGGGCCTACAAACCTACAATGCACAAGAATCCATCAAATGTACAAATAAAGCCAAGCCACCCAACCATAAACCTTACCCCTCCATCCGTCCAGTTAGTACGGTCCATATAACTTCAACTGCTGGCCACTGGACCACGCCAACATGCCTAAAGTAATGGGGGAGGGCGATATCTGCTCTGGCCACAGCCTCCAGCAGGTCCGTCTGTGGCGCCGACGCCTGTGGCTGTTACTCTGCCAGGAACGGTCAGCTCACCTAAGATGCATTAGCTAATGATCTTACATCCTGTCCCCTCCTCAAGGCACTTCCTCCCGGAGCAGTTCAGGCAGCGGATGACTGACTCAGCGCTCCCGGTCTGAGACAGCACAGCTAAATCCTGTCTAATGCCTCCACTGAGAGACCTTACCTTTGAACCTCAGAGCACTCGGGCTAAACACCAGCCTGATGGGAGGACACATGCACAATACTAACTAGAATATTTGGGTAAATCTGAGAATATTTGAGGTAGAACCTTTCATATTAAACTTTACAACAAAGTATCTAAATGATCATCATTATGCAGTCTTCACTGTATGCATATCTGTTTTCCTTTCCTTCAATAAGATTATCTCTTGGCAGGATAAGGAAATGACCATATAAACCGATGTCGTGGCTCATTTCAGAAGAATTTTCTGGGTTCAGATAAACAAATGGCCACAACCTCCCATACAAAGATTTACCATGGTAATTGTCCACCAAAATACCATAGTTACTTAAGACATCATTATTCCAATATAAATTAAATAGAAAAAAACAATTATAAAAATTAAAATATTGCGTTCCAGGAGCGGTGCGTCTGCAGCAGTGCAGCGATCGTTTACGTACGGAGTCTATCAGATTGTGTGTGGGCAAAATGAACATGGATTGACCTGAAATTGTAAAAAATAAAAAAAAAATAAAAAAAAATTATGCACATTTAAACTACTTTGTACATTTAGTACATTACATAAAGAATTTTTTTTTGTTGTTTTTTTTTTTGTTTTTTTTAAAGATTTAACGCCATGCCAGCAACAAGCTATATTCATGCCAAAAGGAAACATTTCAATTTCACAGTTCAGTTGTATCATTTCAAAACAATTATTTTATTAAAAAAAAAAATGAACAGTGTTTACTTGCATAATGCGATCAGATATGTTTTTCCCCATCGTTGGAGGGAAACTCGCATCCCAGCAGGCAATGACGTGACAGGCGGACCTAAACCAACCTGTTCAAAAACAAGGTGACATGGATGACACTCGTCTCATCGTTGAGGTGGAAAAACATAAAATTCTGTATGACCCGCAGAATGTATTGTACAAAGATTTGAATGCGAAGGAAAAGGCATGTGAAGCAGTTTCGTCGGCTGTTGGTGTCGACAGTAAGTTTTCAAATCTTTGTGTCATGTTTACGTGTACTAAACTACTCCAGCAACTGTCAATATATAAGCGTAATGAATATAACATTAAGTTATGTTTATGGTTTTTCAAAATTATTACAAACATATTATTTCTGTAAAGCCTATATGTTGTTCGTGAATACAGTAGTGTTGCTATCTTTTTTTTGGGGGGGGGGGGGGGTCGTCACTTTGCAGCTAAATGTCATTAGCATGTAGGTGTATACATTTAAGTTTACGCATTAAATAGCTCGTTGTACATACATTTGTATGTCTAATTAGTATGCTTCATGTCATTTATATAGGGCAGACCGTGAAGTAGTTATAAAACGTCTTAATGTATCAATGTACATCTAAATAAGTATGTTGAAAGTGTACATAATGTATAAATATAAATCTGGAGTACACGTTACAATTTTGATGAATTTTCATTTTAGTAAATATTAAACTCGTACAGTCTCGTAGCGCACTGCAAACGTGTGCTGTGTGAAAGCACAATGGCCGCTTCCTGCTTCAGCAACACATATGCACTGCATATGGACCGCACACGCACTGCAGACGGATTATGTGTGAAACAGGCGTTAGTGGATAAATTTATGTAGTTGCTGTGGAGTTGATTCAACTCATCCACTAGCATGTGCCATCATGTTAATCTTTTGTGCAAATCCAAAATGACCAAAATAACTAGAAGATCAATAAAATGTAAACATTTTTCATCTGTTAAAGTCATATAACGTGTAAACAGCACACACTGTATAGTTTTTCAACAAAATTCAGCATAAAACTCTTCAGCTAAACAGCTACTGATATATATCTCTTCACATTTTCTGCCTGTATTTACATTTCTCCGGTCAAGAGTAGATAAACTTGAGATTTAGGAACAAACACTCCCTCAAACTAGACTAGCCCCTGCACTGAAACACATGTCGTATCGTTTCACTGTTTATTTATACAGCGTCGAGGGTGACGCTATTTATAGACGAGCCAGCACATCCCGGCCACTCAGATGCCAAAACACTGACCCATATCTGAGGCGGGTTTGTGCATGCCAGCTGGTGTTCACAGCCAAACAATAGGCTAATGTAGCATGTTAACGTGCTTCCTAGCAGTACGGCGTATTCATGTCCATTCATTAGCACATACTGATGTTATGAGTCACGTTACTGCCGGTTTAGCATGAAAGAATGGATTAAAGTCATTTGTAAGATCTGTAAAGATGCTGCCACTCCAACAAAAACTGACAGTATTAGCAAAGGGCAAATAACGAGAAGGGGAAAAACAAATGAGATCTCTTTAATATCTAATTTGTTTCTCCAAGAAAGCATGGAGAAAAATGGAGAACTAGAGACTTTAGCTTCTCAGAAGAAAAAGATGCTAATAATCTTACACATTTATCCACAAAATGTCTCAAATTGTGCTCATATTTGCCAAGATAAAATCTTCAATCTAAAGTCAGAGATTTCAGTACTAACTATAAACATTTTTTATCATATTATCCAAAGACAATCATTTAAGAAATGTTATTGACATTCATTTTATATCTCCATACTTTTAGTGTATATCCACAATTTGTGTCTCCCAAGGAAGAAAGTTTATACTTCACTGAAACATACTTGATAAGTCTCCTGAGTTACAAAAAAAGCAACTTTTGAGCAACAAAATTTCTCAAGGCCAACTTATTGTGCAAATGTCATTTGGCTGTTTTATCATCTGTTGAAATCCCAAAGACGTTGTGACTAAGGTTGGGTATTGTTTGAATTTTAGCGATTCCGATTCCAGTTCCGATTCTTCTTTAGATTGCAATGAGGTAAAAATAAAGTCAAACATTTACATATCCACTAACTAACTAGATTAACTAACATACATTTTAAAACATTATTAAAGCAAAGTAGGCCTATACAGTCAGTAATACAATAAGAACAAATAAGCAAATTAGCAATAGTACAACTAAACAAAGTTCAGAAATTGAAATCATAACACTACGTAGATTTCTTTTTATAAATAAAATATAGATTAATCCTTATTAAAGTTACAAAAGTTATTCAGATTTATTAGGCTGCTGTCACTTTAAGACCTAACGCACGGATCCAATATACTGTTACACATGCATTTTCTTTCTCAACTGTTTACATTCATTTAAGACAAAACTGACTGTTTAAGGGTATATTTTGACATAATTTTGTGTATTTATCAATTTAAGCGCAAGAAAACGCGAAAGAGAACTTAATTCAGTATTCGTGCACTATATGCTTTTGTACGTACGCTCTGGATGTACCCAAAACTGAAAAAAAAAAGAAAAAAAGAAAAAAAAGCATTTCCTTGCCCTTGAATGGTTTAAAACCACATTAAAATGTGCACACAGGAATCAACAGGCGGAGTAGAGATTTTAATTTTATAACAAGTATCCGATTCCTGACCTTATCCGATTCCAGAATTGGAATGAATGACGTTTGACTAATATTCAATAAATGTCATCTGGGTTTATCAGACAAATATTTCATCCTGTATTGACAAATAAGGCTGAGAAATGCCACATCAGTGTGACCGCACTGTTTGGATGAACAATAGGCCATGATGCATATTCTATTTCGGGTACAGAGTGATGTAAGTGTGTGTGTGCACATGCATTCTGCTCAAGGAAGCACCAGGAAAGAGCCTTGACTTCTTCCTGCGATTGCTCTGTACACAAAAATAAAACATTAAGCTTACATGGTTACCACAATGATGTAAGAACAATGACATACGCTCTTCCCAGGAGTCAACCGCAAACCTGAATAATGTAAACATACCAATGCACAAAATTAGAAACAAACTTACAATGCATTTGACGCGAGAAATGTCTAACTTACACACACACAGTCACGGTGATGCAAACCAGGCGTCCAACCAGAAAACACACACAGACCCACATGCATTTCACTGACCTCATCTGACGGGAAAACATAACTATTTTATGAGGTGGCGATTTTGTATGTTTCGAATGCCAATCGTACAAAAACGTACGATTATGAAAATGTCAAGTTAGTTTGTAGTCTCAATGTCAATGGCTAAAATGAGCGACAAGTAGTTAGCGGCAGAGTGTTTAATAAGGTTTACGAGTTAGTAAGAGTGGTGCGGTTCACAGCTTCAGGCTGAATACCACTATGTTTATAACACTCGAAGTCCAGAAGACCTCCAGCGATTTTCACTTCTTACAATCAGTAACATACTGCTCTAACATACTACTGCATAAAAACTATTTTAACCCTAAAACTGGCAACGTATCCTGTGGGATACAAACATTTGAGAGGCTGTGGGGAGAGTCAGGGAAAGTTTAGGTCTCATTTCTTGGTTTCATGTTAAAAGGGTGTTTGTTGTGAATATTTAGATATATTGACTTTGTTGATCATTTTTTTGTTTGACCTTACAGGCAGCTTTTAAAAACAGCGTGACCCCCTGTAGTGGGAAATCTACTCACCTTCTGATAAAAGTTTATATATTTCACATATTTAAAATATTTGGAGGGGACCAAATCAAACATAAATCAAATATACCAAATATTTGTTTCAAACTAGAATAAATAATTATATCCATAGCCAACTGGAACATCTGACAACATCTCAAACCCATCACAGGAAAGGTGTATGTAAATACCCTTGGTTTCTTTCATTCAGTAACAAAGCAAGTGGCTGAATTTATGAATGAGTCATTGAATCATTGACTCTCTCGATTTGTTCAAAGCCGCAGATTCGTTCACTAATGAAACACTGCTGTGTGTTGCTTGGTAAAACAGATCTGCTGTGGCTTTTGTTGAAACTATTATTTCATTGCAAAATAGAGCAAACTATACTACTATACAAGTATAAAACTATACAAGCTGCTTGTGTGGATGGATGCAGTCAGTTTTGAGCGCAACAGATGAGGTAATTTGATTGGATGTCATGTATTTGACCTTTTACAGGCACTACCGTTTTCCTGTTTTTAACTAGAGCTGGCATTTTGCCTGTTAGGAATACATGTTCAGTTTTAATGTTATTTTTAAGTGGGGTTGGCAAAATGCAGCATTTTGTGTGCGTACCTCACATACCCCATTCTGGGAACTACTGCCCAAACCAAACACAACACCACCAACAAAACAATTTCATTCACACAAAAACTACAGAACAAACACTGGCTAACATCAGAAACTAACTTTAAGAGTCATGCCATTTTTATTTAAACATTTATTGAGTTATGTAAATGCAATTATAAATCTGTTGTTTGGCTTAAAGCAACTGTATGATTAAAAGAACAGCATTTGTTCTTTAATGTCTTTAATGTCACTTTTGATCAATTTAAAGTGTCCTTGCTATATAAAAGCATCATTTTCTTAAAATATATATATTTTACCAACCTCAAACTTTTGAATGGTACATTTAAACCCCTAATACATCACAACTAAAAGCCCATAAACACTATAAATGTGTGACAAAGCAGTACCTGATGTGATGGCACACTGATTCTGTAAGATAATAAGGCGAAGTCAGGACGTGCTAATGAAACTCAGGCAGGCTTAACGGGTGTCACCTTACGTGACTTTGACAAAACACTTGACATGCAAAACACTTCAGAACTGAATGATGGAATTATAATGATGGGAAGTTGTAATGCTTGATGTTTGATCAATCAATTGTTGCCTAAAAGAAAAAATAAAGTCCAGCTCTACATTTTATTGATATTATTATTCTTTTTTAACTTGGAAATTCATTACATTATGGAAGTGAAATGGCTTGTGAACGACTTTATCCAAAGTTTTTTCTTGAACTTAACTTTTAAAATAATATTACACAAACTCCTCATCAGTGGATGTCAATCTCTTAGTGGAGGAAGTAAAACAACATAAAATGTGAATAACCATATTCTTGCCAGCCTATAGCCAGAACACAAACACATTATCAGTTCATTTGATCATTACCATCTGGACCACCAAAAGTCATTTTTACTATTGTGCACAGCTAATTCTAACTGCTCATGCAATAAAAAAGTAAATACAGCCAATTAACTATTTGTCAAGCCAATAAAGTACAAGCTGAATTGATTCCTTCAGTTTCTATTGTCTGCTATTGTCTCAAACCATATATCTCCGCTCTTACTGTCCGATGATATCAGACTCACTCTGTCTCCACCTATAGCTTCTGCTATTATTCATCCAAGACTGTCTGATCCGATGTCTAATAACATCCTGACCCACAGAGATGAATCAATACTTAAATCAAGAAGATTTGATCAAACGTTGCAAAGCCCAAAGACTTCTCTGTATTTTAGGTGCTAAATTTAACAGGAAAAGTCCAAAAGAACACTAAGGAATTTTATGCAAAGCACACAACACTTGGACGGCTCTCAGGAATGAATCTGCATGGATATGTAACCAATTGAGCCTTTTAGAGAGGTAAATATTGGATTGAACGAGAACCAGGCCATCCTGAAATTGAGTCTGAGGCCAGGCATTAATGACTGAGCCTCCAGCTTTAACTGTGTCATTTAATCCACAGATCACATAGATGGTCTAAATAGTCCTGAAGTGGGATTTTGGAGCTGCTCTTCAAAGCAAAGCTTTATATGACCTCATTACTGGTGACGAAAACTAGTCTTGGAAAAGGAAACTTTCTGCTAGGCGTGTCTGAATTACTTTTTTGGACATTTTTTTAACCATAATACAACTATAAAAGCATCTGATTCGACAATTAAAACTCACAATGTAAAACAAAATCAACTATAGGAAACCCAGACCATGTGCAATTCCTCTCACAATTAAATCTGTTAGCCTTAAAGCCTGAAAGAACCATCTCAAGTTCTACAAGAAACTTCGTATTCTCTTCTTCTTAAGAAAACTATCCCATACTTGCACTTTAATAAACCAGGAAGCCATAAACTGATCTGAAAACCTATAAAGAACAAGTTTTCGACTCCAAAGATTCATATAGAATCAACTCAAGAACCCGAAAGTTTGTTTTAGAATCTAAGAACTAGAACATTTATTTGCTCCTATTGTACATTCAAAAAATGATTTTACAATGTTCAGTTTATTTTCATTTAACACCATTGTATTAGGTTTCTCATTCAAACAATTGCATTGTGTTAAACTGACTTGAAACAGTTGTGTTTTGGCTCAACTCAATATTTTCATTTTGAAAGAACATGTTTTAATTAAGTAGGCCAAAAATAACGTTTGATTCTCGTTCAATTTACTTAAGCAAATTAAGTTAATCCAACACAATTATTTTCAACCACTTTACTTAATCCATTTGAGTACATAAATGCTAAAACTAGGAACAGGATTTCCCCTTCCCATCATCCTTTGCACACGGATGGATAGGGAGAGTAAATGTTGAAATAAAATGTATGCTTTATTTTAATCAAGATGATAAAATTGGAAGACATGTTAATGCTTAATATTCTTTTCTGTTTATATTTAAAAGAGTTTCTGGATGGTTAGTGTTTTTGGAGGTTACCACTGTGGTGAATTTTTAATAATAAAAAAAACCCAACTATTTTATGCCATGGATTTAACAAATCCATCTTCAACACCTAAGAATAAGAGTCTTTGATTTTGTAAAGGTTATTCTTGTTAGATTACATTTGTAAAAGTTATTAAAAAAAAAAAACAGTTATTGAAAGCATTCATGAAATAAACTAAACTAATCAATTAATTAATTTTTGCTTGATATTAATTTTAGGAAAATTTAACTTAATAGTTTTGGAAAACATTAAGAACGCTAACCTGACTCAACTAAATGGCACTGAATTAACCTTAGGCTAATAAACTTAAGAGATAAATAATGTTATTTAAATGCAACATGCAATGCAACCCAGTTACGTCGAAGCTGTTGACATAAGTAAATCCAACGTACCAGATGCAATGCATAAAAATGAATGCTGCTGCATCAATACCCAAAGGAAAATATGCTGATTATTATTACACATTTTCATAATGTTTTTAATGCCCATGCCACATTGGCAATCAATGCTGTGAATAAAAAATAAAAATAAAAATCTGCATACATACATGATGATGTAAGGCAGTGATTTACTTGACATTTGCATGAAAAATAACCAGCTTTCAACTATATATCATCACTTATAGTTGGGTCAAGCAAACATAAAAAATAAAAAATAAAAAATAAAAAAAAACATTTGAGGGATAAATTCTCTGACATTCAATTCTAGCTAAACCTACCCATATAAAATAAACCTAAAAGTATAATATTCATGCTTTTTCCCCCTCATATGAATCAATATTCTAAGGAGTCTATGCTAATTATATTGCAAAACCATGGACATACCACATTGGCAATCAATATTTCAGCAAATGAAATCCACACAGAGATAAACATGTGCACGAAAAACATCTATTGTTACGGTTACTTGTAGTTCAACCACACACACAATAAATCTTGCCAGTCTTTATAGCAAATGCATCTATTTTGATGCACCACACCACAATCTACACTACATTTTAGGCAATAAGAGCAACTTTAAATGCGTCTAGAATTGAATGTCAGAGAAACTGGCCCTCAAATGCCACAGGTTCTGGGTGTTTAAGTTGGTTTAAGGATACGAAACAGAAACAGAACCTGTGGCATCTGGGGGACCGATTATCTGAAATGCAATTTAAAGTGCACTTAGTGTATAAGATGTTTAAGTAGCTAAATGTAACATACAAATCATCCATTAGAATCAACGGTAATGTGTGGGTTAATGCATTTGCCAACAGATTGCTTTTAATGACTATTTTGGTAGTAACGTTAAATCTAAATGAAATCCCCATGCAGGTAAACATGTCACTTACCGTCAAATAAATGTGATGATGAATTGAGAAAGCTCAAATAAACACACAGGAATGCTCGGAACAGCTGATGTGCGCAGCTGAGGGCCTCAGTTCGGGTCAGGCGCGCTCCTTCCTCCACTTCTACCTAAACCTTCCGTCTCAACGGAACGACGACCCAACCGAACCAGCCCGAACCCAGCCCAGCTGATATTTACTGCGCAGTGTCGGTCTGCGTCCGTGCGCGCGGTGTGCCAGTGTGGATCCAGCCGCGTTCATCTCTTATTCATTTACAAAGACCCCGTATTCGCTATGCCACCTCATACCCACTGAAAACACTCGCACCCGAACAAAAACGTGCGCGCGGCCGGGCGTACAGCTTCATTTGAACGCGCAAGAGATGAATGTTGCTTTGCATTTGTGTTGGATTAATTCCACGGGCTTTGCGTCTGCTTTTGTTTTGAGCACCAGCCCACAGTCGCGCAGCGCACGAGAGGGAGGCGTTCACTCGCACTGTTGTGATGTTCGAACGAGTCAACCTGCTGCTGAACCGGTTCTTTTGAATGATTCGTTCTGAACGATTCGAAAGGCTGTTGTTCACACAGAACGGTTTTCATATATTATGAAGGAGTGTTAACTTAAAAGTAGTTTAAAATTGTACTTGGAAAATATAACACCCATGGTGAAATGCTAAAAACAGCAATGCAGCTTCGGGAACGCCTGAAAAGAAAATTGGGCAGACAGAATAATACAAAAACACATCTTGAGTAAACGGTCGAAAAACTTGTGAAAACACCTTGTTCAAACACTTTTGAGAGACTCAAAGCAAAGGAGCCACTGAATAGTTTGATTGGACACAATTCATAGAAATGAATCACCCAAAAGAACCGATTCAATAAGGTGAATTGAACTTCATTTCACACAGGAAGTGAACGATGGCCAAGGGGATTACTACTGGAAACTAATAATAATAATAATCTTGATTTGCATTCCCTAAAGGAACTGAAAGTACTTTAATTGGTAAGTTTGCACTTTGCAAGCACTGTAATAAAATAACTTTGCTTACAAAAGAGTTAGCACACCTACGGCTGAATTACTTATAAAACAAAGTGTGAACGGAAAATGCTTGGAGCTGAATTAACTTCAGAAAAGTGTGTAGAAAAATATAAAGTATTACGGATTTCTATATAAAGTATTACAGATTTCTATATAACGCTCACCTTTGTATACCTACACATAAATGCTCAGCTATATAATTCCGCTGAAATATAACAACGTAATGAATTGCAAATAGGCTTTGTGGCTCTATAAATATTTGTCTACATTATATTATATATTATATACATGCACATGTGATATTTCAGTTTTTCTTTTTTAATAAATCTGCAAAAATGTCAACAATTCTGTGTTTTTCTGTCAATATGGGGTGCTGTGTGTACATTAATGAGGAAAAAAATGAACTTAAATGATTTTAGCAAATGGCTGCAATATAACAAAGAAAAAACTCAAAAACTCAAACACTGCATGAATATTATAAATTAGTTTATTGAAAAGAAAATACAGTAAAAATAACATATTTTGTACATTTGTAAAAGGAACCTGTGAGTCTGACGGCTCATTGAGTCAGACGATACAGTAAGTATAGATGACATGGCGGGCCATCTCCTTATTTCCACTGGCCTGGTAAATAAGAGATAGGTTGTAGGCAATCTCTCTTCTCAAGTCCACTTGATCATCATCAATCCCCTTCAAATGACAAGAGATTTCACAAAGCATTTAAAACAGCCTATTAATGCATAGATACATAATCATATATACAGTATAGAGCCTTTGAAAGTGTGTCTTGTGGGTTTTCCCCAAATCGTTTACAATGTTTTGGGAATCTGAGATGTTTCTTTAAAGATTTATGGTGGATAACACGCATTAAACTGAAAGAGTCTTACCTCCAGTTTGAGTGGGGGGAGGGCGAGGGCTTTCTCGTAGTAGTGAATGGCTAAATGACTGAGTCCGAGCTGGTGTAAAGCCCGACCAAGATTATACAGAGACTCTTGACAATGACCTCTGAGGTCCACATAGCGCCACATGAATGAGAAACCCTGAGGAACAACCAAAACACGTGATATATGCACACACACAGATTCAAGATTACACAGATTACTGTCTGGGAAGTAAACACATACATGAATCTGTAATTTAATGCTTTTTCAAATTTAATTCAGCAGTAAATGAAAATGTAAAATGTATGAATATTACATTAAAAAAATTATACTACATAATTGAATAATTAGAAATAATATAATATATATAAAATACCTGTACAACGAGGGGATGCCTTTTCATGACAAACCTCTGACAGCCCATATGGAAGAACGTGAGACCAACAACCAAACTATGAAGAGGATGGTCCTTCTGGTTTCTGAACGCCTGCATGTACTGACCTACTCAGAGAAGACAAAGTAGAATAAAATAATGATGTTAATAATAATAAAACTAATTTTAATAGCGCAAGTTCCACCAATTATGCCATTTATGCTTATATGCAAATAAATTACAGAGCCTTGCAATAAACACCAGAATTGTGCTTTAGGAAATGGTTTTGTGTCTAAACCATACCAAGTGCATGCTTGAAAGTCCCAGAAACCAGCGAGGTATGTCCATTGAGAAGGTAGAGCGCATGGTTATCGGGGTGTTTGAGCATGAGACGCAGACAGAAACGATGATGTCTGGCATCCTGAGAGTGCAGGGTAACCTGATTAAACACGTTCCACAGCTGAGTCCGTTCCACATTGTCCATTAACATCAACCTGCAACAGATGCAGTATGTTTTAAGTATTCTCTACTGAGAACGAAGCACAAATGCTCACTAAATTCACTTAAATAGCAACTTGCAATCAAATAACAAAAAAACTGAGCCTCAGATTTCATTTTCCACCCTCTGTTTCTCAAAAAGGACCAGTTTATATTGAGTTTTACAGGTTCTTCCCCTTGTGTGCTTGTTTATGCAGTATTTTGGATAATTTCATCATATTTTTATCTTGTTTAAAACAGAATTCCACAATTTCCACCAAAATTGAATTTATTTATGTGAAAAAAATGCAGGATTCTGTGTTTTAAACATGAACTTCTGTATTCTGAGCAGGATAAATAATAAATATATAAAAACTATAACTTATATATATATATATATATATATATAAAATCAGTTTTTAAAAACACAGTTTTATGTATAAAACACAGAATTCCACAATTTCCACTAAAATTGAATTTATGTGAAAAAAATGCAGGATTCTGTGTTTTAAACATTAAATTCTGTAAATAATAATAAAAATGTTTATTAAAATATTAAAAGTTTTATTTATGCAAGTATATATATATATTTTTGTGCATATTATATATATATATATATATATATATATATATATATATATATACAAAATAATTATAAAAGTAATAATAAAAACTCGCATATATAATCAATTTTTTAAAAACTTTTAAATTCTGTATTCTTATATATATATATATATATATATATATATATATATATATATATATATATATATATATATATATATATATAGATAGAAGTAATAATAATTAATTAACCACAAAAATAAATACAATTTTGTATACATGTATTTTAAACATGAGTTTTAAAAATGATAAATCTAAATAGCCAAAATACTTTGCAAATAAATTAGATTAGATTACATTAAATGTGTAAGATATTTATCAATTTAATCAGTTTTTAAAAAAAACACAGAATAAAGAAGTCAAGTCAAGTCATTTTCATTTATATAGCGCTTTTCACAATACACATTGTTTCAAAGCAGCTTCACAGTGACAAAAGGAAAATTATTATGGTTGATTGAATCACTTCTGTTGTAAAAATTGTTAATTATTACTTTAGGGGCCGCTTAAATGACACCTTTCCTACTGAAAAATGAATACCTTTAATGCATTCTTGCCGTTCCTTTACATGTTTAGTCTATAGGTTTGCGTGTTTGAGTGTGTATGTGCGCAGAAGCTTGGTCTTTTTTTAAAAAGTGACATTTGCCAAATTACTTGTCTGGTCCGCATAATACAGAAAAATTTGTTGTGTCCACGGATCTATGCCAACTGGAATAATTTTGATAAAGGACAACATGTTTAAAACACATAATCCTGCATTTACCACCAAAGTGAATAAAATTTGTGGGGGAAATGTATGATTCTGTGTTTTAAACATGGTACAACGATAAATCAAATTACCCAAAACACTGCATAAACACACTCTCAAGGAGAGGAACATGACTTTTTGAATCGATGAATGATTTTATATAGGATGTTTATGTAGACAGAATTAGTGTCCAACTGACTGACCTTATATAGTCATAAGCTTTGCGGAAGTTGTGGTCGAGGAAGGCGGCGGACAGGCCGAGGTATTCAAGCTCTTTGCGCTTGACACGGTCGTCGTAGAAGGAGTAGTACTCTAAACTGGAGTCGACTAATAACTCGGCCTCAGCAAAGCGCTTCAACTCACACAGCACGGCCAAACAGCGCAGTAACAGCTTCCACCAGTCGTCTCGAGAGAGGACGCTCGTCTTACCTTAGAGAGAAAGACATACTTAAGAAGACTTGGAAAAGGTCAAATGAAAAGGTAAGATGTTTCAGAGGAGGACCAAGGCTTGTTGACTTTAATGAACCCAGATGTCTGTTTTTTTAGTCCGTTTAGAGCTGGTTTAATTTAAATCGACTGCTGCTGGGTTGTAGTGTGTAAATATTATTGATCATACAATTCATTGTGTGATCGTAAAGTCCTAGGACAGCAGTTCGATGAGAATGGCACAATGAGTAAGCATCAGTGTAGTCGCATCTGATGTGCTTTACCCGTCACATCCAGATAAGCTGCCTCCTGGTCATCAATCTCCGTCAGTTTGTTGCGTGACACTTTTATAAGCTTCAGATGTTTGACACCAGAGGATGTATCAGAGACGACACACACCTTAGCCCTCACCATCGCCACCTTCACAAAACAAGAAAACACAACCACATCACAAATTTGAGATGAAGAGAATGTATTTTGAGTCAAATGTCTAAACCTGGTAGTCAGAGAGTAGGAATGAACTACTAGTGGTATGATAATGACAAAAACACAAGAAAATGACTAAAACTAACTAAAATTAAATTGAAAACAGGAAATATAAAAATAAAATCTAATTCAAAATATTTTAAAAAATATATATAATAGCAATCAACACTACTAAAATGCTGATGCAATTGTATATAGGCCAATTAATCAGATATAGTTTAATATATAATGATTATTCAGATATACAGTAGAGAATATAGGCAATAATAGCCAATTAATGGGGTTGACTCAATTTGGTATATGTCAATTAATGAAAAATAGCCTGATCAATCTGATATAGACGATGTATGTAGAGCATCGCTACAAATATCAGCCAATTAATTGGTTACAGACCAATACTAGACAATTATATTTTATATTAAATGATTATAGTCCGACATAGGCTGTTCAATAAAATATAGACAATAAAACAGAAAAATCAATAAATAAAAGCCATTTTTTATATATATATATATATATATATATATATATATATATATATATATATATATATATATATATATATATAGACAGATGAATGTGTGCATTAATCAAAAACAGACTGATGTACTGTATCAGTGAGTATGGTGGTCACAAATGTCTCAAAACAGTAAATATTATGTAAAATCCACTACCGTTCAAAATTTTGTGGTCAATATTTGTATTCAACATGGACGCATTAAATTGATTAAAAGTGACAGTAAAGACTTTTATAATTTCTATAACAAATAAATGCTGTTCTTTCGAACTTTCTATTCATTAAAAAAAAGTATAATGATTTCCACAAAAATATGAAGCAGCACAACATTTTTTTAAGATTGAATGGAAGCTTGTTCCTGTCACAGAATTTAAAAAAAAACGTAAAAGATAATTGCGCCTTTATATCTCACAATTCTGACTTTATACCACGTAATTCTGACTTTATATCTCACAATTCTGACTTTATACCACGTAATTCTGACTTTATATCTCACAATTCTGACTTTATATCTCGCAATTCTGACTTTTTATCTCGCAATTCTGACTTTATATCTCGCAATTCTCACTTTATATCTCGCAATTCTGACTTTATATCACGCAATTCTGACTTTTTATCTCGCAATTCTGACTTTATATCTCGCAATTCTGACTTTATATCACGCAATTCTGACTTTTTATCTCGCAATTCTGACTTTATATCTCGCAATTCTCACTTTATATCTCGCAATTCTGACTTTTTATCTCGCAATTCTGACTTTATATCTCGCAATTCTCACTTTATATCTCGCAATTCTGACTTTATATCACGCAATTCTGACTTTTTATCTCGCAATTCTGACTTTATATCTCGCAATTCTCACTTTATATCTCGCAATTCTGACTTTTTATCTCGCAATTCTCACTTTATATCTCGCAATTCTCACTTTATATCTCGCAATTCTCACTTTATATCTCACAATTCTGACTTTATATCTCGCAATTCTCACTTTATATCTCGCAATTCTCACTTTATATCTCACAATTCTGACTTTATACAAGTATCTCACAATTTTAACCATATATCACACAATTCTGGCAATTTTGACTTTATATCTCCCAACTTTTTGCGAGTATACATCTTGCAATTGCAAGAAAAATAGTCAAAATTGTGAGATAAAAGTCACAATTACCTTTTTTATTTTTTATTCCATGGTGGAAACAAGCTTCCACATATAAGAATGATTTCTGTGACACTGAAGACTGGAGTAATGATGCTGAAAATTCAGCTTTGATCACAGGAATAAATTACATTTTTAAATTCAAATAGAAAAAAAGTTATTTTAAATTGTAATAATATTTCACAATATTACAGTTTTTACTGTATTTTTTAACAAATATAAATGCAGCTTTGGTGGGCAGAAGAGACTTTTCAAAACTGTATTATATTACCCACAAGCCACACTGCTCTCTTTATATCACTATCAAACACGGAGCGCAGAATCTGACCTTAAGAAGCATGGACAGCATGGTCAATACAGTATCTATGTAATCATCAGTGCGTCCTTGAGCATGCAGGAGAGTCGAGCGATGCAGCAACAGCTTCAGCTCCTGAGAAACATCACACACATGATTATACACAAGCACTAACATAACCCTGTGTCTACACCATAAACATAAGACTATGATATACACACACCTGCTGGGCAGCAGAAGAGTCCTGCGCAAGGGTTTCGGCATCATACATGGGCTCCAGGGCCTCGAGGGCCATGTTGGGTCGGCCCAACTGCTGCTGGAGGGTGGATAACGCCAGACGGGCGTCTAGATGCAATGGAGCCATTTCAACAACCTTACTGTAGCTCTTCACCGCAACCTCCAAATGACCAAGTGCCTTTAGACACTCTGCAAACAAGCAAATCACAATCCATTTCCTGTTTAAATAGGCAGTTCTTGACCAGAACAAGACATTTTACTGTTATAACGGCAGACTTTTTTAATATGCAATAAAAAAAAGTTGCAACCTGCGTGTCGGAGCCAAACGACCGCCAGGTTGTATCTCTCCGAGCAGACGAGGGCGGAGAGCAGAGGCAAGGCGGAGTTATACTCGCCCTCTTCCATGAAAGCCTCGGCCACGTCCAAATACAAATCACCCAGCTCCTCCGGGCTCTGCTCCATCAGAGACGTCAGCATGGGCTGCAACCAAAATGTCACAGGCAAGAAAATCAAACATGGATGACATCCCTCGACACATTTATTCTATCAGCGCACACTTTCATCTGGAAGATTCTTGAGTGTGTTCGCTCATTTGCAATATGTTAAAATGATCCCTTTTGAATGTGAAAACAGCATTTTATTTATGAATGCAAATTGAACAATATTAAACAAATATGATGCTTAAAATAGAAGGCAATGCTTTGCATCTATTTGCATTTATTAACCCCACGGAGCCGTGTGGAGTATGTTTATGATGGATGGAGACACTTTTCTTCAACTCATACTCGATCCCGCTCACTTCCATTATAAAGCTTGGATGCATCAGGATATTTATTAATATAACTCTGATTGTGTTCATCAGAAATAAGAAAGTCACATACACCTAGGATGGCTTGAGTGTGAGTAAAGCTTGGGCGAATTTTCATTTGAAGGTGAACTAATCCTTTAAGTCAAGAATTAAGATAGGAAGTTTCTGTAATACAGATACAGTTATATAAATGAGAGCTTGTGTATGTGTAGAAATCTACTTACATCCAGAGGTTTGAAGACTTGCTGGTGGATGAGACACACCATCATCTTCACTCTGATGTCGACTGGAACATCATCAGGAATCACCACCTCTAAGATTTTCCCTACGCATTTAAAAACATGTCAGCGATGTGTTTATAATGCTTTTTTATGATTAATCATATTATTATCAGCCTAGTCCTACAAAACTAGCTCTACATTGCAAAGACAGCAAAGAATATATATATATGTATATATGTATATATATATATATATATATATATATATATATATATATATATATATATATATATATATATGGTACACCGTGAAAAGATACAGTACAGTCCAAAAGTTTGGAACCACTAAGATTTTTAATGTTTTTAAAAGAAGTTTCGTCTGCTCACCAAGGCTACATTTATTTAATTAAAAATACAGTAAAAAAACAGTAATATTGTGAAATATTATTACAATTTAAAATAACTGTTTTCTATTTGAATATATTTCACAAAGTAATTTATTCCTGTGATGCAAAGCTGAATTTTCAGCATCATTACTCCAGTCTTCAGTGTCACATGATCCTTCAGAAATCATTCTAATATGCTGATTTGCTGCTCAATAAACATTTATGATTATTTTCAATGTTGAAAACAGTTGTGTACTTTTTTTTTTTCAGGATTCCTTGATGAATAGAAAGTTCAAAAGAACAGCATTTATCTGAAATACAAAGCTTCTGTAGCATTATACACTACCGTTCAAAAGTTTGGGGTCAGTAAGAATTTTTATTTTTATTTTTTTGAAAAGAAATTAAAGAAATGAATACTTTTATTCAGCAAGGATGCATTAAATCAATCAAAAGTGGCAGTAAAGACATTTATAATGTTACAAAAGATTAGATTTCAGATAAACACTGAAAGTTCTTTTGAACTTTCTATTCATCAAATAAACCTGAAAAAAAAAATATTGTACACAAATATTTTGTACAATTGTACACATTAAATGTTTCTTGAGCAGCAGATCAGCATATTAGAATGATTTCTGAAGGATCATGTGACACTGAAGACTGGAGTAATGATGCTGAAAATTCAGCTTTGCATCACAGGTATAAATTACTTTGTGAAATATATTCAAATAGAAAACAGTTATTTTAAATTGTAATAATATTTCACAATATTACTGTTTTTTTACTGTATTTTTAATTAAATAAATGTAGCCTTGGTGAGCAGACGAAACTTCTTTTAAAAACATTAAAAATCTTAGTGGTTCCAAACTTTTGGACTGTACTGTATATATAAATAGATTTAAATTGCAAGAAACTTATTTTTATTGTATATTTAGACAGCTCTGTGGTACATCAGTACACATTTTGAAAGAACATTCATCTCTTTCGTCTCACCTTTTTCCTCTTCCGAGTCTTCTTTCTTCTCTTCTCCTTCTTTATCTTGTGCAGGCGTCTGGTCAGCAGTCTCCGTCTCCTCCTTCTCCTGTCTTTTCAGAACGATGCCACAAAACTTCACCAGTGCCTGCAGACACGTAGATTTAAACATTTACATTAACATGAATACAACAGGGGAAAGGGGAGTCACTTAGAACCATCTTGCATCATGTGTGCATTAAAATGTTTGACATGTCGGTAACACAATACTTGAAGGGGTGTGCATAAGATTGACATGACACCTTTATAATCATGACATGAATATGAAGGAGGTTTTATGCATGTTTATGACAACTGTCATTAAGAGTCATTTTGCATTTTTAATGCAAAGATGACATTGTTTGAGATGTCTTTGTTATGACAACTTGACATTACCAAGACAACATAATCTGTCATAAACATGACATAGCAGATTAATTATCAAACTTAAGAAACTACTTTGCTTTATGGGTTAACATTACATTACATTATTTTGGTAACACTTCAGTATAGGGAACACATATATAAACTATTAGCTGACTTTTCCCTCAATAAACTCCTAATTTACTGCTTATAAATATAGTTAATTGTCAAGTTTAAGTATTGGGTAGGATTAAGAATCTAGAAAAAGGTCATGCAGAATAAGGCATTAATATGTGCTTAATAAGTACTAATAAATAGCCAATATTCTAGTAATATGCATGCTAATAGTAATAAGCAACTAGTTAAAAGACCCTAAAATAAAGTGTTACCATTATTTTATACAGTTTCATCTTTTTTAAGAAATTTGAAATTGTCTATTATCTGACCTTCTGTTGGAGGAAAAAAAGCATAAAAAAAGCATGAAATAAAATTTAAAATATTCATGATGCTGTTATAAAATTATTTGACAGTATTAACACCTAATGACATTTTAATGACAAGTTCAAGTACCACTGAAAAAAAGTGGTCAGAAAAACATTCATGACACTATTATAATGGCCTCATGTCAAAACCAACCACATGACAGTTTAATGTAATGTTAACCCATAAAGCTAAATAATGTCAAGTTGTCATGACAAAGAAACTGACAGGTTATGATGTATTGGTTCATGTCAAGTTGTCATAACAAAGACATCTCAAACAATGCCATCTTTGCATTAAAAATGACATAATTGAGCGAATGACACTTAATGACAGTTGTCATAAACATGCATAAAACCTCCTTCATATTCATGACATGATTATAAAGGTGTCATGTCAATCTTATGCACACCCCTTCAAGTAAAGCATTACCGAAATGTCAGAAAAAAAGTGATATTTCTTCATTATGAACCTCTTAATCTACTACCAGAGTAAGCAAAACATAATGAATAATAATCAATTCAATCCATTTCTATATAATAACGTTATTTCGGCCAACTGGCACCCTTTTCTGCTCTAAATATTTTGTTATTGGCCACTGACCATCCTGCTAGTCCTCATCAGATCTCACCTCTAGAGCTTTGTCATGCTGATGGTTGGCTATGAAGAGTTCAGCAGCCATGTTGACACACTCATGTGAGACTAGTTCAGGATGCCTGTCCAGAGCTTCCTCCATGACCCCTATAGCGGAAGGCAACTCGCTGCTCTCATAGTAACTCCTGAAATAAAAACATGCACAGTTCTGGGGTTTAAGAATATACAAGCTGTATGGCATTCAGAAATGGTCATGGCATTGATGGCATTATCTACATTTATACATAAACTCCAATTTAAATCTTTTAATCTAATCATAACAGAGGCCACTTCCATATGTGAACATACTTTGCCATGTCTCGTGAGAGCTGCATGAACTGTTCTCCATCGGATGGCGGCAGCAGGCTGAGGATGCGGCGATACCCGTCCATGGCTTGCTTGTGCTCCCCGACCTGCTCGTAAAGGCTGGAGCGCTCCCACAGGTACTGAACATTACTGGAGTCGTATTTAATAGCTGGGAACGGAACAGCATGCTTTAGACACATTTTCACAGCTTTTTGTGTTTTTGCTCAAATAAATGCAGACTTGTTGGCCATAAGAAACCTCTTCTGAATGGTAGTGTATCTACTGTATGTATACAGACCTTTAGTGTAGCAGATGATGGCTTGTTTGATGTTGTCCTGCTCCAAGGACATGTCCGCAAGCTTGACCCACTCTTCACAGTCACTGGGGTTCAGATGAGCGGCGATCAGTCCGAACTGAAGCGCTTTCTCCATGTCCCCCTGATCCTCGTAGATCATAGCCAGGGTGGAGAACGGCTCGTACGCCACAGGAGCTGAGAGAGGTGGACGAGACGGGGTTTATTCTATTGCACTTCTGATTTCAACTACAATTAAATTCACTTTGAAATCAAAATTGACCATTCTTATCTTCAATGGTATATTTGCAGTGTTTATTATAAATGTGTGCATGCATGCCATTATTTATTGAAACTCATGTGCCCTCATAATCTTTAACCAAAATAACTTCCCCTCCCTCTTGCAGTGACATCTCTTCTCTTCTCTGATGATGCGTTTACTGGCGCGAGGGCGGGACATCCTGTCACTCGCATGAGATCCACCAATAGCAAACCACAACCATCCAATCAATTCCCCAATGACAAAATCAAGTCCCATCCTTCCTTTTTATCTTGTTCAAGAACCTGTTTCACTTGAATAGGTCACAGTAGGGAAGAAAAGATTATCACAATTTCCATTCCGTGCCAACTTTTAACACTGCGGCTCTGTTTGTGGGAGTGACCCCACGTCAACTTTTGGCTAAATCACAAATATCACAGTAGGGCTGACCCCTAATATTCGACTAATCGATAGCTGACTAGAAGAGGCTTTGTCGGCTAGTCACAGAAAAAAAAAAAAAAACTCATGGTGAAATCATGTAGTCCATTAAGGGACAGATCATTAACGATGGTTTCTTACAGTGTGTCGGACAGGAAATCCAAACATTTGCCGATCATCCATCAACCTCAAATATGGCTTATCATTTGAAAACATGTAAGTAATAACTTTACATGGACGTTTACAACTTTACATGGAGTATTATTAGGCGCATATCCAAGTGTTTGTGTGGAGTGTAGAAGCTGAAGTATAGTGCTCTTACGGCATGACACGGAGACGCCGGCGCGATCACTTGCATTTTTTTCTGGTAACAGTGGAAACAACTTAAATACATCATTCAAAACTGTAAAGGGTTAGGGTTAGGGTGGGTTAGGTCTACTTTTATTTGTTTAAATTCACAATAACAAGAAAACATTGTGCGTTTCTAAAATAAAGAAAACACAGGATGTGCTTTCTGCCATCTCGGTCTCCCTGAACTGCAGCGCGTCACAAAAATGAACCAAAACTCAGCATATAGGCTACTTGCCTCACAGACATGAGATATATATATCAATAGAAAGCTTGAAATGTCTACTTTTAAACAATGTTCCTGAAACGCTTCCAATACTCATTTTCCACAGAATAGATACATGATACCAGCTGCTCTTTCTCTCTCTCTCATCTCTCTGACAGCGAGTTGACACACAAATCCTCCTCCCCTCACTCACTTTATTTGCTCAGGATGAATATTGTTGGCGTTACAGGGCTTGAATTTCGGCGTGGGATTGCGCATAATTTTACTCATTCTCGCAGATTTTGTTCTCACACCCAAAGTGCGGCACATAAAGCTGCCTTTCAGTACTAAATTTAGTTATTTTCAACTGCTCATTGCTCTTAAACAGTCAAATATACACAAAATAATGTCAAAATGCCGGTCTTGGTGAGTATTCATGTAAACATAGTCAGTTATGTTTTAAGTGAATGTAAACAGTTGAGAAAGAAAATGCATGTGTAACAGTATAATGGATCAGTGCATCAGGTCTTAAAGTGACAGCAGCCTAATATACCTGCTGCCAAATTATGAGATAATATTAAAAATATCTATATGGCAGTTTTCCTCATGGTATCAATGTCAAAACTGTGGCCAGTGAAAATGCTGAGTGGCTAGTAACTTTGGAAAACCAGTAGCCACAGTGGCTGGAGAGCAAAAAAAATGAATGTCAAGCCCTGTATGTATATATATTAAACGCTCATTATGGTTTAGTATTCTCCTCAGTGTTTAACCTGTTAACTGTTTTTTTTTTAGAGAAGAAAATGCACTATCCAAACTTAAATGGTTGTAATTCAAGAACACTTTGGAGTATATACATATGGCTGGTCTCGTTTTAAAGATGAAATTCGGCAGATTATTGTAGAAGTGAAATAACTTATGTAAATGAAACAGAAAAAAAGTTATAGAAGTTTAAGTTTATGAAAATGTAAAATGTAAAAATATAATATTTTATATTTTATATAAAATATATATTTTACAAAACAAGTTTTACTCTAAAACTGCAAGGAAATCAAAGCCAAAGTTGTGTTCCAAATTTCAGGTTGATATCTCAAAAAATGAACTTTCAGTAAGATTTTGTTTGGGCGCAGTACCACTGTTTTTCACTAGATGACAACCAAGCTCCATTACTGACCACATAAAGGCGCCTCCATTTCCATTTATGGTTTGAGTGATCTGAACCATATATTTCCATAATTTTCATACAATTTATGAAGTAGACATCCTATATAGAAGTAGTATGGGAAGTTTGGCAGAATTTGATATGAATTCAGCCTCTAATAAACATAAAAACAACATGTATGTGGGTTATAGATCGCCGCCACAATCATAAATGTATTTTTTTTTTCTATTAAAAACATTTTCAGACATTTTTTTCTCAAAAAATTGAATGGATGTTATCTTTTGAACTCTTGGCATGAAAACAAACATGTTTCAACCAATCTTTAATGGTTTTTCATGTTCATCGCTATTTCAAAATAAAGGTCTGAACATGCCTTATGAGTATGAAAATATGCTTGTTGCAAATTGATAAATTACTGCTCCTGTAATTTATTTTGAAAATATCAGTCACCAAATTTGAAAACTAGAGATTCTAAGCTTTCAAATGATATATAGTTTGTCAAGATTAGTTTAGGTTTAGTATAGAATATTACTGTTTTAAATATGTAATGGCTGTGGGCCCACCGGTGGGCCCGTGACAGTTAACAGGATAACCAACAACAAAAACCCACCTTGGCGAATGATCTCCATACACATCAGGATGGCATCCTCCTTGTCTCCTCTAGCGTAGCGGATGTTGGCCTCTCCCATGAGTCCTCTGAGAGCCCGTGGTAACTTACTGCGGGGACGTCTCTCCTAAAAAAATAAAAATAAGACTAGTGTGCTTATAAATAAACTAAAAATTTGATCAATGCTACAAATGTATCACGTTCAATAACAGTGATTATTAATGCTGACCTAGCAGGGCGATCTACTGACCTTCATCATTTTCTTATTCTCACGGTTCAGCTCCATTTCTAAGGCGAACACATCTCCGGGTGTGACTTCATTGCCGTCGTTGTCCTCTTCATCTTCAGCGTCATCTTCATCGTCATCATCATCATCATCATCATCATCATCATCATCGCCATCCTCTTCTCCAATGACTTTCCACTCCATCTTTCCATCTTCATCCTCCTCATCCTCATCCACACACTCCTCCAGTCCATCTCCCATCATGGAGGCAAAAGCTCTCTGAACAGATGGACTCACTCCTTCTTCTGTCGTCTCTGTCAAGAGATCACACAAAATACAACATGTGATGTGATGCTGCTGTGTCACACTGAATATTGATCCCCACATGCTTCATTCAAATGCAAAAACACGTTTGCTATACGAGCAAGAATATGTAACCAAAAACTATTTGATCTATCAGTTGTCAGTGATAATAATAATAATAATAATAATAATAATAATAAATGTTTCTTGAGCAGCAAATCAGCATATTAGAATGGCCGCCTTCTGCATTCAACTTAAAAAGAAAGTGTAAAACTCTCGCAGTTCAAAAAGCTTACACTACGTCCTACGCCTTCCCTATTCAACTTACAGAAAAAAACTTAACTGACGCGATGCAAGTTAATACTTCATAACTTGTTAAATGCATCATCACAGATGCATCATTTTGCTTCAGAAGGGCTTTAGTAACCTTTTATTAACCAAAAAGGCCTTTATTAATATGATGGATGGATATGGGTGGAAGCAGCTCATACTTGTTGGTCCCATTCACTGCCATTATAAAGCTCGAATGCATCAGGATATTTATTAATATTTCTCAGATTGTGTTCATCAGAAAGAAGAAAGTCATATACACCTAGGATGGCTTGAGGGTGAGTAAAGCTTAGGATAATTTTTATTTGAAAGTGAACTAATCCTTTAATTAATTAATTTAAATTAAATAATTAACTAATAATATAGTAAATATTTGGCCAGTTGCATTAACTGCTTCAACTAGTCTAATTTTAATCTGAAAAGTAAGACTGATTAATTACCCTTTTGGCTAACTGCTAGTAATTACACTGAACAAAATTATAAATGCAACACTTTTGTTTTTGCCCCCATTTTTCATGAGCTGAACTCAAAGATCTCAGACTTTTTCTATGTACACAAAAGGCCTATTTCTCTCAAATATTGTTCACAAATCTGTTTAAAACTGTGTTAGTGAGCACTTCTCCATTGCCGAGATAATCCATCCACCTCACAGGTGTGGCATATCAAGATGCGGATTACCAGTGTTGGGGAGTAGTTAACTACATGTAGCGGCGCTACTAGTTTAACTACATTTTTCAGTAGCTTGTATGTAGTTCAGTTACTTTTAAAACAGAGTAGTTTTTCCAGTAGTTAACTACATTTTCCAGCAAGTAACTTATCGGTGTAGCGCGACCAAAAGCTACAAGCTACATTCCATTTTGTGTTCTGACGAGCTCGTCTTCAGCGTCTTCAGATCACGAACTGATATTGTGCATTACCGCCATCTATTGTTATATAACGCATCTTGCGGCTTTATCAGTTCATCGGCAGTTCATCGAGAAGAGATCGTCTGGTGATTATGTAAAGGACAAAGCATCCGTCAACTGAACAGAAAACAAAATCGCGTTATAGCTTAGTGCACTTATCACACGGCAAAGGCTGATCTAATAAAAACGGTTGCTCGGGTATAAGAATGTTCACGCGAGAAGCACATGATTCGCGTCTCAAAGCTTTATAACTGCATGTGCTGTGAGTTTAACCTGCATTTTTCCGTGTATCCAATTTAAGTTCCGGTTCGGTTTAAGTGCTGGTCCGGTTCCAGAATCAAATCATTGAGGGTGCCTCTGAAATCAGTGAGGGTGTTATAATAAAGTGCAGATGTAATGTGTAAACAACGGCTCCACCATAATAAGAATACCAATGTATAGTGAGACATTTAAGATTAAGTAATTTTACAACTAATTGGAATAGAATTTCAAAAATATTGATACAAAAATTCTAATATTTTTCTAGTCATTTACATTGCTTATTCTTATTATTGCATATGTTTGTCCCGTGTTATGGTTATGGTAGCAATTTTGAGCATGAATCCTGCATTTATATGTAGAAATCACTTCTGAAACTGCAGAGTGCAATTGGTGGTCAGTCCTCTCATAGCATGAAAAACAAAATTTATATTAAAATTCTTAATGTATTATATATAAAGCATGCATAGGCTACATTTGAGTATTGTATCTTTTGATATAGTTTACAAAATAAAACAGTACGCTTTGAAATCATAATTGCAGTGCATTGCTTTGTTTTAAACCCCAAACATCTTGCTTAAACATTCTTCATGAACAGTTATCCAGTTATTTGTAATAAGCTATGTCATTTAAAAATAATAATAATAAAAGTAGTTTCAATGTAGCTAGCTACTTTTTGATAGTAACTTGTAGTGTAGCTAACTACTTTGTCAAAAGGGTAGCTTGACAGTAGTTTAACTACTTTAATTTATGAGTAGCTTGTAGCTTGTCAAACTACAGTTTCAGAGTAGCTTCCCCAACACTGCTGATTACACAGCATGATTATTGCACAGGTGTGCCTTAGGCTGGCCACAATAAAAGGCCACTCTAAAATCTGCAGTTTTATCACACAGCACATTGCCACAGATGTTGCAAGTTTTGACTAATATTTTTTTTACCCCTTCCACCTGTAGCGTTACAAAAAAGTACCGTTGTAATGTCATGTAATGTCCACCTGTTTGTCGTTTCCGTGCTTCTCTAGCACATCGTTTTGAAGTGGACGGGACAGGATCCTCCTGATCAGCAGCTTCATCCTCTTCCTCATCATCTGACACTTCTCCCTTCTCATCCTGAAGCAAAACACACAATACCATGGTGCATTACTATGTTAAATGCCCAAATCACACTGCAAAATGAGATACATGCACTGTAATATATTCATACACATATTATATAATTCATATAGAAGCTGAAAGGAGAACATGTGAGTGGATCAAATTTACTAACAGAATAAAAGCAGAGTAATGTTACCTTATGCTTTGCTTTTCTTTCCTCTCTCCGCCTCTCAAACTCCTCGAAAGTAATCTTACCTTCTAAATAATCGTTCAGTTCGGACATGTTTGCAAATAATGAAGTTTACCGCTTCATGTCGCAGACAGTACAATCACAACACACTCATGTGCGGCTCGAGCAGTTCCTGTTTCTGCCGTTCAGCCAATCAGAAAGCTCAAATTCTTCTTCGACGGTGAGTGAAACACAAACACACAGACGTAATCCCAAAAGTTCTACACCGCTCTCAAGCGTCCAATGAGTATAAAGCAATCCGCAAAAATATAGAAAGATAAATATATTTTATGGAAATATTATTTTTTCTGCATTTTAAGTTCAAATAAAATCACATTGGGAAAAAAACAATGAAAAAGTCTTTTTTTTTATTAAAAAAAAAATCAGTGCATATTTATTTATTCATTCATTCATTTTGTTTTTCACTTGGTGTTGGAGGAATACATAACTGTACATCATTGATATTATACATCAATAAATATGTATCCTGAATCCATCATAAAGGCAAATGAAATACAACAGAATTGCTCCGTCAGGAACGGTTACGAAATTCACTCCTCTTTTGGACTGTTGTTCAGTATTTCCTGCGTTCCAGAGGATTCCTGTGCTGGAAAAATGAGCTTCTGTAGCATCTGAAACTTCTCTTCCTCAGTTTTAGAGTTGAGCTCATGGACAGGAACCTAAAAAGGGTGATGCATATGAGGAATAATATTGGAAATGCAAAAAAAAAAAAAAAAAAAAAAAGAACCAGAGATTGAACATTTGGTTAAAAATGTTGAACATTTGGTACCAAACATATTGCATAAGTGTGAGTATCAGGTTTTGGTGTGATTATTTAGTGTGTATCAGAGGAATTAACACACTTACCAAAACAGGTTTATAACCAAGTTTTTCAAGATGCCTTAGTTTGATGACCAAGCTGGCTCGAGGATGAGTTGTACCAAAGCAAAATGAACTCGGTGGAGCGCAGACCACTGCAATCCTGAAACACACGACAGAGAACAGATGCTTATTTCTCTCTAAAACAACCTTCTAACAGTACAAAATTGGGAGGGGGAACATCTAAGTGTGTGAAATTATCATGTGACTTCACATAAACTTGACAGTTGTCTTGTGTTGTGCTACCTTCGGGCACATTCAGGTGATCCAGAATCCTCTGCATGGAGGCCGCAGGTTTCTTCTTTGGGATGAGGGAGAGTAATCACACAGTCTAGAGCAAAGATTCAAACGTTAAATCCAACATAAAAAGCCATTCACATTACATTCGATTCTGAGTAAAATTATTCAGCAGGAATGTAGGGATTTGATTGATTGTGCAAAGTAATTTATATTAGCTTTTATATATATATATACACACATACATACATAATAAAATAATAATGTAAATTAATATGCAATTAATATAATGTTATTATAAAGCCACTTATAAGTCTGGCTTTTATGTATACATATTTTTTTATTTAGTAATTCTTTATTTTTTATATATTATTATTATTATTATTATTATTATTATTATTATCATAATTATCAATTATTTCTATTTTGCTTTATCAACATTTCATTGTTGATAATTTTTATGAAATAATATATATGAAATGTATACGAAAATATAGATACATATATATATATATATATATATATATATATATATATATATATATATATATATATATATATATATATAAACTATTTTTTTAATTTTCATTGATTGTATTGTGTGTCAACCACTTGTTTACACTTGTAAGGCAAATTGCATTGTATTGGATAACTTAATGGTGCTAAAAGTTTTATTTTTAATATGCAAACTATCATTTCTTATTTTTATCCTTTTGATTTTGGAGTAAATTTAATCTGGACATGTTTTCCTGACATTTATTTTGTGTCTATTATCACTTATTTATGCTTGTAAACACTCACTTTAAATTGTACTGGAAGGTGCCATATACATAATGTTTTAGTGCTTGATTAATATAATAATAATACAATATGGTAATAATCTGGTAAATATGGTAATAATAAATAATTAAATATAGTTACTATTTTTTTCCCACCTCAATGCAGTTTTGGTTACACCAACATAAAAGAAAAGTCTTTTCTGAGAAGGAGAAAATTATACTCTAATAAAAACATTTATTTTCTTTAAAGTCTGAGCTGTGGCCTAGCGATTAAATACATTGAGCTATTGAATCCAACTTGTAACATCTGCTACTGTAAATAACACTAAGCAATAACTGTACAGTAACATGAGCTTCATCTCACCAATGAAGTAGATGCTCTGCTCCAGCACACTGTCCTGAACAGCAGCATTTCCCACAATGCTCCGGATCGCACTGAGCATTTCCCGGTTGACTGGGACGTCATGAGCAGGAACTGTGAAGTGAACGTCTGGGATAGACCTCAAGGAGGGCGGCAGCGGAGGTTGATCCAGACGCAAACACAGATCCAACGTGTGCAGCCACCTCTGAACCTTATTCGACTGTTTTCCTATGAGGACACGTAACAGATCACAGCTGAAATGTGACGCACTTTGGATGAGGAGAGAGAGGAAGTAGAGATATTAACCTTTCTGTATCTGGTCCAGGGTTTCCTGTTGTAGCAGTTTATCCATTAGGGCTTGAGGGATGTGCTCCAGTAATGCCAGATAGTAAACGGCTTTCAGGAGGTCGGTGGCGGACAACTTTGGAAGGTAGGACTCTAAGACCTTCACCACACTGGACACAAACCTAATTAAAAAGCAGGAAGTAAAAGTTTGCTGAAGTCAGACACATGCCTGTCCTGCAAAAAACAGCTTTTGCTTTGGGTTTTTGAGGGATTTATAACATTGAATATTCTGATAAATAAGAATATTTATTTTTTATTAGAAACTAATTTTATTGAATATAAATTACCGTTCAAAAATGTGGGGTCAGTAAGATTTTACCAAAGTCTCTCCAGCAGGAGTTATTCTCTATATCAGTGTCACTGTTTCTGAACTCCCTGAAACGCCTCAGTTGTAGTCTTGAGTTTTTTTCCGGGAACGAACACGTCACAATATTCCTCATTTAAATAATTCCCACCCAAGGCATGCACAAAAAAAGTGGGCGAGGCCTGGTTGAGTTAGTTAGTAGTATGTGCTAAAAACTCACAGTAATGGTATGGGGCGGGACATTTCCCAAATACACTTAACCCTTTGGTGCTGTTCGCGTGTCGGTCAAAAATGACCTTTTTTTTTTTTCCCCAAAGAAATGATTGTACTATATTTTAGTTCGATAATGTTTTTTATTTCATATTTTGTATTTTTAGGGGATTTAATAGTACTAAATTACATTTAAGCAGTAGTTACGATCCATTTATTCACTTTTTTAACATGGACCTGAAAATTAAATTTCTAAAACTGTCAGAAAATCAAAGCCATAAATCTAAACAAGCTGTGCTCCAAAATTGAGGTTGATATATCAAAAAATGAGCTTTCAGTAAGATTTTATTTGGCCGCAGTACCAAACGTTTCCACTAGATGAAATTTGTGCCCCATTCATTTCCAATACAGCCTTTTTTGACCACAAACAATACTATTTTTTCAGGACTATTTAACCTTTTTGAATAAAAAAAAAAAAAAAAAAAAAAACATAAAAAATAACCCAACAGTACCAGAAGGTTACAGCGGTTGACCAATCACAACACATGGATCCAGCCGACAAATCAGAGCACATTGTGCTTTTTGGAAGGAATCAAATATGTCTAAACCAAATATGAAAACCTATTGTAGTAGACCTCAAAAAACAAAATCAAGACTTTGAAAAAGGACATAACAGGCTCCCTTCAACTGTTTTCAACAATGATAATGATAAGAAATGTTTCTTGAGCATCAAATCATCATATTGATTTCTGAAGGATCATGTGACACTGAAGACTGGAGTAATGATGCTGAAAATTCAGCTTTGATCACAGGAATAAATTACATTTTAAAATGTATTAAAATAGAAAAGTTATTTTAAATTGCAAAAATATTACTGTTCATTTCTGAACAAATAAATGCAGTCTTGATGAGCTTTCAAAAACATTTAAAAAATCTTACCGACCCCAACATTGACAGTGTAGGTGATTAAGACCTATAACAGCAGCTTACTCTGTTTTTTTCTCTTTCAGGTCATGATTGAGGAGAGAAAACACTTTTAAAACACTAAGAAGGTCTTTCAGCGTCAGACTGTCAGGCTTCTGGATGATTCTCTCTGCAAATGCATCCAACAGGACAACAGGTCTGAACAAGAGATCCTCAAATGATACCAGAATGAGAATCACCTGGAAAACATGAAAAGCATTTAATAAAAGAAAACAAATCCTGCTGCATAATTATGTAATTCATCACAGGCCACTAATCATAAATGCAACTCTTTGCTCTGATAATGTAAAATTAAAGGCAGGAATGCAACAATATATTCTGGTAAAAACTATAGCACACATTTTTTTACTGTGGCCAATACTTGATCTGATGGTTGATTATATACATCACCACTCAAAAGTTTGGGGATGGTAAAATGTTGTAATGTTTTTTAAACATTGTGCTCACCAAGACTGCATTTATTTGAGCAAAAATATTGTGCATTCCTCTTTATATATACAGTAGAGTTTCATATGGATCAGTTTGATTGAAAGCTCGGCTCAGCAGATATCGCACCTGTTTGTTGGACCACATATCAAATGTGCTGGTCATGTACTCAGAGACTGAGCTGAAGAGGGTGTAGTTTCTGTAGCGAAGCTCATGGCAGGACTTCAGCACAGACAGAAGCCTACCGAAGGGGAATTCATGCACATTTTCTGCAGGAAACAATGAGAGGTGAAGTGACAGTGACAGGTCTTGATTTGCTTTAGTTCTGGGAACATCTGAGAGGATCATGGTCCTTCTCACCAGCTATGTTCTTGCTGCAGACATCCAGCAGAGGTTTGAAGTTTAGGCCCATGGCAGCCAGGCTGGAGAACATGTACTGGGTGTTGGGTGGACTGAACTCATCTGCCAACGACAGAGTCTTTGTCTGAGGGAGAATGCAGAGGAATTGAGCTAGAAACTGATCATGACAAACCACTAATTCGTTCAACAGGCAAAAAAAGCCTTGAAGCAAGCATCATTTCTTGTTAGATAGTTGCATCATGTTAGGATTATTTCACCCCAAAATCGTAAGGAAAAAAAAATTATAAATTATATTTTGCTTAAAGTCATTTTCAATTTCAATTTCAATTTCAAGAAAATTAAGCACAGTTTCCTTCACAATTTATTATTATCATGCAAAAAAAAATCTCATTCTCAGTACTGTAATGTGAAAAATAACTTAAAATTATTTAAAAATATTCATTATAATTAATAAATAATGAAAAATAAAATACACAAACTGCAAAGTATTTATATATCATGGCTGTTAAAAAAAAATGTATTACAGGAATGAGACTTTAATGAGAACTAATACTAAGGGTTATTATTGTTAACTAAAACTATTAAAAACATTTCTGCTAATTGAAATAAAGCTGGAATGAAATAAAATATAAATATTAGTTGAAAAACTTAAACTAAAAAAAATAAAACTAACTAAAACAAAAATAAATTAAACCTAAATAGCAATATTAAAAAAAAAGAACAATATGACAAAAACACATAACGAAATATGACATGAAAAAAAAGCTTTATTTTCATTATGCAAAATATAATTTCCTGTTTGCTTGTTTTTTTTTTGGAGTAAACATTTTTATTAGATTCATCCACAGAAATCGATTGATTGAGAATTCTAATTTCTGTGTGAGAGTGTCAGTAAACAATACATTTTAGGTGAATAAATGGTAAATCTAACCGCCAGCTGTCTCTTCAGATGTATCGAAGAGTTTTTGCCCACCGCACGCATCATGCTCTGCAGGACAACCACGCTCTGGATCTCAGGAATACGATCCTTCAGCAACAACCTTCAAAATCAGAACTCAAAGTGATGAAAACACACACAAATATCACATTATAAAGTTGTATAAGGGCTGTAACAATCTTCACACCTTAAAGCCTCTCTTAAGGCCTGAACGTTCCTACAGTTCTCCATCTCCCGTATAGAGGCAGCCAACACCGAAAGAGACCTTATATCAAACTGATTCAGCCGTTCCTGGAATCAGCAAATTAGAAGGATCATGTGACACTGAAGACTGGAGTAACGATGCTGAAAATTCAGCTTTGATCACAGGAATAAATTACATTTTAACATATATTCAAATAAATAAGACTGGCTCACTCTCACCTCCCACATCATGAGTGGACACACCCCCTAATGCTGATTGGCTCACTCTCTCCTCCCACATCAAGAGTGGACACACCCCCTGCTGCTGATTGGCTCACTCTCTCTCCTCCCCCATCATGAGTGGACACGCCCTCTACCGCTGACTGGCTCCCTCTCCTCCCACATCATGAGTGGACACGCCCCCTATCACTGACTGGCTCACTCTCTCTTCTACCACATCATGAGTGGACACACCCCTTACCGCTGACTGGCTCACTCTCTCCTCCCACATCATGAGTGGACACGCCCCTTACCGCTGACTGGCTCACTCTCTCCCCCATCATGAGTGGACACACCCCCTACTGCTGACTGGCTCACTCTCTCCTCCCACATCATGAGTGGACACGCCCCTTACCGCTGACTGGCTCACTCTCCTCCCCCATCATGAGTGGACACACCCCCTACTGCTGACTGGCTCACTCTCTCCTCCCACATCATGAGTGGACACGCCCCTTACCGCTGACTGGCTCACTCTCCTCCCCCATCATGAGTGGACACACCCCCTACTGCTGACTGGCTCACTCTCTCTCCTCCCACATCATGAGTGGACACGCCCCCTATCACTGACTGGCTCACTCTCTCTTCTACCACATTATGAGTGGACACGCCCCTTACCGCTGACTGGCTCACTCTCCTCCCCCATCATGAGTGGACACACCCCCTGCTGCTGATTGGCTCACTCTCTCTCCTCCCACATCATTAGTGGACACGCCCTCTACTGCTGACTGGCTCACTCTCTATCTCCTCCCCCATCATGAGTGGACACGCCCTCTACCGCTGACTGGCTCCCTCTCCTCCCACATCATGAGTGGACACACCCCCTACCGCTGACTGGCTCACTCTCCTCCCCCATCATGAGTGGACACGCCCCCTATCACTGACTGGCTCACTCTCTCTTCTACCACATCATGAGTGGACACACCCCTTACCGCTGACTAGCTCACTCTCCTCCCTCATCATGAGTGGACACACCCCCTACTGCTGACTGGCTCCCTCTCCTCCCACATCATGAGTGGACACACCCCCTACTGCTGACTGGCTCACTCTCCTCCCCCATCATGAGTGGACACGCCCCCTATCACTGACTGGCTCACTCTCTCTTCTACCACATCATGAGTGGACACACCCCTTACCGCTGACTAGCTCACTCTCCTCCCTCATCATGAGTGGACACACCCCCTACTGCTGACTGGCTCACTCTCTCCTCCCACATCATGAGTGGACACGCCCCCTATCACTGACTGGCTCACTCTCTCTTCTACCACATCATGAGTGGACACACCCCTTACCGCTGACTAGCTCACTCTCCTCCCTCATCATGAGTGGACACACCCCCTACTGCTGACTGGCTCACTCTCTCTCCTCCCCCATCATGAGTGGACACACCCCCTACTGCTGACTGGCTCACTCTCTCCTCCCACATCATGAGTGGACACACCCCCTACTGCTGACTGGCTCACTCTCTCCTCCCACATCATGAGTGGACACACCCCCTACTGCTGACTGGCTCACTCTCTCTCCTCCCCCATCATGAGTGGACACACCCCCTACTGCTGACTGGCTCACTCTTCTACCACATCATGAGTGGACACGCCCCTTACCGCTGACTGGCTCACTCTCCTCCCCCATCATGAGTGGACACACCCCCTACTGCTGACTGGCTCACTCTCTCTCCTCCCACATCATGAGTGGACACGCCCCCTATCACTGACTGGCTCACTCTCCTCCCCCATCATGAGTGGACACACCCCCTACTGCTGACTGGCTCACTCTCTCTCCTCCCACATCATGAGTGGACACACCCCCTACTGCTGGCTGACTGGCTCACTCTCTCTTCCATCATGAGTGGAAACGCCCCCTGCTGCTGATTGGCTACAAGTGTGTTGTGGCGCTCGGTCCGATCCACTTTCAGCAGCGTTTCTCAGAAATCACGTACTGCACCTTTAATGAACATGTGAATTATAAGACAAAACCTCTTCACTCACCTGTATAACACGCAGCAGCGTCTGCACAACACGTGTGTCTTGTGAAACTCCCAGGTTGACAACGGCCAGCAGAGTGTAGGCCAGATCCTCACTCCTCATGCGCCAGGCGTCAGCGGCGGCCCGTTCACAGACCTCCTCAAACCCCGGGTGATCGAACATCAGCCGCAGCTCACAGCGCCGCTGCTCATCCGTCATTTTCTTCGTGCTCTCCCAGATGCGTGTGAAGATGCTGCTGATGAGCTGCTGCGACACTGGGATCTGCTTCAGCGTGTCCAGCACATCCGTGGGACAAAAACAGTTCTGCAAATGGCTGTAGAAAGGAGTCCTTTCTGCTTTATCCAGGAGTTCACTGGTCTCTGTAGAAGCTGGAGTTTGTTTAATTTGAGCATTGAGAACATCATGACCACTCTGACTGTAATACAGTACTTGTTTTAATGTGTGTCCTTGTATGCGTTTTCTCCCCAACTGAGATGATGCAGCAAAGCTTCTGCTTTTATAACACAAAGACGTCTGTGTCCATATAAAAGAGTCACATTTCCACAGCACCGTGGATCTCAGAGCACATCTGAACATCTCCAAACCTGATTTATACATGCTCATTCTGGGAGATTCTCTGAAGCTTCAGACATGGTGTGACCTGTTTCAACAAATGAAAATGTGAAACAGAAACAACTGTACTTACTACACTTTGTGCTACTACTGTAAAATCATCATAAAAATTATGGTATTTTGATTACCACAGTATGTTTTACCATTTTTTTCCCCAACAACTTTTTCAAAACTCTTCACACAGTTCTCTTTACCAACTTTCAGTTTGGCACAGCAGTTCATTTCACATTCAAAATGCACTAAAACTACCAAAACACTTCTCAAATCAACTCATTCTTCCATAACAGCAGCACACCACTGTTAAGGGATTAATTACTCAATTTCCAAAACCATAAGACTTTCATTCATCTTCGGAACACTAATGAACATATTTTAATTAGATGTGAGAGATTTCTGTCCCTCCATTGACAGTTACGCAACTGACACTTCGATGCTTCAAAAAGTTCATAGAGATTGTAAAACTAATCCATATGAATTGAGTGGTTTAGTCCAAATTTCTGAAGAGTCATGATCGCTTTATATGATGAACAGATTGAATTTAGGCTTTTACTCGCATATAAACATTGATCAGTGAATATAAACAAAAGCTCAACCAAATCAGCTTGATGCACAAGAACAAACCTCTTGCTGAAGCTCAAACGTGATGCGTAACATGAGAATGAACCTCATTGGTTCTCACATGTAAAGCAAACATGTTTGAGCTTCCGTTTACCACAAATGGGCTTTGTGTTCTTTCTGAAGAATTTTCGGAGCTTGATGAAATCGGTATAAATACATGTTTAATACTGCAAAATACGCTCAATGTTACAGTCACTGCTCTTGCCTTCCAGAATAAAAGAGAACACATTTGTAAACGACTTTACTTGAACCCATTGTGCCAGCTGTCTCTTTATTACCATGTGGTTTATATACATGTTGCTGCTGATTGGGTTGACAATTTTGACGCACCCACCAAACAAGAGGAAACATATCTCAAACCTGTTGCACACATCGTTCAACCCAGAAACAGTAGCAAAACATCGCGCACCGTTTTGAGCTTGAACGTGCCCCTGATGTGCGAGTTGATCAATGTTTATATGTGAATAAAAGCCTAAATTCAATCTGTTCATCATATAAAGTGATCGAGTCTCTTCTGAAAATATGGATTAAACCGCTCAATTCATATGGATTAGTTTTACGATCTCTTTATGAACTTTTTGAAGCGTCAGTGTCAGTTGCATAGCTGTCAATGGAGGGACAGAAATGTCTCAGATTTCATCAAAAAGATCTCATTTGTGTTACATGTTTTGAACACATGAGGGTGAGCAAATTTCATTTTTACTATCCCTTTAGTTAATCAGTTTTGGAAAAAACTATGTAAACATGAAAATTGAAAAAAAATTGAAGTTTTGGTTGTGGTAGTCTGAGAAAGAAAATAATTCGTATAATTTGAAAGAAGTAGTCACTGAATGCATTTGCCAAAAAAAAAAAAAAAGGAAAAAAGTCCACAGTTTAGCCCACATAGACTGCTGTTGTGCTCACTGTGGGAAGAGTCGAGAAATGACGATTGTAAACAAAAACAACATCAACAACAAAAAGATGTTTCTGATTTTACCTTTCATATGTTTTGTCTCTTCTCATGTGCAGTGAAATGCATCCGACAGGGTCACAGATGGATGCAAGATCTTGAAATATTACTAGAATTAGAGTTACAGAAATAAATGTACATTTTTAGTACGTATCTGTCTGATTATCCACAATACATTTTAACCAGAATAAATAGCCAAATGTTGAACTTAGCTAAACACATATATAAATGTAAAATCAAGTCAATAAACAAATACATTTAGAGGACATTTGTGCTACACGTCCTTGTACAGAAACCTTGAAAAAATGCTGTAAAACCCGTATATTATTTACATGTTTGCGGTTAATTATGGCACAGTCATACATTTTAATTATCTATAATAATCATAAAATAAGTATCTAACCCTTCGGTTGTTGTCTTCACATGTTCACTGCTCTCACTGTGAGCGCAGCCATGACAGAAACAGGGAGCGCGCGATTACTGCCGCACTATAGTTCCGCTTCCAGTATCGCGTGATTTTCATAATGTTAATTTAAAAATGCAGCCCAAATAGTTAAATAAACTCCTTTATAACGTGTTTAATTCATATTATACATAAAAAATTATTTTTTTAAATAAAAATATAGATTTTAAAAACGAAAGAGAAATGTTTCCTCTTCAGGAAATGTTATGCGAGCGCACAATGTTACCTAGCAACGCCGGACGCGCTTGTGACTGGACCAAAACATGGCGAAATTTGTTCTTGCAGGTTGGTCGAACGAAATTTCTATCTATCTATCTATCTATCTATCTATCTATCTATCTATCTATCTATCTATCTATCTATCTATCTATCTATCTATCTATCTATCTATCTGTCTGTCTGTCTGTCTGTCTGTCTGTCTGTCTGTCTATCTATCTATCTATCTATCTATCTATCTGTCTGTCTATCTATCATCAGCCTATCTATCTATCTATCTATCTATCTATCTATCTATCTATCTATCTATCTATCTATCTGTCTGTCTGTCTGTCTGTCTGTCTGTAAACTTTATGGTTTAACTTGTTATAGCTGTTATTGTAGTTTCATCTAGTCAAACCCTTCAGTATTTATGATTATGTTTGCGGTCAGTCATGTCACAGTCCGCAACATTTTAATGCTATAATATTCTCTCCATTCACTTACACAGGAAGAGCAGATTGTCCTCATTACGCAAAAGCTGAGCTTCTTGCTGATGTGCTGCAAAGAAACCTACCAGATTTCCACATTCACAAGATCTGTGTTCACCCCAGTGACTGGAAGGTAAACCTGTGAGTTCATGTGGAGCTTTAAGAGCTCTTTAATCATTTCCACACCATTTTTATGTTGAACTAAAGATGTCCTCGGTTCATTTATGTCTTTTATTCATATTGAACCACTTTTCTGTGTAGATATGGCTGGAGGACACCTGCGCATCAAATGGATGGACACATTCAAGCTCTCCTATAGTATGGAGGGAGCTGATTGATCGCGGGGGTAAAGGAATACTGATCGGAGGCTTCAATGATTTCCTTGAGCATGCTCAGGTTTGCATGATAGGATACCAAAATAAAATAGAGGAATTCATTTCAAGTAGTCAAGCGAAATAAAACACTACCTAAATAAGGATACAGTCCATATAAATTAGGGTTACAGCTTTTCTCAGTCACTTTGGCTCATTTTTTTTGAAGACACTTGCAAAATGTAGCAACTCAAGTGATAACATTACAAGTAACGCAAGTTACGTAATCAGATTACTTTTTTTCCAAGTAACTAGTAAAGTAACGCATTCAACTTTTAAAGTTACAACAAAATGTATGAGTTACTTTTTTTTTTTATTGACTGACAGCTCTCCTGTCACCATGTTGAGAGAAATTGTAAGTCCAGAGGCTTATTCGTTTCAGTTTAGGTGTGAAAAAGGCCTTTACATTTGCCAAAAATAGTACAAGCAAACCCTGCCCAGGTGAGAAAAAGTAATGCAAAAGTAATGTAACACATTACTTTCCATAAAAAGTAACTAAGTAATGCAATGAGTTACTTTTTTAGGTATTAACGCAATATTGTAACACTGTACTTTAAAAAGTAACTTTCCCCAACACTGTTCATGCTTCAAAACGTAGCCTAGTTATTGTGTAAGAAAACTGGCCAAGGTTTTTAGAAACAGATTTTTTTTTTTATTATTGGCAAAAGTATGCACATTTGTATGCATATATACTGCATTTATTTTTATAACAATGTGTTACATGTAAACAGAAAACATTCCATGTCATAGATATTTATGGAATATATAAGTACATGTCAGAAAGATTTTGTATTGAATTAATCATTTTGCATGTAATGATGGCTCACGTGATTACAGAATGTTTAGGAGTTATAAACAGTATGACAATTTCACAGAGAATCAACTTATATTGTGTAAATTGTAGACAGCTAATTACTCTTTTGCGCATATGTACTAAAAAAAATTGCAAATCTGATGTGAGAAATGAAGAAATTAATTATTCAGAGATCTGAAATTATTGTTTTGAGGGGAAAAAAAAAAAACTCATTTGAGATTCGATCCTGTTACAAACTGCTCCGAGACTTTGGTTGAAGATCCAAATGCAGCTTTATTGGGACATTCCAGAATCGTAATCCATATACCAAGCAAAGGTCAAACACATGGGCAAACAACACAAATACGCAACAGGGCAGAAATCACAGGCAAAAAAGGGTAATCCATAATATAGACAGCAAATAAAAAAACAAGACTCAGGAAACCAGGATAATGCTCAGAAATGCAGTGTAACAACATACACGACTTCGCATAAACTGCCAAAAAAGGGCTTATATAGGCAGGGTTAACAAGGATAATGAGACAAAGGTGGATGTAATCAGGCATAATGAGTCCGGGCAATGGGTTGTGGGAAACGCAGTCCATGGTACTATAACCAACACAGGAGTGCCCTCTGGTGGAAATCAAGGGCAGTCCAGCTGGTGGATTTAACAGATCCAAAGCGACTGAGAAAAACTGTAGAAACTGTAGTGATTTTATGCAAAAAAGATTTCAGATTTTATTTTAGCTCTAAAATTACTGCAGTATATTTATTTAGACTACAAGATAAAACTTAAAATTAAACAAATCCTTCCACCAAACAACTACAGAAAGTTCCTTTCTGCCCTGAATTATTAATTCACAAGATAATCTAAGATCAGCGACATCCAGTTTCATTTAGATACTGTATGTGAAGATCAATACTTCTGTCCTCTCCTGCAGGGTTACTATGGCATCACCTCAGATATGAACTCTGATCTGATGCTAAAAATTGCAGTAGAGAATCAGCAAACTAAAGAGCTGTGTATGAAGGAGGAAGTCCACCGACACATGTCTCTCAGACCTCTGCACATCTGGATCAGCAGGTGGACGTGTTTCATCAGGCCCCTTTGCCTTTAAAGTGTCCCTATTATGCTTTATCTGAGATTACCTTTCATGTAGTGTGAATGTAAAAGGTCTGCAAAGTTTCAAAGATCAATGTGTTTGATAAATTTGATAAATTGTCTCGCAAAAGAAAGAACGAGTCGTCAGTAATTCCAGTTTTATGATCTCTTTATGAACTTTTTGAAGCGTCAAAGTGGCAGTTGCGTAGCTGTCAATGGAGGGACAGAAATCTCTCATATTTCATTAAAAATAAATGAATTTTCATTTTTGGGTGAACTAACCCATGTATGTAAACCTATTATAGTAGACCTCCAAAACAAAATTAGGATCCTTTAAAATAGCATAATAGGGGCACTTTAAAAGAGTAAAAAAGATTTCTTATTATCTTTAGATGCATGACATTTAACCTGAGAAAAACCTCTTTCAGTGCTCTGAACCCCATCTGCTACAGCCTCATCCCTCAGTTGTTCACCCCGGGACTGTTTCCAGGTCTCCCTCTTTTCAGCCTTCACCTCATGGACACCTGCGGCTCTGAGGAAATGTTACGAGGACTCAAGATGGAAACAGAAGACCTCGCCCTGCCTCAGCTCCATGAGGTCACTGTCCATTCAGACCAGACACAGGCGTTTCAGGAAGCCCACTTCATCATCTTTCTGGATGAGCTACAGCCTATATGTGAAAGCAACGACGAGCCGGATGACAAGGACCACATGGTGAGCCGGGTTGCAGAATGTTTCTGTTGCTATGGGCAACTCATCGAGGCGAATGCACGGAAAGACGTAAGAGTGATTGTGGCGGGAGACTCCTTTATTAATCTGAAGAGCTCGCTGTTAATTGAGAACGCACCCTCTGCTGACCCGCACAACTTTGTGGCGATGACAACGCAGCTGGAATGCGAGGCAAGAACTCAGCTTGCGCAGAAGTTGTCGGTGAAAACAGCAGGTAAAATAATAAATATTTGTTCTAATGTTCAATTGCAATACAATGATGCATTTGAAATTTGATTCAGATCAGTTTGATTATTTTGATTTATTGATTTATCATCAGAGCCCTCAAGATTTATTTTCGAAACAATATGCCCTTTTTACTTTCACAAAATTAATTTTCATATTAATATAACCTTTTATAAAAATATTATATAATTTAACATATGTTACATTATTATATTATTTATAATCAATAATTACATTGTTAAAATAACATAAAAAATAAATTATATTTATTATAACTTATAATACTAATATATATATATATATATATATATATATATATACAAACCCGATTCCAAAAAAGTTGGGACACTGTACAAATTGTGAATAAAAAAGGAATTAAAGGAAATCTCATAAACTTATATTTTATTCACAATAGAATATAGATAACATATCAAATGTTGAAAGTGAGACATTTTGAAATGTCATGCCAAATATTGGCTCATTTTGGATTTCATGAGAGCTACACATTCCAAAAAAGTTCGAATCAAAATTTGAAGTTCTTTTTGGAAATACTGGGACGCCATGTCATCCGGACTAAAGAGGACAAGGACAACCCAAGTTGTTATCAGCGCTCAGTTCAGAAGCCTGCATCTCTGATGGTATGGGGTTGCATGAGTGCGTGTGGCATGGGCAGCTTACACATCTGGAAAGGCACCATCAATGCTGAAAGGTATATCCAAGTTCTAGAACAACATATGCTCCCATCCAGACATCATCTCTTTCAGGGAAGATCTTGCATTTTCCAACATGACAATGCCAGACCACATACTATATCAATTACAACATCATGGCTGCGTAGAAGAAGGATCCGGGTACTGAAATGGCCAGCCTGCAGTCCAGATCTTTCACCCATAGAAAACATTTGCCGAATCATAAAGAGGAAGATGCGACAAAGAAGACCTAAGACAGTTGAGCAACTAGAAGCCTGTATTAGACAAGAATGGGACAACATTCCTATTCCTAAACTTGAGCAACTTGTCTCCTCAGTCCCCAGACGTTTGTAGACTGTTATAAAAAGAAGAGGGGATGCCACACAGTGGTAAACATGGCCTTGCCCCAACTTTTTTGAGATGTGTTGATGCCATGAAATTTAAAATCAACTTATTTTTCCTTTAATAATTATATTATATTATATTATATATTATATTTCCTATAATAATTATTTCCATAAATAATTATATTAATAAAATAAAATAATTAAAAATATGTTATTCTTTTCTTAATGTCTTTTGCTGTGCATGCTCAAATTTTCCCTTTTTCTTATATTCACAGACATGACTAATGTTATTGTATGGGGAAACATCAGTGGCAGTTACCATATTGACCTGCAGAGGGCGAAGGTTTTCAGATATGATGGCGCAATTTGGGGACCAGATGGTTTTTCTCAGCGAGTCATTGAAATGATTTATGATTGGTAAAGATCATTGTGGTGCATGACTCAGGCCATATGGCTCTTTTACGCAATTTCATTATGAATCCATTCATGAATCATTATAAATGGTATAATTAAGTAAACAATAAATCAGATGTATGTCATCAGATGAACAGTCCATACATATCTTAAATACATTAATTAAACTCATAATTATACTCATCTTTTGTTTTATAAGGAAATGGCTGGAGACAGATTTTATGACTTTAGTACATAAACATCGTGCCACAATTTCATCAATGACTAACAAAGCCACAGCAATATCATCAACCAATGGAATAATGAGCATTTTAAGGGCCTGGAATAATGAAGCTTCTCCAGAGGAAGTTTTCTCATTGGGTGTTCTTAGTACAGGCAAGATCAAACAAATCATCCTCAAACATGAAATAAATATGGCTTATAGTATGCATATTTATAATGAATCTTTTATTGTTACTTTATAGCTAATGCTTGTAAATGCATGATCAGCATGTGTGACCTTTCTAAATCTGCAGGGCAGTTTGGGATTCCAGCAGGTTTGGTGTTTTCTATGCCTGTGAGCTTCAGGGATGGTCTCTGGTCAGTGCGGTCTGATGTTACTGTTACAGAAGAGTTGAGGGTAAAACTTGATGCTTGTGCTGATGAACTTAAAATGGTGAGTACAAGTAGTAAAATATATATTCTATTTATATTACTTATTATATTATATTTGAAATGATCCCATGATGGGAAACCATAAAAGGTGAATGTTTATATGTGAATAAAAGTTTAAATTCAGTCTGTTCATCATATAAAGCGATCGTGTCTCTTCAGAAAATTTGGACTAAACCGCTCAATTCATATGGATTCGTTTTATGATCTCTTTATGAACCTTTTGAAGCGTCAAAGTGGTAGTTGGTGTAGACTGTCAATGGAGGGACAGAAATCTCAGATTTCATCAAAAATATCTTCATTTGTGTTCTGAACAGAAGTCTTACGGGTTTGGAACGACATGAAAGTGAATAAATGATGACAGAATTTTCATTTTTCACCTTCAAGGTTCTACTGCATATGGAACCTTTTCGTCTAAGAGTGTAAAACTTATCAGCCAATCAGAGAATGTTCTCTGCTTTTTTGGAAAGTTTTGGAGACTGCAAAGGTCTAGCGAAAGTTTGCGTAGTTGCTTGGCAATAACAAATAAATACATGCTTTTATGTGCTTCTTCCTGGTGGGACACGGATAGCACACTTGATCAGCTTTGATAAGATTGAAGTGGTTAATCAATGTTGTTTTATGCATTTATTTGCTTTAGGAGAGAGACATTGCTGCTAGAATACTGAAGAAAGATGAATGACGGCTCTCCAAAAGCAGACTTCAGTGACGTGACACATCATTATTCTAATAAGGATTACTATTTTTAAGCTATATTTGCATAATCACAATCTCAATGCTTTAAATGACAAGTGTGATGAAATTGTCCCATAAAAATGTTCAGCTCAATTCTTGAGAGACTCTTTTTGTTGTTAGTTGATCATGCAATTTTACCCAAAAAATGTGGAACATTTGGGAATTTTAGATGGAAGACTATACTTTCTGTTTCAGGTTCTCAGTCTTTTTCTAGTAAACACAAATGTGAATCAATACCATAAGAATTTTGTGCTTAATATGTTATTTAGTCATAGTTGCACTGCAAAAAAAAGGTTTTGTCTTGTTTCTAGTCAAAATATCTTAAAGTTCTTAAATCAAGAAGCACTTTCTTGACAAATAAAAATTATTTTTTTGTTTTTGGTAAAAATAAGTCAAAATTAAGTGAGTTTTTCCTTTAAAACAAGCAACATAATCTGCCAGTGGGGTAAGCAAAATAATCTTATTTCAAACCAAACATAAGCTGTATAATCTCGTGTTCAGTTTTTATTAAGATTATTTTGTTTGTTTTAAAGGTGCTAAAGAGGATCTTTTCGTCGACTGAGAAACCAAAGACTGTTAGTGAGTTTTTGAAATGAGCGCATGCGTAAAAACAGCCCCCCTTCTTCACAGCTCATTTCAAAGGAACGCCTCCCAAAACTTGTGCACGAGTATTGGAACACGAGTGTTTACCACCGGCATTCGCTGTGTCGTGTTAGTGGATTCATTATGTCGGACTCACCGCAGGTAACTCATAATCTGCAGTTGTTACTCCTGTCACCTGACAAAAACATTGCATGCAGCGCCTGTGGAGTGTGGAAAGTTACTGGAGCGCGCAGCCGCGCACATCTCTCACAAGGAACGTCACGGCAGTGATTGACAAGCCAGAGGGCCAATCTGCGTAAACGATTGGCTGATGTTTTTAAGGCCCTACCTCGTGCACAGATGATGTATATTAATATTATTACTTTCAGTGCACCTAATAAATAGTCTTTTATCAGTTAGTAAAGACAGTTTCAAGTAATATTGCAAAAAATGTATAAAACAAAACATCCTCTTTAGCACCTTTAAGGAAAAACTCACTTAATTTTGACTTCTTTTTTTTTTCTAAAAACAAGAAAATAATTTTTACTTGTCAAGAAAATGCTTCTTGATCTAAGAATTTTTAGATATTTGGACTGGAAACAAGACAAAAATTCTAAGTAAGAACAGCATTTTGTTTGCAGTGTGCCATTTATTTTTATGCTATTATTTCCTTAATCAAACTTTAAAAATTAATTTCTCAAAGATATAGGATTAGGGCAGCATACCCAGGTGGCCTCAACAAACTTCCAAGAGGGCTGCAGGATGTCCTAAAAGTATTTAAATTAATAAATTATTATTATCTTACCTTTGCTTACTTACCTTTTATAGACTGACAGAACAAGGAAAAACAGAAATGGTACTGGTTATTTTCTGGCAGGACATTTTCCGCTTAGTGTAGTTTCATTAACCTTAAAACAACAAGACATTTTTCTGTTAATAACGAAGACCTCTGTAATGTTGCCATACTCAAGAGATTTATCACCCCCACTTATCGAGATTACAGTCACCTCCGACTATAAGCAGTGCGACCATCTGCCTTCGGTTCTGTTGCCAGCTCACCGCATGGTAGCATTACCTCACATGCCCTTTGTCATGCCTGGCTTTATCTCTCGCTGTCCCCTGAGGACAGTCAGCAAATATTTAAAGGTGACCTGTAATGCCCTTATACAAGATGTAATGTAAGTCTCTGATATCCCCAGAATGTTTCAGCTCAAAATACCCCACAGATCATTTATTATAGCTTGTCAAATTTGCCCCTATTTGTGTGTGTCCCTTTAAATGCAAATGAGCTGCTGCTCCCGCCCCCTTTTCAAAAGAGGGCGGAGCTTTAACAGCTTAGGTTTCAGTTGCTCAACAACAACAAAACTGGAGAATCTCACTCAGTTAAAATGAGGATCGTCAGTAACTCTCTCTCTTCTCTAAAGCAAAATTTATTTTTAATTTCTGCAGGTTTGGTCCTCCATACTATACTACTGCACTGTTAGATCTGATTTATTTAAATCAAATTTTATTTATTTGAATCAAATGTATATATTTACTTAATCCAATGTATTTATCGAAATCAAGTTTAATTTATTTTAGTCAAATATTTTTTATTTGCATCATATTTTACTTTTGATATTTTCTTTATTTGAATCAAATTTAGTTGCCTAGTTTAATATTAGTTTTATTATTTATCTTTTTAAAAAAAAAATGAAAAATTCCCAGACCACCGTTCGAAAAAGTACATACATCATGCTCTTTCTTCCCCCAGTGTCCACAATGAACAGCCGACTCTGAGCATCCATTTTGGATCCCCAACAAAGACCGTGATGCCACAAGCGGTGTAAACTAGAAGAGTCCAATCAGGTTCAGTTAGGTGAGAACAGTCCCCTTTTCAAAAGAACACAAAGCAGTTGAAAACCATCTTATGGGTGTATATTAGAGATATTTGGAGGTGCAAGTCAGTAAACAAAACGACATTCAACAATACATTTTGTAGTTCAATGCTCTAAGTGCCTTTTTTATAGATCATAAAGCAGTAACAGCATGAGCAAAACACAATCACTATTAAACAAAGATAATCTTTTCGTAAATATATTGAAAACACAAATCTGCGGTCTGGATCAGATGTGTGTGTTTGAGGGTATCTACAGGAGAAGAGGCGAAACGCACTCAAATCGTGCAAAACAAAAACACTGTCCTAACCATCCGACTCCGACGCGGCAAGCAATTCGTTTGTCCACTTTGAAATTAAAACTACAATCACAGCAACACAGAACAGGTTTGCAACTACGTGGCGCAGAATTTTTTGACCAATCAGCTTTCACAGTTGGCAAAACTCAAATTATAATGGAAGAAACTTCTGACTGGTCACATTATGATGTGAGAGTAATCCATTTCACTTTCAACTTTAAAGGAATGTCAACCTGCCTCCAAACAACGAACAGTTCTGTAAAACTCTCTTTATGCGTGAAAGAACGCCCTGTATGATAAATATATACATTGTTTTTATATACACGTTTCCAGTTTAAAAGATATTTCCCTTTAGTATGATTAATAATTGAAAATATATATTTATATATCGGATCATAAAACCATCTTATTATATCCACTGTGTCATGTAAGAAGTCACTCAGACCTTTGACACTGACATGAAGACAAATGAACAATCAAATTCTTTAAAAATAAATCCCAAATATGCTGTCTGAGTTTTACGTTGTCAATTCTAGAATTACCCTGACATACTGAGTACATCTTATAAAGATAGATAGAAATAAGGCTCAATCATTCTCTTAGGATTCCCCTCTTGCAAATGTTCATTTCAATTTAAAAAAGTGAAAATAATTCAGTCAAGTTCATGCATGAACTCCTTCTAAACTAGTAAAGTTTTAGTTTATAATTTAAATTATATTTCAGGCAATCTGTGACCACTTGATGCGATTTTTACAATGCAATATAATGTACGCTACCATTCAAAAGTTTAGGGTCAGCAATATATATATATATATTTTTAATTTTGGAAAAAGTGCATTTATTTAATTAAAAAATAATCTAATATATTTTAAATTATTAAAATATTACATATTATTTTAATATATTTTAAACTATAATTTATTCCTGTGATGTGATACGATTTCCAAAAGAACATTTATTTGAAACAGAAAATTATGAATCTCTTTACTGTAACATTTGATCAACTGAATGCATCCTTGCTGAATAAAAGTTTAATTTTCTTTGGGGGGAAAAAAAATCTTACCGACCCCAAACTTTTGAATGGTAGTGTGTTTGGCATGGTTATGAAATCTGGAAAATGTCCTGCAAAATTTGAGCATGTACAGACCAACAATAGTTCAAAAGTGCATCCAATTATAATATATTGAACCTGAATATGAACATATGAAAGTTAGGGTTAGACTCCTAATTCTTCTACATCACGTAAGGGGGGAAAATGAACGGGGAATTTTTCTGCCAGCTAAAGTATGCTATGCTGCATTCACGGTCACTTTTGTGCAAAAAAATAAAAATAAAATTTATATATGCGAGAAGTAAATGACAGAATCCATTATTAATTTTTCAAAACAATTTTCCGAAATTGATTTATACTTAAAGGATTAGTTCACTTCAAAATTCAAATTTCCTGATAATTTATTCACCCCCATGTCATCCAAGATGTTCATGTCTTTCTTTCTTCAGTCGAAAAGAAATGAATGTTTTTGATGAAAACATTCCAGGATTTTTCTCCATATAATGGACTTCACTGGGGTTCAACGGGTTGAAGGTCCAAATGTCAGTTTCAGTGCAGCTTCAAAGAGCTCTACATGATCCCAGACGGGGAATAAGAGTCTTATCTAGAGAAACAATCGCTCATTTTGTAAAATAAAATAAACATTTATATACTTTTTAACCACAAATGCTCATCTTGCACTGCTCTGTGATACGCCACGCATTACATAATCATGTTGGAAAGGTCACGCGTGACGTAGGCAGAAGTACCGCGGTAGGGCGAAAAACTCCATCTCATTTTCTCCTCCAACTTCAAAATCATCCGACATTGTTACTTTACCTTTTTTGTAAAGGCTGTTTGACTTAGTCTTTGCATGGTTCGCTTTGTAAACACTTGCTCTGTACTTCCTCCTTTCCAACATGATTACGTCATGCGTTGTGCATCGCAGAGCAGTGCAAGACAAGCATTTGTGATTAAAAAGTATATAATTATTTTTTATTTTTTTTTTTAGAAAATGACAGATCGTTTCACTAGATGAGACTCTTATTCCTCATCTGGGATCATGTAGAGCTCTTTGAAGCTGCACTGAAACTGACATTTGGACCTTCAACCCGTTGAACCCCAGTGAAGTCCATTATATGGAGAAAAATCCTAGAATGTTTTCCTCAAAAACCTTCATTTCTTTTCGAATGAAGAAAGATATAAATATCTTGGATGACATGGGGGTGAGTAAATTATCAGGCATATTTGAATTCTGACGTGAACTAATCCTTTAAAAGCAATGCAGCCAAATTTGCTAACTTGAAGTTTTGTGTACCAGAATATCTCCCAGCAACTTTATTTTTTATTCGAGACATATTTAATAGTAAACCATTCTTCACTCTAACCAATTTTAATAAATAAGACCATCCACTTTATAGGTATATAATATAGAATATATTAGTTTAGTTATTCTTATGAAAAGAAATCTTTGCGTTGAGAATTTGCAGTCGTGTCCTGCTCAGCCTCTCCTTCCGCACAAATCCTACCAGCCCTACAAGCAAATAAAACTCGGCCCACATGGCTTGTTCCCATGATGCATTAAACCCTATGAAAACGGTCAGCGTGGGACTGATAAACCAGAGGGCTCTTGTCAAAATATGCATACAGTAAACGATTCAAACTTGTACGTCTATTTTAAGTTGCTTTCGAAATCCGAGTGGCTTGATTTGAGGTGATTTGGATCGGTCAAAAAAACGTGTGTCATACATTTTGCGACATACACCAACAATCACAGTGATCTCACTGCCGAAAACAACAAGAAAGGCATAGTTGACTGCGACATTCCCTTTCACAAATCATATGTCAGTTATGGTATCTACATGGACTATAAATAAAATAAACAGTTTAGATGATGGGAAGCTAGGAATCCTGCCGGTCTGCATGCTGCTGACTGCTTGGGGGCGTGTCTGTGGAAGCCCCGCCCACTTCCTGTCCATCAACACCAAGGCCCAACCCCTCATCCATCTGTTCCAGTTCGCTTTGGTCCAGTAGCTCAAAGTCCTCTTCTTCTGTGGGTACAAGCGTCACGTCCGGCTGCTCTTCGATGCTCGCTTCGGTGACGTCAGCGTCCTCTTCCTCTACGTCGGCTTCTTGGGCAGACGGCAACTCGAGGGGCGATTCCATCGGGCAAGGAGGCATTTCGGTGGGAAGGAACGAAGCCATGGACGAGCCTTCGCTGGCCTCCGTAGACCGCAACAGGGCTGAGAGAGTGTTCTGTACTACGGTTGAGATGGCCGTGCTCACTATCTCCTCGCTGAGGGCTTCCAGGGACCTAGCGGGTTTTGATACCGTTCCCTCTTTCTCAGTACCCACAATGCTTTGGTCTGCCCCCGCCGCTTGTCTGTGTCCATTGAAGTGCGTGTTGACAAAGTGGAGCGGAGATGCTAAGTGCTGGATGAGGAGGCTGGCCGGAGACAGGGCTTCCTCCTGGAGCTCGGAGCTCGAAGCTCCCGCCTGCTCAGACCCGATAACGCCCATCGGGAAATGGAACAGACCCGGTTCAATAGAAGGCATCTCGTCCACCGACGGAAACTCCGCTAGGTCTCTAGTGAACGCCTCCTCCGGTTCACTGTGCACGCTCTGCTGATCCAGATCTGCTGATGAAAACAGAGCGAAAGCATTAATAAGAATCATCATCAATGTTAATTAAACAGTCATTCTGAGGTTGATTCTCCTGAAAAAATATGAACAGTGTGTCTCAGTGGCGCTTTCAAAACAATTCAATTACATCAACTGAATTAAACGATTCAATTTTATTTCGTATAAAATGAATGCACTACATTTACACACAAAATGTAGTGATACTGAAGAAGGAATCTTTTACAAATGATTTACTCAAATTCAAATTTACACAAAAAAGTTTAACAAAAGACTTAAACATAAATTTGAAATTGTGCAAGGTTTTTTTTACATATAATTTAATTGTGTTTTCAAAAATATATGTATCAATAATGAAAAATCTGAAACGGTTCCAATCCTCCGCCTTTCTGCAGTATTGATACACCGATACGAGCTGCGTTTTCTTGCTTTCTCTTCTCTTCCGACGGCAAAGTGACACACCCGCCCTCTGTCACTCATTCGTCTCATTCACTCCGGTTGAATAATGCTTGTATTGTGCATAATTTTAGTAATTTTGGGTTCACACCAAAAGTGTGCGAACCACTGACCTATAAGTGACGCTTTCATAAAGCCGCCTCTTAAACAGCTCGCGAGTACCAAATTGAACTTCTTTTTTCGTGGCTTATTGCGCTTAAACAGTCAAATACATACAAACTTATGTCAAAATGGCCGTCTTACGGAGCAAGTCGGTTTTGGAAAGTAAATAGTTGAGAGAAAACGCATGTTGTGTAACAGTATATTGGATCCGTGCATCAGCTCTTAAAGTGACAGCAGCCTAATAAACCTGCTGCTGTCTGTCATGTTCATCAAAGAACAAAAGAGAAAATCACTCGCTGCTCTTTACTGAATATGATTTGTAACTTTAATTTTAAGCATTAATCTTCATTTAATTTTTACAATGAAGATCAACAAATAACATATTATCTGTATGTTCGGTAGATAATGTCAGTTTTCCCTGTGGTATCGAAAATCAATATTTTTCAAGGTATCGTATCGAAGTTGGAAATTCCATCATGACAACACCAATATAATTTACATATAAATTCAAATTTAATTCAAAAGTTTCAACAAATTATTACAACAAAAATCAGAATTTAAGATTTAACCTAAGAAATTTGGTACTTGCTTTTAATAATTAATAAGGGGTTAATAAGGGGTTTATTTTATTTAATTGAACACAGTCTGGACTAGCTGAGAATTTAATGTTTCTAATATATATTTGCATTTTTTTGCTTAATATTGCTCAGTAAAACTTTCACTGAAACTGCATTATCAATTAATTTATGTTCAAAAACTTGTTAATGTTTTTAAAAAAAGTTTTGTTTTCAAGTTTCAAATTATGATTTTTAAATATACATAGATATCCAGGCTAAATTATTTCACATAAATGATACATTAAGAGTGGTAAAATTTAACAGTTAAAGAAAATCTTATGAAATATATTAAATATGTTATTATACACGTTATATACACTACTGTTCAAAAGTTTGAGTTCAGTACGTTTTTTTTTTTTTTTTTAATTCAGCAAGGACATGTTCAATTGATCAAAAGAGACAGTCAAGACATTTATAATGTTACCAAAGATTTCTAATTACAAAAATGCTGTTCTTTTGAACTTTCTATTCAAAGAATCCTGAAAAAAATGATCACAAATGCACACAATTTCATAAAAAGAGCTAGTTTTAAGACTGTGGTGCACTGAAGCACTGGTACCTTCAGAGACGTCTGTGAGCTGTGGTGTCGTGGCTCTGGACACGGAGAATCCTCCACTCTCCAGGATGGACGCCTCCTCATCGGACAGCTCAGAGTCTGTGATGGCCATCGCCAGAGCCGTAGTCTTCACATCCACCTGCTCCAAGAAGAAACCAATCAGTGACTGGAATTACACTAGCCTTCAAAAGTTTGGGGTCACTAAGATTTTTTTTTTTTTTTTTTTTTTTTTTTTAATAAATAGAAATGAATCGTTTTATTCAGCAAAGACCCATTATTTATAAAGACATTTATGTCATTGCAAAAGTTTTCTATTTAAGAAAAAATTTTTTTTATTGTTTGCAGTATTTGAGTACACTTGAGCTTCTTGTTGCCCGTCAGATGTGCGCACTTTTTAAAAAATATTTTTGATTTTTTTTTGCAAATTTATTTTCTAATTCAAATAAATGCTGTTCTTTTGAACTTTCCATTCTTAAAAAGTCCTGAAAATGTATCATGGTTTCCACAGAAATATGAAGCAGCACAACTGTTTTCAACATTGACAATAATAAGAAATATTTCTTGAGCAGCAAATCATAATATTAGATTGATTTCTGAAGGATCATGTTACTTTTTCACATGTATTGACTGAGCTCTCCTGTGCCCATGATGAGAGAAATAAAGCACAGAGGTGTTGTGTGCACTGTGTGAACATGGTATTGTTATTCTAGACTAAATAAGAACATGCATTTACTCATCTCACTTGCACAAAAACATTCAGTATTCCTCAAAATGAATAAAAACTGTGAATGCAATCTCAGAATTTTATGCAAACCTGTAATAATTAACTATATTAAATTACACAAATATACTTTATGCATTTAATCTCACTTTATTATCCAATGTCTTTGCTGCTGACCTTCAATTATCTAATTCAAGCATTCTAAAAAGCAAAAACTTTGGATTAGATTTAGAAATAAGAGTGTTGAGCTTCCTTTGCCTGTATCCTGTTCTGTATCCAGAATGGCAGCACAGCGGAGAGGTTTGTTTGAGCTGCGCCCTCTACTGTACAGGCGTAAATATGTACTTCCTTCAGCCTGAGGTTTATTCATTTAAAGGTCCCGTTTTTCGTGGTTTTTTGAAGCTTTGATTGTGTTTATAGTGTGCAATATAACATGTGTTCATGTTTCGCGTGTAAAAAAAAAACAGTATTTTTCACATAATTTACTTATTTGTATACCGCTGTTTCCACTGTCATAAAAACGGGCTGATGACTTCCTTGTTCTATGAAGTCCCTTCTTCAGAAATACGTAACGAGTTCTGATTGTGCCAGCGGTTCCTGTGTTGTGATTCGACAGCTCTGAGCGCACCGTGCCCGGAAAGGTCACGCCTCTTACCATAACGTGGAGATGCACGCGCTCAGTGTTATTGTAAACATGTCTTTAATTTTACCCTATCAATTTGAGCCGGAATCAGACCCGGTGATTGGACTGCGGGATGAAAATAACAGCGTTTCGACGACATGGCGACAAACACACTCTACAAACGCAACTCTTGTGTATTCCTGTGGGCGGAGGTTAGTCAAAAAACTGTTTTAGTGACGTCATTAAAGAAGGAAGTAGAGGGATGTAGTCCAAACTGGCCGTTCGATGTAGGCGACTTCTGTTAAATAAAATATCTCGCTTGGCATTGAACTTTGAGCTTTAAAATTTTACAGATTTTATTTATACTCTAACAACAACATTACACACTAACTAAAGTTTGAAACATGGGATCACGAAGAACGGGACCTTTAACTTTTGCTGTGAAAGGGTCTTAACATTTGCCGAAAATAGACCTTTCAAACCAGCCTAGATGAGAAAACGTAATGCAAAAGTATTGTAATGCATTACTTTTCATAAAAAGTAACTAAGTAATGCAATAAGTTACTTTTTTAAGGAGTGATGCAATATTGTAATGCATTACTTTTAAAGGTCACTTTCCCCAACACTACCCAACACTGTCTATTAAATATAGAATATGGATGAGATATAGTGTTAGGTTATGACCCCTCATCACCAAAGAACATGAAACTAAGACCCCTGTGTCAGAGGACACTCACAGTAGGAGCGAAACAGGACAACTCCTCCTCACTCTCGCTCTCCGTCTCTGCCCTCGGCTCGTCACCCTCTTCCTGCTCCTTCTTCAGCTCTGCGTGCACACACACATGCACACACACAGAGAGAGAGAGAGAGAGAGTCACACTAACAGGAAGGGACACACTTAACAACCTTCTGTGTAAACAATATTACTGATGTCAGCAGCAGAAACGCCCAATATGTCGACATCATTATTTTTTTGTTTGTTATCAGTTGTTATCAGTCTGATGATGCATGCAAATAATATTAGGGATTAGTAATTTCGTTTATAAGTACAAGCAGAATACTCAACTTTTTTTTTTTTTTTTTTTTTTTTTTTTAACTCTATTAACATCTTAATGCCTGATTTCACTACTTGCAAAATATAGTCTATTAAATAACAATTTTCTCATATTGGTAAACCTCTAACCCTAACTAGCAGCTTAAAATCTTTATCACCATTTATAATTTAATTCCTAACCCAACATGCAACTGTACATAATATTATCTGTCTTTAGTATTTCGTGTTTATTTTGATATATATATATATATATATGATATCATTAGCAGTCTAGGACACTAATTAAAGGCAACGCTCTCACTTCTCTTGTCGTATTTGCGGCGTTGTGTGTCTCCTTTCATGCTGTAGTCGAGTTTCATCAGTATGGGCTCCAGTCCGGTGTACATTTTCTGGATCAGCTCATGATAGACCACCAGCGGCCACAGCAGCACACTCAGCACTAATGCAGGAGACAGAAACACACAGTTAACCTTTTCACACACTACCGTTCAAATGCTTGGGCTCAGTAAGAGTTATTTAATACTTTTGATGTTCGAAAATGGGTAACACTTTACAATAAGGTCTTATTCGTTAACATTAGTTAATGTATCAACTAACATGAACTAACAATGAGCAATACATTTGTTAATATTAGTTAATAAAAATTAAGTTGTTCATTGTTTGTTCATGTTAGTTCACAGTGCATTAACTAATGCTAACAAATACAGCTTTTGAGTTTAATAATGTATGAATAAATGTTGAAATTAACATTAACATTAACTAAGATTAATAAATGCTGTAGAAGTCTTGTTCATTTTAACATTTAATTCATGTTAACTAATGTAGCTAACTAATGTTAACTAATGACACCTTGTTGTTAAGTGTTACCCAAAAACATTTTCAAATTATGATGTTTAAATACAAATAAATATGTCTAGGGTAAATTATTTCATTTATCATTAAATTTGTTCATAATTTTACCACATTAGATAAAATTTATCCCGGACGAGCCCCCAAAGGACTACTAAAGAAAATCATATGTTAATAAATATGTTATATACAAAGTGGGGTTAGTAAGATTTTTATTTTTTGGAAAGAAAAATGAATACTTTTATTCAGCAAGGACATAAAATTTAACAAAAGTGACAAAAAAAAAAAAGTTTTACAAAAGTATTCTGTTTCAAATAAATGCTGTTCCTTTGAACTTTCTACTCACCAAAAAAATCATGAAAAACATTGATAATAATCAGAAATGTTTCTTGAGCAAGCAAATCAGCATATTAGAATGATTTCTGAAGGATCATGTGACACTGAAGACTGGAGTAATGATGCTGAAAATTCAGCTTTGATCACAGGAATAAATTACATTTTAAAATATATTCAAATAGAAAACATAAAAATAATATTTCATAATATTACTGCTTTTACTGTACTTTCTAGAAAAAGAAATGTTAGAAATGTGACATGATGAAATATACTTAATTTTAAGTCTTAAATATTCACCACTGAACCTGAATTAGTTCCATTTAAATAAAAAAAAATCTATCTATCTATCTATCTATCTATCTATCACCATATTATATCTTCTGGAGCAATATAATCATCTTTTTATTTGCTTCTTTAATATTTACAGTAGCAATGCAAAATACAGTGTGCTAGTGTTATGTAAGTGCAGAGGTGGACTTGAATGGTTTGTGTGTTGCATAATTTGAGTAGCTGGTGCAAAAGGGCATCAGTGTGTGCAAAAGTGATATATGGAAATAAACAAACACAACAGATGGAAGTTTGCTCACATATGATGTAGGAGATCATAATCCCGGGAATGTAATGTCCAACCAGGGCCAGCAGTAAACATCCTGAACACATCATGATGCAGAACTGATAAGATGAAACAGAAAGATTGATTAGTAAACCCTTTCTGGACATACACTACCGTTTAAAAGTTTGGGGTCAGTAAGATTTCTTAAATGTTTTTGAAAGAAGTCTCTTCTTAAATATTATTACAATTTAAAATAACAGTTTTCTATGTTCATATATTTAAAAATGAAATTTATTCTTGTGATCAAAGCTGAATTTTCAGCATCATTACTCCAGTTTTCAGTGTCACATGATCCTTACAGAAATCATTCTAATATGCTGCATTTCTTTTTAAGCAAGCTTTTTTGTACCTTTATAAATCTCTTTACTGGCACTTTGATCAATTTAATGCATCCATGCTGAATAAAAGTATTACTTTCTTTACAAAATAAATGAACAAATAAATACCATCCCCAAACTTTTGAACCATATTTTAATTCCAAATCATATTTTTTCCACAGAAAAAAAAAACGTAAAACCGGGTTTGGAAAGACATAAGGGTGAAAAAAAGCAGGAATGATAATTTTTTGGATCATTTCATTTAGGTTACAGAATCCTTCCCCCCACCTTGCCGTGGTTTTGTCGTTTGTACTGAAGCATTTCTTGGATGTAAAGGCTGAAGGTGAGGTAACTATCGGCGAGATGATGGCTGAGTTCCTCCACGCTTAACAGACGAGGCTGATCAGTTAGCGTTTCTCTGTAACAACATGCGCAATATTAACATGCACAGTCAGTACAAATTTAATAAGGAAACAATCTTAAGATACAGCAGAGCCAATATTATGCAAGGGATCCGTCCACACTTAAGGGACGGTGGTGCTGTTGAGACATGCAGAGATTATTCAAGGCACATACCGCTCAATGACAGACGCCTCTGGATGCCACACTGTAGAGAACAGAAGGATAAACATGAGCGAGGACAGAATAAAAGAGGCCCCTGTAACAAAGCTGAGAACATCTGAGCCTTGTGCCATTCTTATAAAATAAAAAAAATACATCATGATGTTTTTGCAGGGAATACAAAAACTAGGCAGCATTGTAAATTGTGCATTTTAATTGGTCATTAAGCTCCCTAAATACTATTTTATTGACTAGTTTTGCAATCCCTCCTTGTTTCGTAACACAGAGTTTATTTTTATTTATTTATATATTTTATGAATTTATTTAATGCAGGTAAACCGTATCATTGTGGAAACATTTTTACACCATTTTCCAATGGAATATATTTTAAAATTGTAATTTATTCCTGTGATCAAAGTTGAATTTTCAGCATCATTACTCCAGTCTTCAGTGTCACATGATCCTTCAGAAATCATTCTGTGCTAATTTGCTGCTCAAGAAACATTTTTAACTATTATCAATGTTGAAAACACTTTTATTTTGCATCTACTTTACCCATGACTATGTTCCCAGTTAACAAAAGACATTTATAAAGAAAATGCATTTGAGTAATAAATTAAACATTTGCAAAATTGTGTAAAACATACGGTATGTTACATAAGCTATGTTGCCTAGTCCTATTGTGTATGCGTTGTATGTGATGCTATGAATCAAAAACACAGTATAGTGTATCGATGCATTACCAGTGATCTGTGGCAGCTTGTCTTTCCATCTCTCCAGTAGAGTCAGTCCAATGAGAGACACGCTCAGGAGGAAGAGAGGTCTCAAAGATGTGGACGACAGGAGCCTAAAACACACATACACTGATTAAATAATCACATTCAGTTATAAAAACAACATATGACTCAGTTATATGATAGAAATAAGTCATGTATGTAACATCCAATATGGAATATCCTGCATAGCAAATCCATAATTTAAACAAAATTGGCTAATTTACTTATTTTATGTCTATTAATGACAAATATTTCTCAGTTTTTATTATGTATATGTTTAATACATTTTAGTTTTGCCATCTTTCGGTGAATTGTATTAGTGATCATAAAGAAAATACATATTTTGTATTTGTTCAGAGGGGGTGTACTCATTTACGCTGAGCACTGATATACAAACCCGATTCCAAAAAAGTTGGGACACTGTACAAATTGTGAATAAAAAAGGAATGCAATAATTTACAAATCTCATAAACTTATATTTTATTCTCAATAGAATATAGATAACATATCAAATGTTGAAAGTGAGACATTTTGAAATGTCATGCCAAATATTGGCTCATTTTGGATTTCATGAGAGCTACACATTCCAAAAAAGTTGGGACAGGTAGCAATAAGAGGCCGGAAAAGTTAAATGTACATATAAGGAACAGCTGGAGGACCAATTTGCAACTTATTAGGTCAATTGGCAACATGATTGGGTATAAAAAGAGCCTCTCAGAGTGGCAGTGTCTCTCAGAAGTCAAGATGGGCAGAGGATCACCAATTCCCCCATGCTGCGGCGAAAAATAGTGGAGCAATATCAGAAAGGAGTTTCTCTGAGGAAAAATTCAAAGAGTTTGAAGTTATCATCATCTACAGTGCATAATATCATCCAAAGATTCAGAGAATCTGGAACAATCTCTGTGCGTAAGGGTCAAGGCCGGAAAACCATACTGGTTTTCGGGCCCTTAGACGGCACTGCATCACACACAGGAATGCTACTGTAATGGAAATCACAACATGGGCTCAGGAATACTTCCAGAAAACACTGTCGGTGAACACAATCCACCGTGCCATTCGCTGTTGCCGGCTAAAACTCTATATGTCAAAAAAGAAGCCATATCTAAACATGATCCAGAAGCGCAGGCGTTTTCTCTGGGCCAAGGCTCATTTAAAATGGACTGTGGCAAAGTGGAAAACTGTTCTGTGGTCAGACGAATCAAAATTTGAAGTTCTTTTTGGAAAACTGGGACGCCATGTCATCTAAAGAGGATAAGGACAACCCAAGTTGTTATCAGCGCTCAGTTCAGAAGCCTGCATCTCTGATGGTATGGGGTTGCATGAGTGCGTGTGGCATGGGCAGCTTATACATCTGGAAAGGCACCATCAATGCTGAAAGGTATATCCAAGTTCTAGAGCAACATATGCTCCCATCCAGACGTCGTCTCTTTCAGGGAAGACCTTGCATTTTCCAAGATGACAATGCCAGACCACATACTGCATCAATTACAACATCATGGCTGCGTAGAAGAAGGATCCGGGTACTGAAATGGCCAGCCTGCAGTCCAGATCTTTCACCCATAGAAAACATTTGGAGCATCATAAAGAGGAAGATGCGACAAAGAAGACCTAAGACAGTTGAGCAACTAGAAGCCTGTATTAGACAAGAATGGGACAACATTCCTATTCCTAAACTTGAGCAACTTGTCTCCTCAGTCCCCAGACGTTTGCAGACTGTTATAAAAAGAAGAGGGGATGCCACACAGTGGTAAACATGGCCTTGTCCCAACTTTTTTGAGATGTGCTGATGCCATGAAATTTAAAATCAACTTATTTTTCCCTTAAGATTATACATTTTCTCAGTTTAAACATTTGATATGTCATCTATGTTGTATTCTGAATAAAATATTGAAATTTGAAACTTCCACATCATTGCATTCTGTTTTTATTCACAATTTGTACAGTGTCCCAACTTTTTTGGAATCGGGTTTGTGTATATATACACTACCATTCAAAAGTTTGGAAACATTACTATAATTAATGTTTTCGAAAGAAGTCTGTTCTACTCATCAAGCCTGCATTTATTTGATCAAAAATACAGAAAAAAACAGTAATATTGTAAAATATTATTACAATTTAAAATAATGGTTTTCTATTATAATATACTTTAAAATATAATTTATGTCTGTGACTGTGATGCAAAGCTGAATTTTCAGCATCATTTCTCCAGTCTTCAGTGTGACATGATCCTTCAGAAATCATTCTAATGTGCTGATTTATTACAAATGTTGTGCTGCTTAATATTTTTTTATAACGTAATAAATTTTTTCAGGATTCTTTGATGAATAAAAAGTTAAAAAAGAGCAGCATTTATTTAAATTAAATCTTTTGTAACAATATACAGTACTGTTCAAAAGTTTGGGGTCAGTAATTTTTTCTTTCTTTTTTTGAAAGAAATTAATATTTTTTTTCAGCAAGGATGTGTTAAATTGACAAAAAGTCAAGTATATTGTAGAAAATATTTCAATTTAGAATAAATGCTGTGCTTTTTGACTATTTATTCATCAATGAATCCTGAAAAAAAGTATCACAATTTCCAAAATATATTAAGCAACACAACTGTTTTCAACATTGATAATAACTGAGTATCAAAATCATATTAGAATGATTTCTGAAGGATCATGTGACGCTGAAGACTTGAGTAATGATGCTGAAAATTCAGCTTTGATCACAAGAATAAATTATATTTTTAAAGTATATTAAAATAGAAAACCATAATTTTAAAATGCAATAATATTTCACAATATTACTGTTTTTTTTCTGTATTTTTGATCAAATAAATAAATAATAATAATAATAATAAGGGCTGTTCAATGTTTACATAATATATGTGTGCATACTATGCATATTTATTTTGTATTTATATACACATACATGTATATATATTTAAGATTTTTTTCCCTTAACTATATACACGTATATGCATGTGTTAGTAAACACAATTAATAATAATTAATAATATATATTACAATAATATGTGTTATATTATAAAACTGATATAATATAGATAGTAATACCATGATAAATGCCCGAAACAAACATGGTATTACCATAATAATAGTCTAATAACAAACCATAATCATACAACATTGTATTTACCCCTTACAAAAGAAGTACCATGTTTTTTGAACACATATCATTGTATTCTTAAATCTTTCAGTACAGTGTAAATACCATGGTACTGTATATGAATACGACATTCATGGCATATACAAAGTACCATGACTGTACTATAGTACTACCATAGTATTTTTGGTAATAGTATGCCACAGTAATCATGTGGTAATGTTATTGTACAGGATGACTTGTTATGTAGCATGATATATGTCCAAACCCCATGGTAATACTATGGTATATGAATGTATACTATGATATTAACATGGTTCCCCAAGAATACCATGGTAATCTAAAAACATAGCACATGTCCATAGCAACACCACGGTAAAAGTAGCGAGGCTTCCACAAAAGCAACACGGAGCACCTTCGACCTGAAGCATCTACTAACGAGCAGATTAACCAGATTACGAGCTACTCTTGAGGATTAACACCGTCCCTTCCCAATGAACCGCTTCATTCGCCGAAACCGAGCGTGCCTCACCAAAACAGCGTGTTGAGCGCGAGCGCGGCGATGATGCTGTGCAGCGGCCTCTCCCACACCAGCAGCCGCTGCGCGTAGATCACCGCGGGCTCGCACTGCGACAGCCACCCGCGTAGCCGCTCCCGCAGCCGCCGCAGCTCCGGCTCATCCTCCCCGCTGCCAGGCGCGGGGAACCAGGCCTCCAGACCCGCCGAAGAGGAAGACACCGAGGCCCGTCTGCTCGCCATTGTGACTCGTCCAGTGTTGTTTGTGTGTGTTGTTGATGACGGGGTTTGGTCAGGAGAGGCTCGTCATGGATTATTAGAAAAAACAGAAACACACTGTGGATCTTACAGGCTCTTACAGTGTCACATGTTCAGTGTTTACTGCGTCCGTGGGTGACATCTGCTGGCTGCAGCGCACATTTATTAGATTGTTTATTTACCAATTATTTGTTTTGATATTCTTTTTATAGTACGTATTAATTAATATATATATATATATTTTTTTTTTTTTTTTTTTTTTTTTTTTTAGAAATAGACCCTTTTCACAGACTGTGATGACGCGTTTTAACGGTCATCAATACCGTAATCCTGCAAAGTTTTTTATATTTTCATTTTTTTTTTAAATGTATGTACATTTATAACACTATACTTAGTATTATATTAACGTTACATCAAATTACAAAGAAAAATAACATAATAATAATGCTTGTTGTGCAAACTGAAACACATACTCGTTCACCGCTATAAATTATTTAACGGCTCTGACAGGGTTGCCAGGTTTTCACAACAGAACAAAACCCATAGACATATAATAAACAATATCCGCTTGTTAAGTCATGACGTAAGGAACGCCGTTTCCGGGTCCAAGCCTCGACTCATTTCACTTGAGAATGCCATCGACGACCGTTTATGAGTGCTATTTATTCATTTTAAACATCAATCATTTTAAAAAGTTAAACATTTGAAATACTTACAGTCTACACAACAGTCTCCGTGTTCACTGCGTCACAGACATTAACATTTTAACGATTTATAAAAGATGAATCATTGTCTGGCCATCTGGAATTTTGGTATGGAGATAAAGGTTATGATTATAATTTTTTTGTAGTATTACACCACATCATGTGTGTATATCAGCACCATTTGTTGTTTTCTTGTGGTATGAGATAGAGCGTTAGGACCCGGAAGCGCTGCCGCGTGACGTCAGACTTAACAACCGGATATGTCTATGACAAAACCTGCCAGTTGTGACGTCACTGTCGGCCGTTATGTCTGCGGTTACGCCCACTGAGTGGCAAAAAGAGTGAGTGGCGGTAGGCCTATTGGTTTTCAGCGTGAATGTGGCGAAAAACGATGGGTTACTTCTTTAGCTATTTGTTATTTAACGGCTCTGACAGGGTTGCCAGGTTTTCACAAAACCCGCCCAATTGACCCTTCGCAAAGACCCGCCCCTCCTTAGTTACTGTTGCTTTGTCCAACAAGCCATGGCGCTGTCACGCCACACGCAGTGAAAAATACATCGCGGAGCGAAGAGGACACTGACAACACGTCGACAGACAAGACAGAGCAGGTTACTTATGATATTAAACAAAGTCCTAGCTTTAAAAATGTGTAGTTTTTTAAGAAATTCAAACAATAAAAACCGTTTTGTGGCTCTTTAATGTGTCGTGACAGATTCGCTGTAGCGCCTCAGCTCAAGCGGCTCGTAAAGCGATCATCTCTTCCTACTAGTTCATTTATAGCATCAAATAAACATGAATGAACATCAGAAGGAATGTCGTTTCAAACGTGGAAAGACGTCAGTACACACCATTTTACAAGTTCAAGTCCACCGAGGTTAATCTTCTAACTCCTGACTGCTTTGTCGGACAAAATGGCGGATTCGGCATTCTGATTGGTTAGATCGCTTGTCAATCAAACTCCCAGCGAAGGGTCAATTGGGCTACTTTTACACTGTTGCCGAGGGTTGTTTTTTGTGTTCGTGGGGTTGAATCGACCCAAAATAACATGCTATTCTCTGGAATGCGAATTTTACCAGGGAAGCCCCTGAAATACTATTGGTCTAGTTTTGGGCTGGTTCTGAGGAGCAATTGGGCGGGTTTTGTTGTGAATACCTGGCAACCCTGTATGGGAGTGACGGTAAAAAAATCTTTTTCTCATCTGACTGCCGTTATCAGTCGCTTTCTAATTTTTTCCCTCTTTTTGAAAGTTATGTAAACACTATTGTGGAGTTTTTCCTTAGCTATTTGTGCAAATTGAAACACATTCTCATTCACCGCTACAATTTATTTAACGGCTCTGACAGGGTTGCCAGGTTTTCACAAAACCTGCCCAATTGGCTATAAAGTTATGCACGTGATGTCACCGTCGGCCGTTATGACTGCGGTTACGCCCACTGAGTGGCAAAAAGACTGAGCCGCAGCATTGGTTTTCAGCATGAATGCAGCGAAAAACACACAAAACACATCCAAAATGGGAAAGAGCTTTGCAATTGACTGTACAAGTAGATTTGACACAAAATCTGAGATATATTTTTACAGAATGCCAAAAGCTACAGAAAAAAAAAGAAGCAAATTGATTGCTGCAATTCACAGAAAAAAAATGGACTTCAGGCAGAAAAACGTGGATTTGCATTTATGAAATGTTGGATTTTGGGGTAAAATATACCCTATATATTGTATTGTTAATGTTGACAACCCGTCAATTAAATATTTACCATCTTATATTCTGCATAATCGGGTGTTTTTAAATAAACACTGACAAAAACTATACAAGTTTTAGTGCTGGACGATATGACGATATATATATATATATATATATATATATATATATATATATATATATATATATATATATATATATATATAGCATTGATATAAGTGACCACTCCGATTATTCAGACCTACCTATATTGTATTTATATAAAGCGTTCACAGGCAGATTTTGCTTTATGTATTTCCCCGGCGTCGAAATCAGACGTGTCTGCATGTCAATATCCATGGATAAGTTTTCTTTGACATGCTAAGGAACACTTTCGAGCCCAACCTTTAGTGTAATTCGTTAGTTTTACTCGCTTTTTCACAGTTTCCCCTATTAAATCCAGTCATGCAGCAGGTTCTTTTGCCACTCAGTCCAGCTGAGGGAGCGCGTTCCGATGGGAAAGTGACGTCAATGCATACCATATGCACGGAGCGTTCTTTAGAACTTCCGCAATAATATAAGCCAGCTGGAAAACTAACTTCCGGCGAGATGTCACTTGCTGGTGTGTTGAGCATCAATAGAGTAATACTTGGTTTATAATCAGAATATAGTGACTTAAATAGCATAGCATTAATTTAGTTATTCAAACGTAAGACGACATAAAAATAAAGACGTACCTCAGTGTTCTTCCTTGGCTAAATTCAATTCGACCATCAGTTTTCATACTTTCGTTTGAAAAAAAGCATCAAAAATTAAATATTTATTGTGCACTTTTAGATTCATTGACTGAGCTTGACTGACAGCTGCTGTTATTACAAAGGGAAAGGGCGATGCTCGCTTTCTGTGTAATTCACATGAAAAGTTATTGTTTTTCATGAGATTTTGTGAGTAATTCATGCCTCACATTGACAAACTTATTTTTAAACCTAGTTATTTTATAATGCTTAATATTTATTCAAAAGTGAAACTATTACAGGAAATGGCTAATATATGCACAAATAAATGCTACTATGCTGCCACCTGCTGGTTAAAGTGGTAATTAATGTCTTTTTTAATTTTTAAAAAAGTGTTTTCTATCAAATGTTGAAAACGTTCGGTTTTATAATGGGGACAATCTCAGAAGGATGAACAAATAATGTTTGTGGTCATCACATTAAAAATAACATTTGAAGCGCTGGAAGAAATTGCGTGTGCATGTCTAATTACAGACACTGCGTTTCTTAAATGGTCCCAATAGCTTCGTCTTTATTGCAACCAATAAAACTGGTTTATTGGCAAATTAGGTAAATGTGATAACTGCATTAAACACATGAATGCAACATTAAAAAGTCAACCATTGGTGGTTTTGTTGGTGGTGTGGGGGGGTTACGTTTTTTGGCAGGGATCCCGTTAAAATTCGCATTTTCGTGGGCTAAATATCATGTTATTGTGGTCGCTTCAACCCGCAAACATGAAAAACAACCCGCGGCAACACTGTTAAAGTAGCACAATTCTGCGGGAAAACCGTGGACTTGGCAACACTTGGCTTGGTTATATATTTTTGAAATTATATTTATTTATTAATATTTATTTTTTAAATATAAATATTTCAATAACATTGTTACACCTAACATAAAAATTTACTTTATTCATTTAATTAATCAAATATTTATTTTACAAATAGTTTAATTAAGTTTAATTTATTAATAAGTTTATTTTATTAATTTAGAAATAGAATAAGCAGCTAAAATGCAACAGATGGTTAAGATTAGCAACAGAAATTATTTTGTGGGATACAGTATTCACATTGTGTCCTTTGCTTTGTCTCTTTGTTTCATAGGAAATAGTGTGACATTTGATGTCCAATGGTTGCAACAGATGTTCTTTCTGGTTTTTAATTATTATTTCTTGTTATTTTGTGGAGTAGGCAATCAGGCAAAAAAAAAAAAAAGAGCACAAGGAATTTTTTATTAGGAAAAAACAAAAACAAAAACAAAAAAACATGATAATCTGTCTATACATTTCATAGCAGCACAAAAAGGCAAACTAGATGATCAATTTGATCAAAATCCCAGCCCTTGTGTGCTCACTCATACATAAAAACTTAAAGCAACACTTCTCTTTGTCAGTACTCATCATAAACAATCTCTCAGTTAAATGAGAAATTTGTTGTTTAATATATTATACACTCTACATGATCCATAAAGCTTTACAATGCAAATGCATCATGTAAAAAAGATATTTTTTCTTCATTCTTGCTCGCGGTCATATTTTATCTGCTCTGAATACCTGAAACGGGATAAGAGAATTCACTTACAAAGAGTAAAACGGGATTACAATGCTTTTTGAACTGTATAATACCATGTTTTTCATAAAAATACTTTCTAGAAGGACCACAATATCAGCAGAGAGAGGTGAGATGTCTGGACCAGCGGCTGTTTGTTGACATTATACTGTGTTTCCAACCACTCAGGTGTTAAATGACCGTAACAAAGAGACCCGGGGTCACGTCCCTGACCTACCAGGGTATTCTCAAACATTCACAGACTCATGCAACCAACAAAGAGGTCACACACATGCATAGAGCATGCGGGGAGTATGCTATTCATCAGCAATTTTCTATGATTAGTATTGCATCTAGGTGTTTTCAGGTTTTTCATTGCTCACTGGGTGTGAATAGCCAAGAGTAGAGAGAAAATGTGTCAGCACTGTGGAGAGCAAAATGTATTGGGAGTGGCTGCGATTCATGGGTGCTGGAGCTTTACATAACACAAGACATAACATGATGTCTTCAGATGATATGGTATACAATAATGATTATAAAAAATGTAATAATAAAGAAACATAATACTGTGGGGTAATTTACCAGTTCTAGTAAAACATTTGAACACACCTGAATTAATGCATGTTTTTGTGATTGTATGCTTTATGCTTAAATGCAAGAAATGTGTTTTGTAGGCAAATATAAATTAGGCATATGTATGATAGGAATTCCATATAATATTAATATTATTGTTATTTTTTATTATTACATTATATATTTATTAGGAAAGAAATACATTTTATTTGTTATTTTAATTATTGTTGTTACAATAAATATTATTATTATATATTTATTTGGAATAATAAATATTTAAACTTATTTAGAAGTAATAATTATTATTTTATTATTATTATTATTATTATTTACTACTACTACTACTAACTAATAATAATAATAATATACAATAATATAAATAATAATAATAATAATAATAATAATAAATATATATTTAAATAAATAATAAATATACATTTATACAGGAAAAATAGTATTTCTTATCTTAATTATTATTTTAATAATATTAATAATAATAATATTAATAATAATAATTATTATTATTATTAGAAAATATAATTATGTATTTATGTAATTTTTATAATATTATTATTATTATTATATTATTATTATTATTATTATTATATTTAAATACAATAAATAATATTATTATTATATATTTATATAGGAAAAATATTTCTTATTTTAATTATTATTTTAACAACAACAACAACAACAACAACAACAATAATAATAATAATAATAATAATAATAATAATTATTATTATTATTATTATTATTATTATTATTGTTGTTGTTGTTGTTATTTGGAATAATAAAGGTTATAATTTATTTGAAAATTTATTATTTGAATTATTATTTATTTATTTCTATTACTACTACTACTACTACTACTAATAATAATAATAATAATAATAATAAATCATATTTTTATTGGTTATTATATATTTATTTAGAAAAAATATTATTTTTATTTTATTAAAATTATTATTATTATTATTATTATTAAAATTATAATAAAATAAAATGTTTAAAAAAAACATTTTCTAATAAAAAATTCCTTGTGCTCTTTTTTGACTTTTTATTTTATAATAATAACAATTACTATTATTATTTGGGAAATATATTATTTGAATTATTATTTTATTATTATTTTTATTTACTACTACTACTACTACTACTACTACTACTACTAAAATTAATAATAATAATAAACCTTTCCAAATAAATTAGCTGAAGTGGATAGTGAAGGAAAAGCATCAACAAGTGAACACCTTCAATAATGTGTCAAATAACCCATGATGCACCTCAAATAAAAGAGATTTCTTTTATCACTACTTTAACATTTTTTTATCACTACATAATTCCATTCATGCTTTTTTATAGTTTTGATGACTTTACTTTAGTTATAAAACATAGAAAATAGTTGTAATAAAGAATGAGTAGGTGTGTGCAAACCTCTAGAACTGTATGCAGAAGCAATGCATGTGTTGGCAAAGCTAGGCAGGGAAGGCAGAGTAAAGCCTACCTGGTTACTAGTGCTGGTTAGATGAGGGAACAGGTGAAAACATATCCTCTCAGGTTAGGAAAACAGAGCATCAATACCTGCTGGAGATAAGACTATGGCCTGCAGCAGGTCTGAGAGAGAGATTATTCCCTGAACCACGTCATCTCTGTCCACAAGCACCAGCCTATGGACCTGGACACAGCCGAGATTAAACATCTCAGAAAAAACACACACACACGTAATGAGGGCATTCCATAGGCATAATGATTTTTATACTGTACAAACTCTATAGTCTATCCCTTAACCCTAAACCTATCCATCGCAGAAAACTTTATTTTGTTAATATGTTTTTAATATGTCATGACAGATCGCTGTAGCGCTTTAAATCAAGCGGCTCGTGAACTGATAATCTCTTGCTACTAGTTAATTTACAGCATCAAATAAACATGAATGTACATCAGAAGGAATGTTGTTTCAACCACGGAAAGACGTCAGTATGCCATTTTTCAAGATCAAGTCCACCGACGTTAATCTACTAACTCTCCTGACTGCGTTTTCTCGTACAAAATGGTGCATTTGGCGATATGATTGGTTAGATCGCCTGTCAATCAAACTCCAGATGGACAAAATCAAGTCCCGCCCTACATTTTTACTTGTTCGAGAAGACGTTTCACTTATATATACGTCATAATAGTAATATTATAAATACATAAATACATCATAATAGAAAGGAAAAGACTATCACAACTTGTTTCATGCAGAATTTAAATTAAATGACATTTGTTACAAAACAAAATAAATTCGAAAGAGGAAACTGACAATGCGTCGACAGACAAGACAGAGCAGGTTACTTTTGATGTGAAAGTACAAATTTTGTAGGTTTTAAAGAAATTTAAGCAGTAAATACTGTTTTGTGGCTCTTTACAGTGTCATGACAGATCACTGTAGCGCTTTAGATCAAACGGCTCGTGAACCGATCATCTCTATCTACTAGTTCATTTACAGCATCAAATAAACATGAACATCAGAAGGAATGTTGTTTCAACCGCAGAAAGAAGTCATTACACACCATTTTTCAAGATCAAGTCCACCGACGTTAATCTAAAATATCGGATTCGGCGATATGATTGGTTAGATCGCCTGTCAATCAAACTCCAGACGGACAAAATCAAGTCCCGCCCTACATTTTTACATGTTCGAAGAAGCCGTTTCACTTAGATATACATCATAATAGGAAAGAAAATATTATCACAACTTCCGTTTCATGCATTTGTTGCAAAACAAAATAGCATGACAAATCTAATTCGAAACAAAACAAAATAGAACATTTGCAAAACAATTATAAAATAAATATATATGGAGATATGAAATGGATTCATTTATATTTTTTATTTCTAAATCATTTATATTTCAATTTACTTATAAATACGATGCACACATTAATTAACATTTCCATAAATGTGCCAGTATTAGCCAAATGTAGTCCTTTAGCCAATTCAAACATCTCAGAAATAACGAGAGCAGCCTCAGTTTAGAATACACATACTTACCTCCGCCTTGACTATTCTGTCAATAACAGTTTCCAAAGTCTCGTCAGGATAGCATTTAATGACTCCTTCCACATAACAGCGCCTCCTCCGCACCGCCTCCTGCATGCTCATGCTCAGGTTATTATAGGTTTTCTGCGCTGCGAGATTCTGTTAGAGGAAACAGAGGCACAAAACTAAAATATCATCATTTAAGATATGGGTTACAAGTTCTCTCAGTAAGCCAATGCGGTTTTTAATGTCTGAAATTAAAAAAAAAGGAGAAGAGATTCTCACAATCACATCAAATCTGGAATACAGGGCAACCACCTTGCCTAGAAAATGAAACAGAAGGAAGGGAAGTACATTTATTTTGCTTTGTAATATATTCTTTTCTGACTTATTTGACTGTTATTGAGTGAAGCGTACCATCGTCATCCACCACTGGGAGAGCGGACACGCGTCGCTCGACAAACACAGAAAGTGCATCGTACACAGTGGCCGTCTGTGAGACTGTGGCTATGTCTGTGAAAGTTCCTATTCCCGCATCTTTGATTTGCATCTTCAAGAAGCGTGGCTTGGGCACTGCGGCTTCCTAGAGATGCAATCAAAATCAGATTTATGCAAAAACCTGCTGAACATTTCAAATAGAACCAAGAAATTGATTTTTTTCATCTTACAAATAAATGAAGGAACTTGAGGATTCTCTTATGGGTCAGTATGTGAAGGACATTTCCAGACTCTGGGTCGATGACCGGCAGCCTGTGGATTTTGTGTTTCAGTAAAGAGTAGACGGCATCAAAGAGGCTGTGTACGGACAGAAAAATGTGTTAAAGGGTTAGTTCACCCAAATAATGTCATTTTATTACTCACCCTCATGTCGTTTCACAGCTGTAAGACCTTCGTTAATCTTCAGAACACAAATTAAGATATTTTTGTTGAAATCCGATGGCATAGCCAGCAATGACATTTCCTCTCTCAAGATCCATTAATGTACTAAAAACATATTTAAATCAGTTCATGTGAGTACAGTGGTTCAATATTAATATTATAAAGCGACAAGAATATTTTTTGTGCACCAAAAAAAACAAAATAACGACTTATATAGTTGAAACACTGCTTCATGAAGCTTCGGAGCGTTATGAATCTTTTGTGTCGAATCATGATTCGGATCGCGTGTCAAACCGCCAAACTGCTGAAATCACATGACTTTGGCGCTCCGAACCGCTTATTCGACACACTGATTCATAACGCTCCGATGCTTCATGAAGCAGTGTTTCGACTATATAAGTCGTTATTTTGTTTTTTTGGCGCACCAAAAATATTCTCGTCACTTTATAATATTAATATTGAACCACTGTACTCACATGAACTGATTTAAATAAGTTTTTAGTACCTTTATGGATCTTGAGAGAGGAAATGTCATTGCTCAGGCCTCACTGAGCCATCGGATTTCAACTAAAATATCTTAATTTGTGTTCAGAAGATGAACGAAGGTCTTACGGGTGTGGAACGACATGAGGGTGAGTAATAAATTATATTATTTTCATTTTTAGGTTAGAATATATTATAAAATATATTATTAATATATTTTATATAGGATCAATTATATTATTAATTAGGGGTGTGACGAGATCTCGTGTCACGAGATCTAGCGAGACTAAACTGTGACGAGATTTCTCGTTGAGGCGAAAAGTAGTCTCGTGCTGTTGCCATGACAGAGTGGTAAGGATGATTTTACTGATGATGATGTATTTTAATAAAAAAACATTTAATTCAGTTGGATAACGGTCGCCGCCGCTCCATATTTACAGAGTTACGCGCGATCGCTGAAAGTGAAAGTAAACACAAGCGGTCATTCAAACGCGATTTCAATACCCCGCATTTTGAAAGCGGCTCCCTGATGAATACAATTATCTCTCAATATGAAAGCTATTTTAGGCTGGGCAGTGTAGTTGTAACCATCTCTTAGCTCTGTATCAAAGAAAAATTTGGTCTTATTTGCACTTTGAATGTTGAGAGAGTGCGATTATGGTTGCACTTATTGTAAAGTGTTACCATGAAAATGAATGACAGTTTTCTCTTAATCTTATTTAGCACAAACAATAAGGTTTCATTTGTTAACATTAGTTAATGCACTGTGAACTATCATGAACTAACAATGAATGACTATTTTTATTAACATAAACAAAGATTAATAAATACTGTAGCAAATATATTGCTTGTTGTTAGTTGATGTTGGTTAATACATGTTAATAAATGAGACCTTATTGTAAAGTGTTACCATTTTTATTTATACTGTTTTTATTTCTATGATCAGTTTGTGGAGAGGAGTTCAGTTAGGAGGTCAAAAGTTGTAGAAGCTCATAAATCATGTACAGTAAGATCTGAAGAGACTGAAATCATACAGAAGAGAAGTCAGTCAGTTGAGTTTGTAGCAAAACCTTTTACAGTGCTTGAGTATTGTTGTCTTTTACTGCATATGATAATTCATAGTAAGAAAGTAGAACTGAAATGACATTCATTATAAGATGATTAGTTAAAACATTTCAAATACACCTGCAGACTATTTTTTTCTAGTCATGTATTTCGCTATCTCGTCTCGTCTCGTGAACTCAATCTCGAGTCTCGTCTCGTCTCGTGATATACCTGTCTCGTCACACCCCTATTATTAATAAATACACTACTGCTTAAAAGTTTTTTTTTTTAAATTGTGCTGCCAATCTATTAAAAAATTAACTAATTAATTACACGTTTTTCTGTAATCGCGATTAATTGCACCTAACATTAAAGTTTTTTAATATCTTTTTATATTGTAATAATTTCATATTTAATCTCCAAATTAATGTAGAAACAACATAAAGACAGTATATTTAAAATATTTGATCTAACAGGTAAGAAGGAAACAGAAACTGAATAAAGTATCAAACAGTCTTCACTGCAGAAATTATACATTTAATATAGATTAATCCTTAAGCAACAAAAGTTATTCAGTCAAGAACAGTGTGATTTTCTCTTTGTCTTTTGTTCTTTGATTAACATTAATGACAGCAGCAGGTTTATTAGGCTGCTGTCACTTTAAGATCTGACGCGTATCTGACACACATCCTATTTCCTCAAAACTCTTTATTTGACTTTAAAAGACTTTATTTGACTCATTTAAAACTGTGCTTACGAGGATAACCGACAAAGCGATCATTTTGGCATAATTTTGTGTGTTTTTGTCCATTCAAGCTTGAAACAGAACTGAATGCAGCCGGCACACTATCTTCTTATTTAAGTTCTTATTTGTGTCTTATTGTGCTTGAATGGTTTAATGGCACTTGAATGAATGATATCAGGATCATATAATTTAACGCTAGCTAAAGGCTGACGCAATGCTGCGTTAATTGCGTTAAATATTAATTGCATACGTTAACGTGTTAATTTTGACAGCACTATTAAAAAATAATACTTTTATTCAGCAAGGATGCAGTAAATTGACCAAAAGTGACAGTAATGTTACAAAAGATTTCTATTTCAAATAATTGCTGTTCTTTTGAACAAAGAATCCTGAAAAAACAATTTACACAAAAACATTGCACAACATTGATATAAAAAAATAAATGCTTCTCAAGCTGCATATTAGAATGATTTCTGAAGGATCATGTGACACTGAAGACTGGAGTAATGATGCTGAAAATTCAACTTTGATCACAGGAATAAATTACATTTTAAAATATATTCAAATAGAAAACACTTATTTTAAATTGTATATATAATATTTCAAAAACATTACAGACCCCAATATTTTGAACGGTAGTGCAAACATGAATATCTATGTTGCATCTTATATATAAATTACGATTACAAATCTTAGGTATAGAAAAATCGTACATGGCACCTGCAATCCTGGCACCACCTCCAAAACTCAAAGTGTGGCTGTAAGTTTTTAATACCTTGCCTCAGGTGTGATACTGATGAGATATTGATCGTGATATTGCAGATAGACGTCTAAAGAAAGAAAGAGCACATGACAACAGAAACAGAAAAACATTGGAAAAAAATCAAACGCAAGTCGTTCATCTCAGGTAACACTGCAGTAAATTTGCCCTATAATCACACAATGACAGTCAATGACAGCTGCATGAGATATATTGAGCCCTGTGGAGATACAGCCAGCCTGTTAATGTTTCAATACTAAATATGTCATCCTAATATTTGAAGTAATGCAAAGAATGTATATTAAAAATGTTTGATTTCACTCTTTTCCTCTTCTACTTGTGGGCAGTTCATGCAAAGAGCTTGTTTCTTTTTTTATTATTATTAAGCAAAACATTTTACATAGTAAATGCTTTAGAAAGACAAACCAATAGTCCTTTAAAGGCACAATATGTAATTTTCGCCACTAGAGGTCGCTTCAAAACAAAGGCGTAGCTTGATGACTGATTTTCATGGTTTAAAATAAAACCGAAAATCGAGGATAACGTGGGCATGATGTCATTGATAGGAGACGCACGGACACAGTCCGTGTCCTGTTTGAAATTGCTTATTTCTCTGGATTTAAACATTCTTGAATCATTTAGGATAATGTGAGTACACAAGTTAACAAAATAAATAACACTGCTCTAGTGGTTCTTTGATATTTTAATCTAAAAATCGTACATATTGTGCCTTTAAGACATAATTCATTTGATCAAACCGGTAATGGCCGTCCCAACATCCCAACATCATCTGTTCAGATTATTTACTTTGAAATGAATCACCTCTCCATGTCTCAATCTTGTGATCCTCCAATTCATAGATCTGAACCTATAAGACAAAGAAAGCACCTATAAAATATATAATAATTAAAAAGTGTAATATAAATATAATATATAGACTATCTATAAATATAAACTACTTATCAAAGGTTTGGGGTCGGTACAAGGCTGTATTTATTTGAATAAATATACAGAAAAAACAGTAATATTGTGAAATATTATTACAATTTAAAATAAGTGTTTTCTATTCAAATATTTTAAAAATGTAAATTTCCAGTCTTCAGTGTCACATGATCCTTCAGAAATCATTTTAATATGATGATTTGATGCTCAAGAAACATTTCTGATTATTATCAATGTTGAAAACAGCTGTGCTGCTTCATATTTTTGTGGAAACTGTGATACATTTTTCAGGTTTCTTTGATGAAACAAAGGTCAAAATAACAGAATTTAAATGAAATCTATTGAAAATAGCAATCGTTTGTCACATTATAAATGTCTTCACTGTCACTTTTGATCAATTAAATGCATCCTTGCTGAATAAAAGTATTAGTTTCTTTAATAAAATGACCCCAAACTTTAGAACGGTAGTGTATAATCTACAAAACACATTTAAAAAAACATTTTTTAATCTAAAACTGAAACATTTAAAAATATTACTTCTCTTTATAATTATAAATATTGAATAAGAGAAGACAAAACATATCTGGAAATCTACTCAAAGCTGATGAGAAGATTCTTTAACAGGCTGAACTGTTACAGAGTCGACTGATTTACAAATCAAAAGCTCGAGATATCAGGTTAAGGAAATCATTTGTATGAAAAAGACTAGGGCCGAATACTGTTTCAAGGCACTTTGTTATCAACTAACAAAGAAACAATATCTGTTTCATGCAGCATTATGTGGACAGTCAATGCAAAAATCAATATGATTCAAACCGTGAAGGACAACACAAGGTGGGCATTAGAGAAGAGGCAGAGATCGCAACCCACCATAGGTGACTTGTAATACCGATGAAGAATATTGATAAAATCTGTGATTGTCAGCATACCTGAGGAAATGGCAAGGGGATGAAGTAAACACTAACGAAAGAGAACAATTTATATAGGCTAGATAAAAATAATATGCACATGCTCAGCGGAGTCGATCTTACCCACAAATCTCTGCAGTTTGTTGTCCCAGAGAGGGGCCGCTCTCAGGCCGTTCGCAACCAGAGCAAAGAAGGCCTTCTTCACCTGTGTCGATACAACAGATGTGTGTTCATCACCTCCTCTAAATGAATATTGATGTTAAAGGGGTGGTTGATTATGATTTTACTTTTTAACTTTAGTTAGTGTGTAATGTTGCTGTTTGATCATAAACAACATCTGCAAAGTTACGACGCTCAAAGTTCAATGCAAAGAAAAATCGCTTTTTAAGGACTACAACAAACGGCTGGTAGGGACTACAACGAGCTTCTTCCTGGGTTGGTGACATCACTAACTCCAAAATTTACATAAACCCCGCCCCCGAGAACACACAACAAAGGGGGTGGGGCCATGTTGGGCTGCTTTAGAGAAGAGGAAGAGTTGTTGTAGTAGAGTGTTGTTGTCATGCCGTCATTTTACGCCAGACTGCTTCACAAACGAGGGTCAATTCAATGCTGGATTTGCACAAAAGATTAACATGACGGCACATGCTAGTGGATGAGTTGAATCAACTCCACAGCAACTACATAAATTTATCCACTAACCATTCAGAAACGTCCAGTTTCATTCTAAAAGTTGTAACTTCTTCCTGAGTCTCTCCATCAGTGTCGACTCCGGTTTGAACAATGTAAGGCTGAACACCGTTACTGACAATCCTCATTTTGGCTGCATGAGATTCTCCAGCTTTGTTGTTGTTGAGATGTTAAAGCTCCGCCCTTTTCTGGAAAGGGGGCCGGGAGCAGCAGCTCATTTGCATTTAAAGGGACACACGGTGTGTTTTTGCTCACACCCAAACAGGGGCAAATTTGACAAGCTATAATAAATGATCTGTGGGGTATTTTGAGCTGAAACTTCACAGACACATTCTGGGGACACCTGAGACTTATATTACATCTTGTTAATAGGGGCATTAGGTCCCCTTCACATTTTAAATCATGTTAAATGATAACATTTTCTGTTACTGCATCCCAACCTGCAGTGTGGTGTCAAAAATGACCAGTTTGCAGCTGGTGGGAATCGCATCATAACAACAGTGTTTCTTCATGAAGTTCATATAAGCTTCTGCATTCGGATCGGGGTCTGGAGGGACACAAACAAACACATCGAAAAACATCTTCATTTTGAAGATGCCTTAACCTTAAGTGCTGTACGTAAATGCTCATTTATGAAATGTGTGTGTTGACCTACCTGTGCTGTTCATTATATAGTCCTCATGGCAAACGTCCTGCCAAAAAACAAGTATTTTAATTGTGTGCACTGATAATAATGCACCAAATGCATGTTTTATATACATCAAAACAGTAGTTTTCATTACAAAAAATTGTATGCTACATTGCTATGCTATCCTTTACAAAGAGTAATTGGAGGTAACATGGTACAGTTATGAATCAGATGGCTGAATTATGGTATTTTAACAGCATATATACCATAGTACTAAAATGTATGTATCATTGGGCTTCCAAACCACCATGGTTTTACTATTGTAAATTAAAAAAAAAGAAAACAAGGTAATTCCACAGTAGCACTGTGGTATTTTTTTGTAAATAATAACGTTAAAATATGGCATTACCAATGTTACCACTTCTAAAAACATGATGTTTACGTTGCATTCTCCATTCTCTCAAGCCTTTATTTTAACGCATGCATCCGACGCTGATTTACACCAGCAAGAGAAGGTTTATTACCTGCGTGCCAGTGTCCATTTGTGCGTGTGCACTACTGCCGAGCTTCTCCGTGCACATCTCCGCGTCCTGCGCATGCTCGCTTCACCCGAACTATATTAGGATCAACTGAGGTCGGTCATTTAAGACGCGACGCTGCCTCTAAACGCAGCACACAGACAGACAAAGGCAAAGCGGCGACGCTCTGGTGAAAAGAAGACTACCTATTTTAGGATATTGCTGTACGAGTCCTGTTAAATGTGGTGTAAAGGTGTCTGGTTTGACACTGACAGACAACACGAGAGCTGGCATGTAGGAGCGCGCACAGGTTATTCCAAAAATAGCGCGTGGCCTGTGCGATATGCGCGCGCCCACCCATTCCATCATGAAGGGTCCAAAATTAACTTTACGCCACACATGCCAAGAAATGCCTTTGATATTGCTCGAAATATTTAGCCATTAAACTTGGTTTGAACAATTTCCTTAAAATAAAAAAAACCTACACACATACATATATACATAGACACACAAATTATATATATATATATATATATATATATATATATATATATATATATATATATTTATATATTATAAAGCAATATATAGTATATAGTTTAAAGCAATATGCAATCTACAAATATGCAAAATGCAATATAAAATAATATATTTATTTATATATTATAAAGCAATATATAGTATATAGTTTAAAGCAAAATTGCAATATGCAATCTATATATCTACATATCTATCTATATATATATATATATATATATATATATATATATATATATATTATAAAGCAATATATAGTATATAGTTTAAAGCAATATGCAATCTACAAATATGCAAAATGCAATCTATATAATATATATATTTTATTTATATATTATAAAGCAATATGTAGTATATAGTAAAAGTAAAATTGCAATATGCAATCTATCTCTCTCTCTCTCTCTCTATATATATATATATATTTCTATATTATAAAGCAATATATAGTATATAGTTTAAAGCAACATGCAATCTACAAATATGCAAAATGCAATCATATATATATATATATATATATATATATATATATATATATATTTTTTTTTTATATATATTATAAAGCAATATATAGTATATAGTTTAAAGCAAAATTGCAATATGCAATCTATCTCTCTCTCTCTCTCTCTCTCTCTCTCTCTCTCTCTCTCTCTATATATATATATAAATATATATATTTCTATATTATAAAGCAATATGCAATCTACAAATCCATTCTTAAAAACATTTTCTACTGCATATAACAACAAAAATATATAATAATAATAATAATAATAAAATAATAATAATAATAATAAAAGACAAAGACATGTTTGAGATTAAGGTGTTTTTATTACTTTTGTTGCAGCTATATGTTCTTTTATAATTTCTATACAAAATGTACAAAATTCATGAAAATACAGAAGTCATGAAGAAATTATGGTGGATATGTAAGAGCTCACTAAATCAGGTGCTTTTTTATGCCCAAGTCCTAATATATCGTTTGCTTAATTACATTTAAAGAACATAAAATAAAGTCAAATTAAACTCATTAACAAAGCAATGAACCCAAATAAATCTATTGAATTAGCCCGTTCAGTAATTCCAATATGTTATCACTTCAGGATATCAAAATATCGAGGATCGTTAGAAAACAGTCAAATAAAGCGTTCTTTGATCAGTGCTTTGTGGATGAGGTATGGCATCAACTATCTGAACATTAGGTATATCTTAAACTAAACTTTAAAACTGATCCCTTTTCGCTTTTCTTCAACCCGTCCTCTCTGAAACCAAGTGAACAAAACCAGGCTTAAATTCAAACCCAACTTGAAAATAAAGGCTTTCACAGGAAGGAACTTCATAACAATACAGCCCTCATCAGCACATCGCCATCTTGCGCAAAGCCAGACGAACTATTCAAAACAAGAGCACGCACTTCCGGCACAAGAGAAGACCCTTTTGTTAACTTATGTAACATTATTTTTGTTTGGATGCTTTGGAGGTTTCATGTAACACCTAAAAACAGCCAAACACATCCGGAAAAAGAAGAAAAAAAAAAACGTTCATTTATACTGCATTAGCGTGCACTGCATCACACACGTCAAGATTCAAACTGTCAATAAGCACTTAAGCATCCTAACCACCTTCTCCCCAACATACTGATATCCCACCACAACCTGGTTATATCCAACCTATATCACTGGTTCATATACAACAAGGAAAACCAAGGGAGTTGACTGCGCATGTAAACTTAGCTGGTTTATTTTGCTAGAAGACTCATCTAACCGGGCATTAGAAGAGATGGCAATTTCCCATATGGCAAAGTAGTCTCTGGGCAACATGGGTGACTTTGAAATGGTGGCATAGAGCTAACATGGGGGTCTGGAAACATCAGGCCTATGCTAAACTGACCTAACCCAAGCCAATGTGCAGTGAGACGGGAATACCACGGAGAGGAAAGAGTCGTCGAGCCATTGCGAGCTATTGCGAATTGGGGGAAACCCCCCGTGTGGCCATTACAGACCACTTCGGATACCAAACAGTCTTGTGGCTGGATGTCCAACAAGGGGTTTGAGTAGGAAAGAGTAGAGAGGATGGAGCCCCAGAGACAGAGCGCCATGTTCTGATAGGATGAAGAGGTAGGCTGCTCGGGCACAACGGTGGGGCGCGGCTTCAAGCTGTCGTTGGTCAGGACGCAGCAATGGAGGTTTGAGGTTGGCCGAGGTATGTCCAGCAAGAGCTCAGGGAGGAGCGCTGGTGTCTGAAGGGATGTGTGCGTAATCGGGTCCAAGTAAGTGTGGCTGGTGTTGGGAAGACGGCTGAGCTGGTGGATGACAGCGGAAGAAGCGATGAGGCCGGCTACGCTTGTCAAGTACAGGAGACCCAACATACAGGTGATCTGAGGGAAGGAAAAAAACAACTGATTAAAGATAGGGCTGCACAATGAAACCATAATCGTGCTCAGTTATTAAATCGCAAAGGCAGTTTTCAGTATGTTCATTTACACGCGAGCAGCTCCTGATAACAGTGTTGTCTAGAGCTGGGTATCGATACAGATGTCCCGGTTCGATTCGATTCTCGATTTGATTCAATGAATCCAATTTTCACTGGCCCCACCACAAAAAAGTAATAAATGAATAAAATAGTTATTGTTTTTTGTCGTTTTTGACCTTGTATTTTAATAAATAAAGTTGACACTCAAATTTTAGATACCAGTGAAATTTAGCGCAACAAAATAATATCAATGAAAAACATTTATAAACCGGCTGTTGTCTACAAAAGAGAAGCTTTAAGAGCTGCCAATGACTTACCACCAAAATAAAAGCTCAATGATTTAACATTTGAAATTGAAGAAATTATGACAGCCATAAATATTAGTATTGTAATTTTAAAATTATAATTTTCAGTATATTATTTTACTTGAATACATCTTTTTTTGTTTTACAGTGAAGTATTACAACAGTAATATTTATTATTTTGTTTAATAATTTAGTAGTAAAAATTGTTTTATATATATATATATATATATATATATATATATATATATATATATATATATATATATATATATATATATATATATATATATATATATATATATATATATATATATATGTGTGTGTGACCTGTGCTGGCAAAATGAGTCGCAATGAGCAAATTTTCAAAAATGAGTTGTTATTCTCATATTCTCTATTAAAAAACCTTCAAAGTCAATTTTGAGAAAAATCAAGTTAAAGTTTTCTGAAGGTTTCAAAACAAAATCATCTCGTTATCATACCTTAAAATTCCTGCTAATACCACCAAATTTGGCACAAACCATCCATAGGAAAAAAAAACAAGTTAACCAAACGTTCATAACAGATGTTTGCGTGAATACTCGCCAAGACAGATTTTTTTGAAATACTGTAATTCTGTGTATATTTCAGTCAGTCAGCACAAGTAAAATTGTTTTGTTTACATCAGCATGAGTTTGAAAATCATATTTCATTCCATTGAGAATTCGCTATGAATATTCACAAAGTTGGAATGCTGCGCTTTACAACGATACCAAACTTAAGCTGAGAGAAGCGCCAGTCGTCCAGAAGCAAACAGTGACAAACAGCATTTTTCATGGTCAAAGGAAAGGTACTCCTCTCAGAAAACATTCAAATAAAGATACTTTTAGATGTTTAATTGATACTTGGAGCATTGGGATTGCTAGACGAGGGCTTAATGAACTAATTTTTGTGAAAAGCTCAAATTCAACCAAAATTTACATTTTTCACTTGTTTTGCCTGTAGCTCGAAATTAACCTGTGCGCATTCAGACTCATTTTGCCAGCACGGGACACATTATTTTATAGTCATATTGATATATAGTCAAAATTTTTGTCCAAAATTTTGTCAAATGAGCTACTTTTATTTTTTGGTGGATTTATTAGTGTTGTCAAAAGTACCAACTTTAGTACCAAGTCGGTACTGAAATTTTGAAAATGTGATAATACCAGCATTTCCCACAAGCATTTTGAGCAGATTCCTACACGCCTCTGATTGGCCACTGTGTTCATGCACTCAACAGATATGTCTGTGATTGGCTACAATGATCAACGCTTCAAAAACATGTTATAAATAGACATCTTTGCACTTATACAGATACACACAGAGTGCTTGAAAGCAGGCGTTTATCAGCGGATCCTTTTAAATGCTCCCATGGGTACCTGTTCAAGCACCTCAGTATAGATGCGTCAAAGATGTCTATTTATAACATGTTTTTGAAGCGTTGATCATTGTAGCCAATCACAGACATATCGTGTGAACACAATGGCCAACTTGGCTAAAGTCGATACTTTTGACACTAGTGTTTAACACTAGAGCTCATAAGGTTTAGCTGTGATTTTTCACCTTGGTAAAGTGCTGGTAGATAGCCAGACAGGGCTTCCCTCCAATGGGTTTGCTCCAACAGGACGCAGAGATCCGTGTAGGTAAACCAGCCTCGCTTCATACCTTGCCGCTCCGCAATGCTGCAGGGACGAAGCACATTAAAATGCTGAACTTTTTACAGCAGAAGTCATAATAACATTGTAACAACAAAATGTGCACATGATTCACAACTTAAGAGAAATGTACTGCTAATCCAAATCACTCTGATAAACAGATTAGACTGTAAAGTTAAAACAAAAAAACTTAAATACTCATGAGCTATTAAAAAGGGTCATGCCATTAACAATTGTCTGTGATCTTTTGAAAAGAACAAAAATGTATGCTGTGACTCAAAGTGTATGAGTATAATAATATTATTATAATAACATTATTTAGATGTACTGTTACGACACAGTAAATGCATGTTAACCAACCTACCCGGTTTCCACCTGACTTAGGACCTTAAAGAAGTCACTGGGCTCGGTGAAGAGATTCCAGTCCTGTAAATGTGAAATATCTTGTTTCAAATCAATTTCGATAGAAAAATCACAACCTAGCAATGAAACTTAGTCTTAATAATTCAAACTGTGTATGAAAGGACAAAACCAGTCAAACTACATTAATTTGATTTAGTTCTTTGGAAGGTCACGCTTACGATCGCATTGAGGAAGTTCATTTCCAGAGTGTTGACAGTCTGAACATCCAGTTTGGCCGCAGTACCCCATTCATCGTTGAAAACCTCCTCCTCTTCTCCTTCATCATACAAGTATTTGCTGGCAACCATCTGGAGATGACAGGAGAAATCAGTGAAGTTGGCCAGAATAGTGAACCAGAAAAAATAAGGCTAATAAAAATGCTTGGATGCGTACCATGGATATCAAAAAGAGGTCTGAGGATGAGATCTGTTGCAGGTATTCGGGGTTTCTGTGTCGCAGTCTTTCAATGTATATCAAGGCCAACATCATAGCGCAAGGAGATATACATGCTTCCCTGTAACACAAAACAGGGTTTGATATTGATCCAGTGAATATTTAACATATACAGTGTAGTAGGTATTATAATGTACGGAAGAGGATTAGGGCCAAGCATTAATTAAAAAACAAAGACAATAAAAAAACTCTCGAGATTAAAGTCATTATAACGTGAGATTGAACTTGCAGATTTTCAAGAAAAAAAGTCGAAATAAAATGTTGAGAATAAACTCATTAATTTTGAGAATAAAGTCATCCTATTTCGAGAAAAAACTTGTTAAATTGACAAAAAAGTCGAAATAAAATGTCAAAAATAAACATTACATTTTGAGAATGAAATCACCGTTTCAAGAAAAAACTTTTTAAATTTCCGGAATAAAGTCGAAATAAATTGTTGAGAATAAAGTCACCGTGTTTTGAGAAAAAAAAAATCATTACATTTCGTGAAAAAAGTCGCAATAAAATTTCAAAAATAAACATTACATTTTGAGAATGAAATCATTGTGTTTCAAGAAAAAACTTGTTAAATTTCCAGGATAAAGTCAAAATAAATTGTAGAGAATAAACTCATTTAGATTTGAGAATAAAGTCGTCGTGCTTTAAGAAAAAACACGTTAAATTTTGTGAAAAAAAGTCAAAATTGACGAGAATAAACTCATTTAGATTTGAGAATAAAGTCATTTTGAGGGGGGAAAAAAAGTAAAATTTTGTGAAAAAGGTCAAAATAAACCGTTTAGAATAAACTCATTAAATTGAGAATAAATTCAACGTGTTTCGAGAAAAAAAAACATTAAATTGAATGTCATAAAATGTCAAAAATAAACATTAAATTTTGAGAATGAAATCATGGTTTCAAGAAAATGGAATTTCCAGAATAAGGTTGAAATAAATTGTTGAGAATAAACTCATTAAGATTTGAGAATAAAGTCATTGTGTTTTGAGAAAAAACATTAAATTTTGAGAAAAAAAAGTCAAAATACAATGTTGAGAATAAACACGTTTGAACAGAGTTCATTGCATACTGATAGAGGACATGACAGAGTTGGATCACTTAGTCAACTCTGAGTTTGATCTCGCATTATAATGACTTTAATCTCAAGATAATTTTATTTTGACCCTAATCCTCGTCCTTAATAATGAGATTTGATGTTTTGAAGTCAAAGATATAATACAGCAATCCTACCTGGCCACATGTGCAGCATATTTCTTGTGGAGTTTCCTTATGGGGCTTGGGGCAGATTTCTGAAGCAGTTCCACAGCAATATCTAGAGGAAACACAATTATAAGTGACGAATATAAAGCACTGTACAGCATAAACCGTCATATGTATATTACGCATGATAAAAAGTATCTACCCAAACATGGGATAATGTAGGAATGCAATTATGATATACAAACTTTGCTTGAATTTCATGCAAAGACCAAGTACTAATATAAGTAAAAGGTATATTTAATTTTAGATTTAAAATTAGATTCTTAGAATTGTAAATATAAGTATAAATATAAATAATTAAGTCGTAATAAAAGTATACTTAATTATTCAAATAATAATTTTTCTCGTAGTTAGTTAAAATAAACTAAATATTCAAACAGCAGCATGCACATAATAAATAATTGTAAAAATAAAATTTAAAGGATTAGTTCACTTCCAAATAAAAATTTCCTGATAATTTACTCACCCCCATGTCATCCAAAATGTCCATGTCTTTCTTTCTTCAGGCGAAAAGAAATTAAGGTTTTTGATGAAAACATTCCAGGATTTTTCTCCATATAGTGGACTTCAATGGGCACCAAACAGTTAAAGGTCAAAACAGTTTCATTGCAGCTTCAAAGCATTCTACATATACGATCCCAGATGAGGAATAAGAGTCTTATCTAGAGAAACCACCACTCATTTTCTTAAAAAAAAAAATAATAATAATAATAATAATAATAATATATATATATATATATATATATATATATATATATATATATATATATATATATATATATATATATATATATATATATATAAATGCTTATCTTGAACTAGCTCTCTTCTTTATTTGAATTCCAGCATTGTAGACACTGCTAAGTGTATTACTGCCCTCCACAGGTTAAAGTTTGAACTAATTGTTATATACTTGCACTACCATATTGTATATGACAATTTAGTTCAAACTTTGACCTGTGGAGGGCAGTAATACACTTAGCAGTGTCTACACTGCTGGAGTTCAAATAGAGAAGAAAAGAGCTAGTTCAAGATGAGCATTTATGGTTAAAACATATAAAATTTTACATTTTTTTAAGAAAATGAGCGATGGTTTCTCTAGACAGGACCCTTATTCCTCATCTGGGATCACTGTAAACTGTTATTTTGACCTTCAACCGTTTGGGCTCCATTGAAGTCCACTATATGGAGAATAATCCTGGAATGTTTTCATCAAAAACCTTAATTTCTTTTCGACTGAAGAGAGAAAGACATGAACATCTTGGATGACATGGGGGTGAGTAAATTATCAGGAAATTTTAATTTGAAAGTGAACTAATCCTTTAATTAAAATTATTAGATTAAAATATTACGTAACTTCAAAATGTTTCAAGAAATTTTCCATGTAAACACAGAAGACAAAACAAGCAGTTAGGTGAAAAAGACAACTTAAATGACATTACAACGACAGTTTGCACTAGGTTTACTAGTTGACTCACCTGTCATGGGACAAGATAAAGCATCCAACGGGCTGTCAGAGTCAAGACCATAATACAGCCGTTTCCTCACTCTCTCTGACCAATGCTCGTGTTTAGGCAGGAACTGATCATGATTACAGAATACAAAACATGTTTAAATGTATTAGTTTTTATCTTAAAAGAGGTATGACTACTTAACATCATTACATCAATAACATAACATTACTGTTATGCGTGTTTCTTCACACCTAAACACTGGGCCTATAATGAAGCCTCGAACTATATTAACACTCAAAGCAAATAGTTACAGTCTTACATACTGAAATAAAGGAGACATTTGCTGTATTTGAGAGTAATCATGTTCTTCCAGTCTAATATTCTGGGCTTTATACTGAAGGAATACATTAAACACATTAAAGTTCTCGCATGAGACAGTTTCGCGTGAGTTTCTCGGTCACCCGCCAAACAAAACAGAACAAAAACACCCGAGATACTGACCGTAAACTCTTGAAAGTCAGAAAAGGTGAAAGTTCGCTCGTCAAACAAATCTCCAAAATCCATTTTGGGCCTCCAACGTTCATTTAAAAGGACTGAAAACACAGAAAGGCCGAAGAAAGGCGTCGTGAAGGCGCCCTGTCTCTGGCGTGACAGATGCGTAGCGTCGAATTCAGAATCACAGTTACGCAAGTCAATGCGCTCAGTTGCGTAGAAATAGAATAAGAGCGTAAACAGCAGTTAGTGTGAGTTCGGACAGGGGCGGGAGTTAGTGGACCGAAGTTGAGTCAAATATAATTATGGTTTCTGGTTTGTCAAGTACAGCGTGTGAATTTGTATTAAAAGGCTATTTTTTTATTCAAATCAGACAAATATTTAAAAAAAAAAAAAAAAAAACAGCTACAAAAGTCAGACAATTATAAGAAATTACAACATGTGACTGGTGAAATTCTGAAGAAACAAATGTAAAGATATTAAAGCAAAATATGATGTATATAACGAATAATAATAATAATAATAATAATAAAAAAGTAAATAAATACGAAATATCAATCTAACGTGGAACGTGTTACTTTTCTCACCGCTGTTGTTAATGGACCAATCACAGTCGTTCATGATTACTCGCTGAGGCGTTTTTAAAATAGTTTTATTTCAGATTGCGAAAGCGAATTTCATGCGTAGCTAATCCACAAAATGGATTCAAAATATTTTTATTCAGTGTGCAAATATCTTCATTTACACACAAAAACACCCAGTATTTCGTTTTTGGCCGTAAAGCGCCCACTAGAGGAAAGAGGCATTTGTGTGTGTTACTTTTCTAAGTTATTCTTTTCTAAGATCAGGTTGACAGTTTATTTGTCCTATTATGGCGAAAGCCTAGACTGTAAAAAAATAAAAAAGCTTCGTCAATGTTATCATACTCGCGTCACTTAGTCAAGCGTCCAATCACGTAAGGTATTTAATATTCATGAGCCATAGTTTTCAGCGAATCATATTCACCGGTGATATTTATGATAACTGGTGTGGTTATAGTTCAGTAGGTGCTCTTTTTGATCTAAATAAAAATTTATTACACATTTTCATTAATTGTGTATACAAACTAATTCCAAAACGCCCCATGATCAGCACTTGAGATCAATAATAATCACATTACCAATATAACAATAATGAACCAAACATTTATATTTATAAATCATAATTTTTCATTTTTTTTTATTTTTTTTTAGTACTGTCCTGAGTAAGATATTTTACATAAAAGATGTTTACATATAATCCACAAGACAAAAAAATAGCTGAATTTATTAAAATGACCCAGTTCAAAAGTTTGTGAAGTTGATTCTCAATACTGTGTGTGGTTACCTGGATGATGTATGACTGATTTTTGTTTTGTGATGGTTGTTCATGACTCTCTTGTTTGTCCTGAGCAGTTAAACTGAGCTCTGTTCTTCAGAAATTTAAATTAATCAAAAATTAATCAGTTTTCCAGCATCTTTTGCATATTTGAACCCTTTCCAGCAGTGACTGTATGATTTTGAGATTCATCTTTTCACACTGAGGACAACTGAGGGATTCAAACTCAACTATTAAAAAAGGTTAAAACATTCACTGATGCTCCAGAAGGAAACACGATGCATTAAGAGCCGAGGGGTGAAAACTTTTGAATTCAAATATCAAGGTAAATTGTATTTAATCTTTCTTCCGGGAAACATGAAAGTATCTTCTGTTGCTTCAGAAGGGCAGTACTAAATGAAAAGCAATGATATTTCAATAAAATAAGACAAATTTGGACCTCTTCATCCTGTTCAAAAGTTTTCACAAAACACAAAAACAGTGTGGATCATCAGGTAACCACACACAGTATTGAGAATCAAGGGTTCCCAAACTGGGTTATTTTAATAAATTCAGCTATTTTTAGTCTTGTTAATTATATGTAAACATCTTTTATGTAAAATATCTTACTCAGGACAGTACTAAACAAAAAATAACATGCATTTTGTATTATCTCTCTTATTTTGTTACATTTTTTCACAGATTCTGCAAGTCGTTCACATACTTTTTGTATAATTAATAATTTTAGATATTTTAATTTGTAAACAAAATTTGAAGGGACTATATGAATTTGATTTTAATGTACAATACAGACAATATTTTATGCACAGAATAATGTATGATCAATAAGCAGAATAAACATCAATATAAACATATGCATGTCTCTAGCTTTATTGTACAATAAAATACACATTTTTTTCACAGACTTTAGCCATTCGGTCACAACTGAATTACTTTATCTAAGGCAAATTCTGTCAGTCTGTATCTACTTTAAAAAAATGTAGATATGTTTTTTCCTGGTTTTCTTTTTCAATGACTAAAAAAAACATCCCAATGGCTCATTTCAACCTTGTCCCCTGAGTTTAGTGTCAGTGCTATGAAGTGAGTGATCTCCTTTGTCCCTCTGATGAACTGGAGTTGTACAGTATAGCAATATATTGCATCTAAGCAACAAGTACCACTCCACACACACAGCATAAGAAAATATGATCTTTAAATACACAAACGATCATAAAGAACGTAAAAAAGTCAGATGAATATGCACATAATGTCAGAAATTAACATTAAAATTGATTGACAATATAGTTTCTTCCCTTCTGCTTATAGCATATTCCTAAATTCAAATTTAATCTTAGTCTGTACAGAAATTCAAATATCAGCATTATTATTATGTACTGATATACAATGGCACCAGAAATATAACTATCCCTTTTCAAATTAAATAAAGCCTCAAACAATGTATACGATCATATTTACAATTACGAGCAGTTTTCCTATTACAAAGAACAGCAAATTGGAAGCATCATAGAATCAATGCAACCACAGAAATTCACTTAAATAACAGAAAGTACATTCATCATAATAACGTCTCCGCAATGTATTGCCTAAAGTTATAGATGTGGAGGGATTTATATAATGTACAATAACTGTCAGTCTTCTCTCATTAATGGTGATAGTATTTAGCATTATAAATGCACTTCAAAAGGTAATGAGTGGAAAGCATGGAAGCTTGTTTCCGCCACGTAATAATAAAAAAAAAAAAATAATAATAATAATCATAATAAAATGAATAAATAAAAGAAACTTTTTTTCTTACAATTTTGACTTTTCTCTCAGAATTGTGTGATATAAAGTGCTATTGTGAGTTATATAGTCAGAACTGTGGGATATAATTGTGAGTTATCTCTCACAATTCTGACTTTTTTCTCACAATTCTCAGTTATAAAGTCCAATTCTGAGGGAAATTGCGTGATATAAAGTCACAATTGTGAGTTTAAGAATTCTGACTTTTTCTCGCAATTCTGATTTTTTTCTCACAATTCTGAGAATTTTTCTCAATTGCAAGTTATAAACAAGCGCCAACCTCCTGCGGTCTCTCTTGAAACCAACATGGAAGTTGCAATTCATCGACTGCAATTCATCGACTGGCCGCTAGAGACAGACTCCAAAAGGGAGTCAAATCTGTATCTCCCCCATGTTAAAATGCCCAACTTTACAGCAGAAATAAATATGTTTACAGCCTGGTACAAAAAGTGGTTTTGGCATTGGCTAAAAGTTTTGTCCGTCAGATTTACTACAGTGACAATGGCTAGAGAAAATGCCTCTCAAGACACCACAAAATCCAACAGCACTGCTTGGATATTATAACTAAAACTGCTGCACTATTTTGATTTTTTTTTACCAAAATTTACGTTTGGATGCTCAGAATTTCAACTTTATATCATGCAATTCTGACTTTATAACTCGCAATTGTGAGTTTTTATCTCGCAATTCCGACTTTAGAACTCGCAACTGTGAGTTTTTATCTCGCAATTCTGACTTTAGAACTCGCAATTGTGAGTTTTTATCTCAAAATTCTGACTTTAGAACTCGCAATTGTGAGTTTTTATCTCACAATTCCGACTTTAGAACTCGCAATTGTGAGTTTTTATCACGCAATTCTGACTTTAGAACTCGCAATTGTGAGTTTTTATCTCGCAATTCTGACTTTATAACTCACAATTGTGAGTTTTTATCTTGCAATTCTGACTTTAGAACTCGCAATTGTGATTTTTTTTCTCGCAATTCTGACTTTAGAACTTGCATTGTGAGTTTTTATCTCACAATTCCGACTTTATAACTCGCAATTGTGAGTTTTTATCTCGCAATTCTGACTTTATAACTCACAATTGTGAGTTTTTATCACGCAATTCTGACTTTAGAACTCGCAATTGTGAGTTTTTTTCTTGCAATTCCGACTTTAGAACTCGCAATTGTGAGTTTTTATCTCGCAATTCTGACTTTAGAACTCGCAATTGTGAGTTTTTATCTTGCAATTCTGACTATAGAACTCGCAATTGTGAGTTTTTATCTCGCAATTCTGACTTTATAACTCACAATTCTGACTTTATATCACACAATTCTGACTTTATATCTCACAACTCTGACTTTATAACTCGCAATTGTGAGTTTTTATCTCGCAATTCTGACTTTATAACTCACAATTGTGAGTTTTTATCACGCAATTCTGACTTTAGAACTCGCAATTGTGAGTTTTTTTCTTGCAATTCCGACTTTAGAACTCGCAATTGTGAGTTTTTATCTCACAATTCCGACTTTAGAACTCGCAATTGTGAGTTTTTATCTCGCAATTCTGACTTTAGAACTCGCAATTGTGAGTTTTTATCTTGCAATTCTGACTATAGAACTCGCAATTGTGAGTTTTTAATCACGCAATTCTGACTTTATAACTCAAATTGTGAGTTTTTAATCACGCAATTCTGACTTTATAACTCGCAATTGTGAGTTATCTTGCAATTGAGAGAAAAAAAAAAGACAGAATTGTGGGATTAAAAAGTCGCAATTACTGTTTTTATTTTTTATTCAGTGGTGGAAACAAGTGAATGCAAAGAAATATATATATAAAACCTTTAAGGCAATAATCCTTTTTAAGAACTGCCAAAAACATAAAATATTAAATTAAATAATCATTCTAATATGCCAAAACAGCATCGGACGAGCTTAAAATGCACACAAAACCAGGTTTTATGTCCCAACATGTATCTAGTGTCCCTTGTGTCCTGTAGTGGATGTTTGTGGCTGTAGTTTCTCTGATTTCCTGTCTTTAGTCTCGCTGTCAGAGGCCGAGTCTGAATCCTGAACCTGCTGCTGTTTCTGCCACATGTCAGAGTACAGCCCTCCCTTCGCCAACAGCTCCTCGTGCCTACGACAAACAATAATACTGGACTTTAACCTGCATAGTTCATGTATTAACCTATATTGAGTCAGACTTTGCGTTCAGAGTACTAGTAAATGAACTCACCTTCCTCTCTCCACAATCTGCCCATCACGAAGTACAAGAATCACGTCGGCTCCAATGACAGTCGACAATCTACAATATATGCATTATACAATAAGAAATCCTTTAATGTATAAAAGACTTTAATATCTTGTTTTATGGCTTATGCTTAATAATCCATGGGAGTTGATTTGAGTAAAAACTCTCTTAATTCATTTAATCATGTGTTTACCTGTGTGCCACCACAATGGAGGTTCTGTTGGCGCAGACTTTAGCCAGTGATGCCTGAATATTTCGCTCAGTCTGTGTGTCTAGAGCAGATGTGGCCTATGGGTAGAGGATGAGTAAATTAGTCCATGAAGAAAAAAGTACTTGAGTACATAATGCACTGGTGATGATGATGATGTACCTCATCGAGGAGGATGATTTGTGGAGCTTTGAGGATGGTGCGAGCGATGGCGACTCTCTGCTTCTCTCCTCCACTCAACTTCAGCCCCCTCTCACCCACCTGAGTGTCATAGCCTACAAATATAATTCAATCATGAACTCAAACATTATCATTATGGATGGCATAAAAAGCAAAATGTTGCTCTCTTTCCAGCACAAATGATCTAAAATAATCTGAGCTCATTTTATAAAGGTCTGTATTTCAGACACCCTATTTATATTCAATGCTTACAGTTTAATTATAGTTTTTCAATTGCAAAATGGTTCTCACCGTCCGGGAAAGTTATGATTTTGTCATGGATGTCAGCAGCAATCGCAGCCTCCTCCACCTCCTGGTCAGAAGCAGCAACTCGACCGTAACGGATGTTGTTCCGAATATTGTCATTAAACAGGACGGTGTCCTGAGGGACGACACCAATGTGAGCGCGCAGAGAGGTCTGCTTCACCTGAGACACAACCAGATGTATGAATTAATAAGAGCTTGAAACATAATATATGAAACATAACACACGCCAACCAGTAACACAGATTTAATTTTATTTTATTTTTTTTCAATTTTAGTCTTTTAAAAAGGCATCTGAAATAATAAACTAAGTGCAATGTAGTGTTGTCAGAAATATCGAATTTTCGATACATATCGATACTTAAATATCTGAAGCGCTTTCAATATTCATTTTCCGCAGAATAGATACACGATACCAGCTGCTCTTTCTCTCTCTCTCATCTCTCTGACAGTGAGTTGACACACAAACCCTCCTCTCCTCACTCACGTTTCATTTGTTCCGGATGAATATTGTTGGTGTTACAAGGCTTGAATTTTGGCGTGGGATTGCGCGTATTGCACATAATCTGACTCATTCCTACAGATTCTGTTCTCTCACCCAAAGTGCGGCACATAAATCCGCCTCTCAGTACTAAATTGAGTTCTTTTTCGCTGCTTATTGCTCTTAAACAGTCAAATACACACAAAATAATGTCAAAATCGGTGAGTATTCACGTAAACACAGTCAGTTATGTTTTAAGTCAATGTAAACAGTTGAGAAAGAAAACGCATGTGTAACAGTATAATGGATCCGTGCATCAGGTCTTAAAGTGACAGCAGCCTAATATACCTGCAGCCAAATTATGAGATAATATTAAAAATATCTATATGGCAGTTTTTCCCCATGGTATCGATGTCAAAATTGTGGCCAGTGAAAATGCTGAGTGGTTGGAAAACCTTTGTTCACCTTTGAGATGTCTTGACCGTCTATTTTTATACACCCGCCCTGAACGTCATAAAAACGGAAAAGCAGACGGATGATGGTGCTCTTTCCTGATCCAGACTGTCCAACCTGAAAGAAATCCAGCCAGTCAAATTGTGTGTACTCAAATATAAACTCAAAGTCAGTTTAGTGCAGAATAGAATGGCATAAAACAGAAAAGACTTACAAGTGCGACCGTCTGTCCGGGAAGTACAGAAAAAGAGACGTCTTTTAGAATTTCTTTGCTGCAAAAACATCCATATCATATAAAATAAAATTATTAAGTGATTATTGCTCATTTATAAAATCAGTTCCTCTAAAAATAAATAATAATGAAGAATAATAGAAATACATCTAACTGAAGCTTCTTACCCTTGCGTGTAGCTGAAGAAGACATTCTCAAATTCTACTTTTCCCTGCCTGAAGTTGAGGTTTCCTGCATTGACATCATCCTTCACCTAAGCAATAACCCAAATTACCATGTCAGGAATTATTCAAAAGCTTCTCTGAAATGAATTTCAAAGAAATTCCACTCACTTCCTCCTCCTCAGTGAAGAGCTTGAACATGCTTTCCATATCGATGAAGGAGTTCTGGATCATTCTGTTCAAGGAAAGATACACGCTTACTTTCATCTTTGTTCTTTTGAAAACACATATAAATAGTGATCTATATACACTGATGATAAACTATTAACCAAGATTAAAAAAAAAAAAAGCTCCATACCTGTAGTATGTTCCAAACCAGTTGAGAGGAGTGTAGAGCTGGATGATGTATGTTCCAAACAGCACATAATCTCCGACCTGGAAGACCATGATGAGTTACAAGCAGTTCATATCACATGGGAAAAAAAAAAAAAAAAAAAATACATTATTTATATTTTTTATATATATATTGTCAAAATTGGCGCATTAATGCATGCAATTAATTTTTTCAGTTAATTCGTTAAAAATATTTAACGCAATTAATGCAGCATCCGTTTTTTTCCATCATAATTTGGCTAGCGTTACATTATTTGATCATGCTCTTATCCACACAAATGCTTTTAAACCATTCAAGCTCCAAAAGACAAATGAGAATGCACTGTCTGTGAATGTCATGTCATGTGACACACACGACTCGTGTGCACAGAAAGACGCGAGCCAATATCGAGTTATCTTTTGCGCTTGAAACAATAAATACACAGAATGATGCCAAAATTCCCGTTTTGTTGAGTATCCTCATAAGATCAGTCTTAAATGAGTTAAATAACATATTAAATGAACTTAAAGAGTTGTGAGAAAATGAGATGCACGTCATGTTCGGCAGCGGCAGCTCTTAAAGTGACAGCAGCCTAATAAACCAGTTGCTGTGATGATGTCTGTCATTAATGTTCATCAAACAACAAAGGTAACAGAGACAATTGTAGCTTTAATAAGGATGAATCTATATTAAAATTTATAATTTATTCAGTGAAGAAGTGTTTGATAACTTTATTCAATTTCTGTATATCTCCTACCTGTTAGACAGCACTAATTAAAATACATTAAAATAATAACGTTTTTAAAATGAATTCTGCACTTAGTTTTTTTGCCAGTGCCAGATGAATATTTTTTTTTTCCTCAAGCCATTAAACCCACCACAATCCAATAAAATACTCTTCAGAGACAATTCCAGTCTTTAGTGTCACATGATCCTTCAAAAATCATTCTAATATGCTGATTTGCTGCTCAAGAATCAATTATTATCTTATTATTATTATCGCTGCTGAAAACAGTTGTGCTGCTTAATATTTTTTAAATATTTTAATAACCATCACACTTTTTTCAGGCTTCACTGATAAAATAGTTCAAAAGATCATAATTTGTTTGAAATTTTATAATGTTTTTTTAACATTATAAATGTCTTTACTGTGACTTTTGCATCAATTTAATGCATGCTTGCTGAATAATTAATTTGTTTCTTTTTTATTTGTTTCTAAACCACAGATGATGTGATGGCTTCATAAGATGGCAGTGGTCTGATTTCTGAGGTTTTCCTGACTGTTCGTACCTGAAACTTCCCCTCTGTCACGAAGTACGCACAGAGCAGAGATCCGGTCAGCAGACCCAAACCGATGATGAGGTTCTGCGTTTGATTTAAAAACGCCAGAGACGCGTTGGTCTTCCATTCCGATACCTGAGCAAAACAGAATATAATTATGAAAATTGTATTTATGATTTATGCTATTAACCAATAAACTATAAAATACACGTTATAACAAATCTGGCCTGGAGAGCAGTCTGAAAACATCCTTAAAAAAATACTACCTGATATTTCAGGATGGCATCCTCAAAGCGATTTGCTTCATAACTCTCTGCATTGTAATATTTCACCTGTTGACAATAACACAATTCAATCACACCATATGCAATTTTTTCCTTTTTTTATTTTATTTTACTTTTTGTAACACACACTCTGACATCTTAGCCAAACAAAGAGGGAACAAAACAAATCCATACCGTCTCAAAGTTCAATAAAGAGTCCACAGCTTTTGATTTGGCATTGTTATCTTGTGTGTTCATATCTCGTCTGTATTTGGTTCTCCATTCAGTGATAACGATGGTGAGAGCTGAAAGAGACACAGATAGCAGAGCAGTCAATCAAATGCTGATGTGGTATATTTCTATTCTTCAGTCTTCAGTGACTGCTGAGACGAGGAGAATCAGTGCAATAATCCTGCAGATTTTAGCTATATTCAGAAAGCCAAACTACATACATACATACAGTACAGTCCAAAAGTTTGGAACCACTAAGATTTTTAATGTTTTTAAAAGAAGTTTCGTCTGCTCACCAAGGCTACATTTATTTAATTAAAAATACAGTAAAAAAACAGTAATATTGTGAAATATTATTACAATTTAAAATAACTGTGTACTATTTAAATATATTTGACAAAGTAATTTATTCCTGTGATGCAAAGCTGAATTTTCAGCATCGTTACTCCAGTCTTCAGTGTCACATGATCCTTCAGAAATCATTCTAATATGCTGATTTGCTGCTCAATAAACATTTATGATTATTTTCAATGTTGAAAACAGTTGTGTACTTTTTTTTTTTTCAGGATTCCTTGATGAATAGAAAGTTCAAAAGAACAGCATTTATCTGAAATACAAAGCTTCTGTAGCATTATACACTACCGTTCAAAAGTTTGGGGTCAGTAAGAATTTTTATTTTTATTTTTTTGAAAAGAAATTAAAGAAATGAATACTTTTATTCAGCAAGGATGCATTAAATCAATCAAAAGTGGCAGTAAAGACATTTATAATGTTACAAAAGATTAGATTTCAGATAAACACTGTTATTTTGAACTTTCTATTCATCAAACAATCCTGAAAAAAAATATATTGTACACAAATATTTTGTACAATTGTACACATTAAATGTTTCTTGAGCAGCAGATCAGCATATTAGAATGATTTCTGAAGGATCATGTGACACTGAAGACTGGAGTAATGATGCTGAAAATTCAGCTTTGATCACAGGAATAAATTACTTTGTGAAATATATTCAAATAGAAAACAGTTATTTTAAATTGTATTAATATTTCACAATATTACTGTTTTTACTGTATTTTTAATTAAATAAATGTAGCCTTGGTGAGCAGACGAAACTTCTTTTAAAAACATTAAAAATCTTAGTGGTTCCAAACTTTTGGACTGTACTGTATATGAATTTTCTATTTGCACGGAATACCTTGACAAATTTGCTAAATTGTGCAGCACACTGTATACCACAATGCAATGCACTAGACTACTTGACCTTCCATTTCCAGTGTGATGAATAAGCCAGAAGTAATCAACTGTAATTTTAACATAACCGTTTATTTACATAGTCATAAATGTGCACCAATTGCAGAATTAAGCCGTAAAACGAGGTTCTTTGACAGTGTTATTTTAATATTATTTATATACTACTAAAGTATTTATATATATTTTGAATTATCTTTTATTTAGTTATTTAATTTTAATGTTTTAGTAATTTTGTTATGAGCTTTTGTCATTTTTATTATTATTTTTTAATATTTCAATTTAGCTTCAATTCATTTTTATTCAGTTTTAGTAATTTTAGTACTTCAACTCTTCATTTAGTTTCCAACACATACATATTTTCTTCATCTAATATAGCATGAATATATGGACACTGCTTTCTGTTTCACAAAATACATTATAACATATAACATGCTAGAAACATAATAATCACTGCAATAATGATCCATTCATAGACTCTAAAGTATTTGCCTATTAAAATCCAAACAGCGAGTTTTTTTGGCCGGGCAGTGTATATATGTGTGTCAGTGTGTGTGTTTTCATATATACACGTTTAGAAATGACCATTGTTAGATACTCACTTAGGTAGAGTGCCATGCAAACGAAGACTATGAGGCCAAACCAGGCATTGAAATTGGATATAAAATAGATAATGGCGATGACAATGTCAGCGATGGTGGGCAAGATGCTGAACACGATATAGCTGTTGGAATAAGACAAATAAAAAAAAAATATTTCAAGACAATAGAGACTGGGATCTATACTTAAGGTGTGTATGCATCCAAGACCTAAACAGTCCTAGTTGACCTTGTTTATGTATCAGTACTTGCATGTATCATGTCAAATTTCAAATTATTTTTTAGCTGTCACCTCAGCAGGCTGTTGATGGAGGAGGTTCCTCTGTCAATGCTTCTCAGGACGTCTCCGGTGCGGCGGCCCAGGTGCCAGCGCAGAGACAGAGAGTGCAGGTGAGCAAAGAGACGCACCTGGACCACACGGTTAGTGTACTGCTGCACTCGAATCCACAGGAACGAACGCATGTTACTCACAAACCCAGACGCACCTGCAGATGAAGATGAGATTGTGGTCAGATTCAAACTGATAATCCACATCAAAGATATTATTAAATTAAGTGATGTTCCCTCACCAGCTCCACCACCCTGCAGGAACTTCAGGAGCCCGTAAAGACACACTGTAGTCGCCAGAGTCTTCCAGGAGCTCCCATCTGTCAGCTGGTTCACTGTAAAAGAGATTCATAAAAGTACAAATATTGCTTAGCTATATGCTCTTTGAGAAAAGGCTACTAACCAAAAGTACAATTCCTCACCTATGTTCTTGTAGTAGATGGGCACAAACACATTGATGACACGTTCCACTCCCAGCATCCCGAGACACAGCAGAACCAGCAGCTGAAGCACGACGCTGCCTTTAGGCCACATGTACGGCACCAACAGACGCACCTTCTGCCCAAAGTCTTTCCACGTGGACTGATTCTCGTCAGAATTACCCAAGAGAGGCTGAAAACATGCAAGAGATGCATTAATCAGATTGATGATAGTAAGATGCATGTACAATAGCAGAGAGCATCTAATGTCTTACTGCTCCATGCTCAACGTCTCGCTCATCTTCATTGACCAGAAGCATGTACGGTCGGCGAGGCAATCCTGGAGCTTTGAGGCCCAACAGGAACAGCAAACCTGAGCTGAAGTACCGCACCAGCCAGAAAGCAAACTCTATCTGCAGACACAGTCACAATGAACAATATGCATAGAGGGATTATTGTTTGCTATTGTTTGTATCTGCTAAAATCTTATCATATCATCTAAAGAGTAAAGAGTGACATCACTATAATTTGTCTCAGATTTTTGGTCATTAGCATTTAAACAAAGGACTTCAAAGATTTTATGGTTTCTTTGGCCTTAAAAAAAAAAAAAAAAAAAAAAAAACTTATTTTGTGGCTTGAATTTGACTCCAGTGTGTCTTACTGAATTTGTCTTCTGTAATTAATAATTTGCCAATAAAAACAATTGTAGTGTCAGTATGGGGTGCCAAATTTAAAATAAAGCACATTAAAGAAAAAATATTTTAAATATAAAATATTTAAACTGAAATGTAATATTAAAATGTTTAAATTTAGTTTTAAGTTTTAGGTATACTTACCTTTATAATAATATTATTATATATTTAAGAGTTATATTTTATTTTTAAACTTATTTACTATTTAATAATTTACAATTATTGATTATGTGTAGTTTAATAAATAAACAATATATATATATATATATATATATATATATATATATATATATATATATAATTAACTTATAATGTTTAATTAATAATTAAATAAATATAATTAAAAATATGTATAAATAAACATATATATATATATATATATATATATATATATATATATATATATATATATATATATATATATATATAAAATTTATAATTGTTTAATTAAAAATAATTAAATAAATATAATTAAAAATAATTGATTGAATTATAACAATTAAAATTATATATATATATATATATATATATATATATATATATATATATATAATTTATAATTGTTTAATTAAAAATAATTAAATTGAATATAATTACAAATAATATAATATATAATAATAATAATAAATTTATTAATTATATATATATATATATATATATATATATATATATATATATATATATATATATATATATAAAATTTATAATTGTTTAATTAAAAATAATTACATGAATATAATTACAAATAATATAATAATAATAATAATAATAATAATAAATTTATATAATATAAATATATATAGTTATATAAGTTATATATATATATAAGTTGTACAAACTAAGTGTACTATTTTTATAACATGCATTTTTATAATATGTATAATAATAATAATAATAATATAATAACTTTTATCAACTTTTGCATTCCACATTCAAAGTTTAGAGCAAGACTACAGTGAGCAGAGTAAAACTGCTACGTCATGCAGTGTCACATAAACTATGATGTTATCTGATTGGTCAAACTTAAACGGTTGGGGTGTGGCCAATGAGGCCAGGAAGGAATGCAGCCAGAACTGAGCATGACTCGACAATATTGTCACTGCCTATTATTTAAAACCACAAAATGACTCAACAATACATTTTTTTAATGACAATGCAAACTTGACAGAATTGCAGAGTCATTCAGAGTTGGATCCTCAATATTTATTGTATACAAATAATCCTTTTACAAAATCACCATAATGCTGAGTCATGGTGTGTGAGCAGCATTCCTTCATCTGTCAACACTTTCAAATCCTTCCACTTTAGACAGGACAACAGAATCAATGACAAAGGTTACGCCACAGAGATCCATGATAATGCAATATAAAACACTACAATCTGGTGCATAACGTGATGTTTAGGCATTTTTTTTCACCTTGTGGTTGATAAACATGCCCATATTAATGCAAAAAAATTAACATATGCAAATCCTAATTGATAGACAGCATTATTCCTAACCAATCACACACGTACCTGTTGATCGAACGTCTCCAGAGTCCACCACCACTGAGGGCTCACCCACGACACAAACGCCAGGTTTTCAGCCGCAAAAGCCACGGCCCAGTACAGCAACAGTACCGTACTGTGTCCTCTGGTTCTGTCCCGCACCAGAACCCTCTTTCTCTCCAGACGCAGCAGGGCCACGGCCCAAAGCCAGCCCAGCATGGAGAGACAGCCGTACAGAACCACGTATCCCGGCAGCTCTCCGCTCCGAGCGATCCGAAACACCATCCAGCCCAGAGCCAGCAGGGCGAGCAGCACCGACAGGCCCACTTGGAGCCGGTAGAGTCGAGAGCGAGGAATGAACTTGGGCTCCATGTCTGTGCCGTAGCGGCCGTAGCATATGCACAGGAACGTGCCGAAGAGGAAGGAGAAGGTGAGAAGGACGGACGGCACCAGGGTGAAGTAGAAGCAGAGGGTCAGGCCGCCCTCCACCCAGACCTGCTGCATGGAGACTCCGGCTTCACAGTAACTCTTCATCTCCACCGTGATGATGATGATGGTTCCACACAAAGAATATCTGGAAAACATTAGATGGTGAGGAACCAAATAAACTTGTGTTTCCCACAACAAAAACCTACTGTGGCAGGACCATAGTACAGGGATGGTATCAGATGGTAATACCATGGTAATGTATGCTTTTCAGTTTCCATATTCACATGCTATGATTGAAATTGTTTGAAATTACTCTAAGGTACAAAGAAGACCACAATAATGTCATAGTGCATGTGTACTACCATAGTAAATCTACAAAGTACTGTGGCTGTAAACATTTTAGTTAATTAAAAATTATATATATATATATATATATATATATATATATATATATATATATATATATATATAAAATCAATTCAAATATTCTTCAGATATTTTTGATATATTTTTACTAGTGGGTGCAGGACACTATAGTTATTTTATGTAAATGAGGATAGTAAAATAAACTGTGACATATTATACCCAAAAATTCTTTATACAGTGGACTACCAGTAAAAGTGATAAAATTTTGGAACCAAAAATTATTCAGACACTTTGACCTGACCATGTTTGCTTAAGTGTTATCTGACATAATTAGGATTATTTTTTTCAGACACATTTTAACTCTGAGATCTTGTAATATTTTATTACCATTTTTATACTATATAGTGAATAAACTATTAATGAATGAAATGTTCAAGGTGTCTGAATAAATTTTGGTTTATATTTATATATATATATATATATATATATATATATATATATATATATATATATATATATATATATATATATATATATGTATGAAGACTTCAGATGCAAAAGCCTTTAAGTGCCATCTGAAATTTTCTTATATTATGATATGTTTATATAAGTTTATGCAAAGGACCTATTAATTGCCATTAAAGTGAAATAACTGAACCTAAACATACGAGTTTGATAAAAATGCTCATTTTATAAGAAAATTTCTGATGGCACTTAAAGGCTTTTGCATCTGAAGTCATCATATATATATATATATATATATATATATATATATATATATATATTAGTACTAAACATGGAATGAAAAATTTATTAAAACTATATAGATATATAAAATAACTCATAAAAATTACAAAAACGCTCAACAAAATGACTAAATATTGGATACAAATATTCAATATTTAAAATATAATAGTATCACAACAATACTAAAATAACACTGCATGGTACAGCGATAGTTTCAGACACTGATATCATAGTAAATATTAGAATGATTAACAGTAATATACCATGGTATTTACATGGTACCCCAAGGTACTTTTAAATAATACCAGAATATTACCATTATTCATGTACAAAAACATCACCAACAATAAAACTATATTTTTTATATTTTTGTTGTACTGAACAAAAAATATAGCATGTTAATATCATAAATAATAATATGTATATGTATAAAATTGATATTAAAACGTTCTAATTAAATATAATAAATAATAATAATACGTGTTTAAAAAAAACAAGGTTTATTGTTGATGATGTTCATTAACAAGTCACTATAATAACTTACATTTCAACGCAATACAATTATATTATTACGTTTATTTATTATTAGGATTAGCCTTTATTAAAGAAAATAAAAACCATGGTGCCTAATTTATTTAATATATTTATATTTAAAAAAAAAAAAAAATACACAAATACACTACCATTATAAAACATGCATGCATAACATGATACAACTGCTGTATCACGTACAACGAACATGGCAGCTCCACTGCTGTGATTTATTACCACATATAGTGTTATTTATTACCACCTCTACACCAAAGTACCACAGTATTACCGTGTGAACTTGTGTTAGGCCAGTAAGAATATGAACTCACCTGTTTCCAATGTCAGTGAGATCCTTCTGGTCTGTCGTGTGCGTCCTCGAGTAATTATCCCCTCAGATAAAGGATTATGGTGATGTTAGAGCTCCTAAAACATTTCATCGTATGTGTTTGCTGTATGTGACCTTACAGTCAGAAACTCACGCCGTTCAACTCCACAATCCATGACTTACACAATAATAACACCGGGACACACCGGCGCCTCATGGTCCTAGTGCCGTGAATCAAAGCGTACGTTGCGTCATAGCGCTGTGTCACGTGGTAAGTGTGACTTTTCTCAGCGCAGGTAAGGATGGTCCAATCAGAGTTCCTTGTGATCACTTACTCGTTGATTTCCATAGAGCAGTTTATTGTAAAAGAATAAACTGTTGGGCCTCTTTAGTATGTCTACATTAAGTCAAATACATCCTAAGATTTGAATGGGACTCAATGGGACGCCGAGCGCCCTTGAAAGGAATGTATTATAAAACAGTTGTTATGTCTATGGTTACCATGTGATATCTGCCGCCCAAACCTGTATAACAACAAAGGCAGAACAAAGGCAGAAGTTCCTACTGCATACGGGTTATTTTTAAAGGGTTTGTTCACCCACAAATGAAAATTCTGTCATTAATTACTCACACTCATGTCGTTCCACACCCGTAAGACCTTCGTTCATCTTCTGAACACAAATTAAGATACTTTAGTTGAAATCCGATGGCTCAGTGAGGCCTGCATAGGGAGCAATGACATTTCCTCTCTTAAGATCCATTAATGTCCATTAAGATCCATTAATGATGGCCGATTTCAAAACACTGCTTCAGGAAGCTTCGGAGCGTTATGAATCAGCGTATCGAATCATGATTCGGATCGCGTGTCAAACCGCCAAACTGCTGAAATCACGTAACTTAGGCGCTCCGAACCGCTGATTCATAACGCTCCGAAGCTTCCTGAAGCAGTGTTTTGAAATCGGCCATCACTATATAAGTCGTCATTTTGTTGTTTTTTGGCGCACCAAAAATATTCTTGTCGCTTTATAATATTAATATTGAACCACTGTAGCCTACTTACATGAACTGATTTAAATATGTTTTTAGTACATTAATGGATCTTGAGAGAGGAATGTCATTGCTCCCTATGCAGGCCTCACGGAGCCATCGGATTTCAACAAAAATATCTTAATTTGCGTTTCGAAGATTAACGAAGGTCTTACAGGTGTGGAACGACATGAGGGTGAGTAATAAATGACAGAATTTTCATTTGTGGGTGAACTAACCCTTTAAAAGAGACTATAAAGAAAAAGAATATATATTGCTTATTTAAAGGGATAGTTCACCCAATTCAATTCTGTCATCATTTACTCACCTTCAAGTTGTTCAGAAACTGCATGATGTTCTTTCTTCTCATGAACATGAAGATATTTTGAAGAATGTTGGTAACCAAACAGAAATGGCTACCGTCAACTCTTACCAACATTCTTCAAAATATCTTCTTTTGTGTTCAACAGAAGAAAGAAATTAATACAGGTTTGGAACAACTTGAGGGTGAGTAGATGATGACAGACTTTTCATTTTTTGTGTGCGAAGTATCCTTTTAAAGCTTCAAACTGGATAAATTCAATCACCAGCAGAGGGCAGTATTATACAGGCTATGTTGTGGAGCATACACCACCTATACTACCCACTATAGTACCTACTACCTACCTAGTACCTAGTACCTACTTTTTTAAGTTTGAATGAGAGAAAAACAGAGGTTGTGGTGTTTACCCCCTCTGATGTACATGGTACAGGAGATGTAAATCTTGGTGTTCTGGCACCTTATGTTAAACCATGTGTGAAAAATTTGGGTGTGTGGTTGGATAGTGCCCTAAAGCTCGATAAACAGATTAATCAAGTTGTGAAGTCCAGCTTTTATCAGCTGCGAACCTTAGTAAAAATGAAATCTTTTCTGTCATTTGCAAACTTTGAAAGAGTAATACATTGTTTTATCACTACAAGACTTGATTATTGTAATTCTCTTTATTTGGGGATTAATCAGTCATCCATAAATCGCCTTCAGATGATTCAAAATGCTGCTGCCAGAGCCCTGACAGGAGTTCGCAAACGAGAACATATAACTCCTGTCCTTCAGTCACTCCATTGGTTACCAGTGCAGTATAGGATACATTTTAAAGTATTGGTATTAGTTTTTAAGTCGCTGAATGGGTTAGATAAATGCTGACATCCATCAGCCTACACGTGCTCTCAGGTCTGCCAACCTGGGCTTTTAGTGGTTCCTAGATCGCGGCTCAAGACCAGGGGAGATCGAGCCTTTTCAATAGGCACCAAAACTCTGGAACAGTTTGCCACGGATATTGAACTGCCTCAACTCTGTCCATTTTTAAATCTAAGTTAAAAACTGTATATTCATCTGTCCTATTCACATGACGGGTATGTTATGTCCTGTTTCGATGTTCTGTCGTCTATTTTGTGATTCTGTCGTTTTTATTTTGTACAGCACATTGGTCAACACAGTTGTGTTTAATTGTGCTTTATAAATAAATTGAAATTGAAATTGAAATTACTATTTTTAAAGTAGTATGTGAAACAGCATGCATTATTACTAAACGTGATATACAGTTGTAAGAAAAATATGAAAAATTTTAATAAAATGAACCACATGTTTTTTTTTGTTTAGTTGCAGAATCTGTGAAAATGAATTTATTCAAATGAAAAATTTTAATAAAATAAGAGAGAGTCTCTTGTTTGTTCTCATACAAAATGCATGTTATTTTTTGTTTAGTACTGTCCTGAGTGAGATATTTTACATAAAAGATGTTTACATATAATCCACAAGAAAAAAAAATAGCTGAATTTATTCAAATGGCCCCATTCATAAGTATGTGAACCCTTGATTCTCAATACTGTGTGTGGTTACCTGATGATCCACGAGTGTTTGACTGTTTTGTGATGGTTGTTCATGAGTCTCTTGTTTGTTCTGAGCAGTTAAACTGAGCTCTGTTCTTCAGAAAAATCCTCCAGGTCCCAAAAATTCTTCAGTTTTTCACCATCTTTTGCATATTATCCATTATCAATAGCCACAGCCACCATGGAATACCGTGTAAGGGTGTACATGGTCTGCAACAGGTAGGTGGTACGTGTCAAAGTAACATCCACATGGATGGCAGGACCCAAGGTTTCCCAGCAGAACATTGCCCAAAGCATCACACTGCCTCCGCTGGGTTGCCTTCTTCTCATAGTGCATCCTGGTGCCATGTGTTCCCCAGGTAAGAGACGCACATGCACCCGGCCATCCATGTGTTGTAAAATAAAACGTGATCCATCAGACCAGGCCAGGGGTCAGCATGGGCACCCTGACTGGTCTGCAGCTATGCAGCTCCATACACAACAAACTGTGATGCACTGTGTATTCTGACACCTTTCTATCAGAACCAGCATTAACTTCTTCAGCAATTTGATCTACAGTAGCTCGTCTGTTGGATCGGACCACACAGGCCAGCCTTCGCTCCCCACGTGCATCAATGATTCTTGGCCGCCCATGATCCTGTCACCGGTTCACCACTGTTCCTTCCTTGCACCACTTTTGATAGATACTGACCACTGCAGACTGGGAACACCCCACAAGAGCTGCAGTTTTGGAGATGCTCTGACCCAGTCGTCTAGCCATCACAATTTGGTCCTTGTCAAACTCGCTCAAATACTTACGCTTGCCCATTTTTCCTGCTTCTAACACATCAACTTTGAGGACAAAATGTTCACTTGCTGCCTAATATATCCACCCACTAACAGGTGCCGTGATGAAGAGAGAATCAGTGTTATTCACTTCACCTGTCAGTGCTCATAATGTTATGCATGATCGGTGTATATCGTAATGCATAAATAAAAATGCACTGACATTTGGCTTTCCTATCAAATAATGAGTCAAACAAGTAGTGTTAAAATAATGGCTGACAAGTTCATTCATCACGCTGGAGATGGAAGGTCAGGTCCAGCATGTTGCATTTTGCACAGTATTCTTTTTTACTTTTTCAGGTATCCCGTGCATACAGAAATTCACTTATTGAGCATAATATAGCTTACTATACACACACTGCAGCGCATGCTTTTGCGAACACAGGCTGTCTTTGTTTTGCATTGTGCTGAGGGTAAGGATTTTTTTTTTTACTTACTCTGTGTTTCTGCACACATGACACATAAAAAAAACCCTGCTACTCTGCTTATTTCATTCTTGTCCTTTTCTTGTATTGTATGCATGCATATTTCCAGACAAATTACACATTCACATCTGGGGGGAAAATTAATAAATGAACAAATTTGCACGTTTATATCCACTACAAAACTCAAAACCAATACAAATGCAGTACATGTGGGACGGGACTGTGTTTCCTCACAACAAAGAAAAACAAGATGTGCTCACACAGTGCTTTACAGGAAGCTTGTTCAGCACTGGAACAGGTCTTAAAGGGGTGGTTGATTATGATTTCACTTTTTAAACTTTAGTTAGTGTGTAATGTTGCTGTTTGATCATAAACAACATCTGCAAAGTTACAACGCTCAATGTACAATACAAAGGGAGAAATTTCCTTTTAGAGAAATTGCTTTTTAAAGACTAATGAGCTTCTTCCTGTGCTAGTGACATCACAAACCCCAAAATTTACATAAACCCCGCCCCTGAGAACACACAACAAAGGGGGTGAGGCCATGTTGGGCTGCTTTAGAGAAGAGGAAGAGTTGTTGTAGTAGAGTGTTGTTGTCATGCCGTCATTTTACGCCGGACTGCTTCACAAATGAGGGTCAATTCAATGCTGGATTTGCACTACAGATTAACATGACGGCACATGCTAGTGGATGAGTTGAATCAACTCCACAGCAACTCCATAAATTTATCCACTAACCATTCAGAAACGTCCAGTTTCATTCTAAAAGTTGTAACTTCTTCCTGAGTCTCTCCATCAGTGTCGACTCTGGTTTGAACAATGTAAGGCTGAACACCGTTACTGACAATCCTCATTTTGGCTGCATGAGATTCTCCAGCTTTGTTGTTGTGCAACTGAAGCATGAGCTGTTAAAACTCCGCCCTCTTCTGGAAAGTGGGCCAGGAGCAGCAGCTCATTTGCATTTAAAGGGACACACACAAAAACGAGGCAAATTTGACAAGCTATAATAAATGATCTGTGGGGTATTTTGAGCTGAAACTTCACAGACACATTCTAGGGACACCGGAGACTTATATTACATCTTGTAAAAGGAGCATTATAGGTCCCCTTTAAAGAAGCAAATCAGGACGCTCAGATAGAAGCATTATTAACATATGTTTTATTTATTAGAAACATCTTATTTTTATTCTCAATCTGTGGACTGTTTGCATTGGTTCTTCACAGTTATTTTCTAATCACCTAAAATGGAAACACTTTACAATAAGGTTACATTTGTTAACATTAGTTAACTCTATTAGCCTAGACCCACTGTGGTGAAAATCAAGTTTTTAATGTTGTTTATATGTCTATGTGGTGTTTTTAATAGCTTTAAGACAAACAGCACTGCTGAGTATTTTCTCCTTAAAACTGCATTAAGTTTACCAAAGACAGTCTCAAAAACATAGAGAAGAGCGATTTCAAACTGTGTCATAAATATGATAACCAATCATGTCAACGTGCGGGCGGGCTTTAGCATATCATTAACTATGCTGCGAAGCCTGTATAATTCACTCTTCCACCTCTTCTTCTGAATACATTTCTGGTTTAAACATATTTGTCTGAATTAAACCAGTATTTCCACTTGCCATTGTGCAGCGTTTACTACAGTAAAGTTGACCGAGTGGATCTCTGAGATCATGTGATTGAGTGGAGGCGGGGCTAATTTGCATGTGCATAGATCCGCGTATACTAAACGAAGCAAGGGTGTAGAGTTACATTCAAGTGATTTTAAGGCATGAAGAATTTTTTTCACAGGAAAAACTTCATTTTGGTGATCAAAGATACAATTTTTGACTACAGTGGGACTTTAACATGAACTAACAATGAAAAATAAAGCAAAAACATTTGTTAATCTAGTTCACGTTCATTTCAACATTCACTATGACCTGACCAGTCATGAGTCATCATCACCTCAAAATCCAGCATTAGCCGCTGAAACAACCTCTTTGTTCATTCATTTTACAAAGACAATTACCTCATCATTTCCTGAATACACTGAAGTGAAGTCTGTGATCTGAAGACATCATATGTGTTATTAACAGAGGAGGTCAGTGAAGCCCAGACTCAGGGCCATTACACAGACTAAGAGGAACTTAATTGTTTCCTGAGTGTCTGGATCTTGGGCTGCAAGAGAAAGGTAATTAAATCTCCTCCTCCATTATGAGCAATTCATTGTTGACGGGGGTCTTAATTAAGGGGGTTAATTATGAGCTCTGACAGGGTCGTCTCGCTCCAAGACAGGAGGCCTTTTGTCATCTTTATCATGGTCAGTCTACCTTCCTCATTCAGACACAAGAAGAACAGGGTCATTACAGTGACTCAAGTGCTTTATTTGAAGATTAGTTGTAAACACGCTATACACAAAAGAAATGACACAGTGCAAATGCAGAAAGACATCATTCACAAGTTGCCAAAAAAATACAGAAATATTAATGAGTTAACCCCATAGTCTTCGGTCAAAAATGACAGAAAATTTTAGATTTTGAACTTTTAAAAATGTTTCTTCATCAGAATGGGATGAAACTTGGTGACTTTTGTCATATTAGCTATGTGAACACAAAATAAATCATGGACATGATTCAAATATGTTAAAGGGTCGGAAAAAAAAAAGAGTCACACTTGGCTCCTTCACAGTCAAAAATGAAAAAAAGAGAGAGAAAAAAAGAACCTTTGGTGGTTCAAACTACAGATGAGCCACTGTGCAGAAAAAAGTGCACAGCAATGAAGGGGTGACTCTAAAATGTCAAGAGTGTAAAATAGATTGTGTATTATTTTCAATGGGGAAAAATAGCTAGTAAAAAATGTATAAATATTGCATAGTATCATAAAATACCCTCAAAATGTTAAATAATAATAATAAAATATTATTGAATAAAAATATATTACATTGGTTTTCCTGAAAAACAAAAACAGTTACATTTCAAGGCTTTGGTCACTTTTGACTGTGATGGAGCCTATGTGACCCCTAAACAAAGTACAGAAATATTGAGTTAGAATGATTTAAATGACAAAATTGTCTGTTTATGCAGTTTTTATGTATTCTATATTATAATTACATTTATATACTGACACAAAAAGACTGTTATACAAGAATATACAATAATACATTTGATATACTGTCTTAAAAGTAATGTCTCATAATATTCACAATTAAATTTCTCTTTTTAAAAAAACAAAAAACAAAAAACTTTTTACTGGAAAACAGCACAAAATACAGTTTAAAAGGATTTTTCTGCAATATTTGCATTTTTTAAACCCCCCCCCCCCCTCTTTTTTTTAAAATAATTACTTTGTATTTAAAATATTTCCAACACAGAAATAGAAAAAAAGGCATGTTGCATTCTTTGAAAATGTGCAACATAAATAACATTATATTATGCATTTGTGTGTCAGCTCAAGTTATTTAAACCTGATTTCTCGGTTTAAAATGAAGATCAGAATGATCCTAATAAATTGTATGAGGAAAAAAAAAAACCTTGTTAAATATTTGCTCACCTTATATGGCTTTGCTTCAGTCATTTTGATTTGTTACATTTTTAAATGTAATGCAAGTTTAATTTAACATTTATTTTGGGTGCAAATATTTCTAGTCAATCATCTAGTCAAAGACATACAATTTTATTCCACAACAACATTTAGTAATTTATCATAACCGCCATGAATTATAATGATGTCCACATGAGAATTTTCTCTCTTTCTCTTCACCATGGTCAGGATCTTGTTTTGGGCTTTCAGAAGGCAGCAAACTGCCACGCCATAAACCATGAGGTTTATTACTCATTAAAGGGTCACTGCGAGTCAATGGATGTGTTTGTAAAGCACACCAATATTACACAACATCAGCTGGCTACAAACACACCATTATACTTCCATACCCCACTTCATTTCAATAAAGCTTCCTATTGCTTTTATGGCCATTTTAATTACGTCTATTTGTCTTCCCGTTCCCATGAGCGTGGATGCAGTCCATTTCACCAACGCAAGACAGACCATAAAACTCAAAATATGAAAGCCATTTTTATGCAAGGGGTTTTATATTAGACTCATATTCTCTGGAGATAATATAAAACAAATATGACCAAAAGTAGTTGAGCAGTGAAAATCATAGTCTGAATTTAATTTTTCCTTTGAAAGCATACAAGCACACTTATACATGTAGCCAGTACATTTGTGTCGCTTTAACAGTGCAATGCTGGAAAGCCATGAACAGCAAATTGTTACCATGTTCCAAACTGGTAAACAGTGCCGCATCAGCAAGATGATGGGTCATTTACTGCAGATGGGATTCCCTGAACAGAAACAAGAACCTAATGGGCTTTAACCAACTAACTGCAGGCAACAGCAGACCAAGGAAACAAAACACACCAGTTAGACAAAACAGCTTTTATTCTTATTCACAAATCGGCGCAGGCAGTTTCTGACGTCTTTGGTAAAACAACGTTCCAAGGATAATGACACACAAGATTACAACTGTGACCACCAAGGCAGTCACGAGCACCAACTCGATGGAGTACTCTAGAAGAGGAAGAAAGTAAAGGAGTAAGGGTTATGATGCTGGACACAGACATAAAAATCACATATACAGTGGCCCAAAAAAGTACTTAATGTCAGTGTAATTGCATTAGATACCAAATAAACCAATACAAATAAACAAAATTTAAGCTACTTTTTCAACTATTTATAACCAACTGGTCTCAAGGTGACTTATGGATGTAATGTTTATGCCTAAAGTGCTTTACGACAAACCGTGTGCAAATTCATAAGTCAACGCCATCGCCGCGTTTACCTCGGTAAGTTGACCGAGTGGATCTCTGAGCTGGTGTGAGCGATTGGAGGCGGGCCACGTATAATAAACAAAACAATAGTGTGGAGTTGCATTCAAGCTATTTTAAAAGGCATAGAGAAATTTCCTCAGGGGGAAAAAAAAAAAAAAAAAAAAAAAAAAAAAAAATATATATATAATATATATATATATATATATAATATATATATATATATATAAATTAATATGTAATTATGGTGATCAAAGATGAGTTTTAAGGGATAAAATTAATGACTACAGAGGGACTTTAAAGAAATGAATACTCCGCATAAATACATTAAAATGATCAAAAGTGACAGTGAAGGCATTTATAAGGATATAAAAGACTTCTATTGTCAAATACTGTTTTTCCAGTCAAAAGAATCCTAAAAAGTACAAAAAAAAAAAAAAAAAAAAAAAAAAAAAGCATCAGTTACCACAAATATTAAAGTTATATTTCACCCCAAAATAAAAGTTATCCCATGATTTACTCACCTTCAAGCCATCCTAGGTGTATGTGACTTCTTTCAGATGAACAATCAGTTATATTAAAAGATATCCTGGATCTTCTAAGCTTTATAATGGGAGTGAATGGGGGGCATTTTGATTGATTTAAATATGGATATTTTTCTCTTTTGAAAAAAAAAAAAAAAAAAAAAGCCATCACTTCACTTCAGAAGGCCTTTATTAACCCTCTGGAGTCATATGGATTACTTATGATGGATGGATGCACTTTTTTGGCTTCAATGTGTGCCGCCACCCCCCCCATTTTTGAGTGAACTATCCCTTTAAGCAGCACAATTGTTTTCAACAAATAAGAAACGTTTGAGCAGCAAGAATGATTTCTAAAGGATCATGTGACACTGAAGACTGGAGTAATGGAGTAATTCAGCTTTGATCACAGGAATAAAGCAGACTTTTCAAATGTACACTTCAACCTCAAACTTTTGAAGGGCAGTTTGCATTCTGGGACACTGTATGCTTAAATCCATCATATTATTGATGTCAACATTCACCTGCATCTTTCGATGACACCCGAGAAGACTCTCCAATTTGCAGTAAAGGCTCTTTCTCCATTGGTTGTGGCTCCTGGACAATAATCGGTCCAATAGTAGCCTCATCTTCCAACTTGGAACCTTAAATGCAAAACGGATTGAAACATTCAGGTTGCGCAGAAATAGTTTATCGCTTTCCAAATATATCGGGATGGATTTAAAAGTGGAACGATACCATCAGAATCCAGACTTCTGCCCTTCCTCATGATGCAGCTGGTCTCACAACAGCCACACACTTGATTGTCTCCGTTTGCAGCAGTCCAGCTGTTAGGAAACATGGGAATACTCATTGGACGTTGAATGGAGACTCACAAACTTTCTTCCGACATTACTCCACCCATACCTGTTTGTTTCTTGAACAAATGAGCAGGCCTTGTTCATAACATCAATGGGGCTGGATGTTGTAGTAGCCTTTAAATGACAAGTGATGTAGATCTGGGAGAGAAAGACAACTAAACTCAATATGATTAATTCAGATTAACAAATGGCTGAAAAAGTGCAAAACTTGTACCTGGGACATCTTTGTATCTTACTCGAAAGTTCACAGTATTAATTCAAGGATACATATTACTATTCTAACATGCATCTTTTAAGGGTTACTAAGGTACAAAGTTGTCCTTTTAAGGGTACTACCCCAGTGACAAGCTTTTGTACCCCTAAAAGGTAAATTTTTCTGATACGATACAGTAATTGACTCACCAATCCACGGGAATCTTGGTTAAATCTGAATGCCTCTATCTGAAATTGTAACTTGTCATCCTGTATCCTGGGCATGAACCTGGATCTGGAATTTGTCAGCTTGGCATCCACCATGCATCTAAAGATTTCATTTAACCGTATAAACCAACAATGGCGCAATAGTTCGACAGGTCTGTCTGGAATAGTCGCTCACCCGCTGTTCTCGATGAACGTGTAGACGGTGGTGGTTTCCCCGCTGGGGCCCAAAGTAGCAGCGCAGCTTTCCACAAACACCCGCAGGGGAACATGATTAGCACGGACCACTGAGGCTTCCAGGTTTATGAAATCTCCCAGAAAGTAGGCGTTTGAGGGTCGCTCATACCTCCAGTCATCTGTAGAACAGGTCTGATTAAGACATTCAGGTTAAGAACTAACACAGTAATGCTAAAAGGCCACTTACCAGTCATGAGCTTAAGGGAAAAGTGTAGATGTTCTTCGCCAGATTTCACTGCAGCATAGGGAATCCAGGTGGGATGCAATGCATTACTACTCACATTGTGTTTCCTGAAAGTTACATGATGCAATGTACAGCATTTGGTGAACCAAAGTATGACAACTATATAACAAATTGTAAATTTAGAAAGTTAAATTTACAGTAGTCAACATTTGAAGTGGATCAAAAAAAAGGTTGTCCTAAGAAGAAGGTTTTAGGACAACTTTGAAAGGTTTTGATTCACTTCAAATGTTCACTACTGTATATATTAATGTAAAAGTAATGTTACAATATTGCATTACTCCCTAAGAAAGTAACTAATTGCATTACTTTTAAATAAAGTAATGGGTTATGTTACTTTTGCTTTATTTTCTCTCACCTGGGCTGGGTTTGCTTGTACCATTTTTGGTAAAAGGCCTTTTTACACCTAAACTGAAATGAATGAGCCTCAGACTGAAGGAAACGCAAATTCATGCTAGTACAATAGAGGGTGCAGCTCAAATAAACCTTTCAGCTGTGCTGAAACACCTCTGCACTTATGCTGCCTTCACATGCTCTCAGAATTATCATAAATTCGAGTTTCCCAGGTAAAATTGCACATGAATGCCCTCCCATTTCGAAACGCGAATGAGATGAGATCGTAATCACGACTTCAGAAGTGGTAATTATCAAATTTCTGACTCCCCATTTCTCTCAACATGGAGTCAGGAGAGCTGTCAGTCAATAAATAGGAAATCAAAGTAACTTGCATTACTTATTTGAAAAGGTAACTCATTTTGTTTTAATTTATAATTAGTTACTTTACTACTTGCAAAAAGTAATCAGATTACGCAACTTGCATGACCCTCATTACTGATAATAAGTGAATATAGATGAAACATTTGAGGGAAAAAAAAAAAAAAAAAAAAAAAAAATGTATTTGGACATTCTCTAAAGGCCCATTATAAGCTCATTCCCAAAACATAACTTTATTCCCAAAATTTCTGCATGTTGAACCAAAATGCTGTCATAAAGAGAACTCTTAGAGGTTATGACTCCAGCTCTTATAAACTAAAGCTTGATTGTTATGTTAGTTTGAAAGATTTAAGGAGTGTTACCTTGGGTAGATGCAATGAATTGCAACCATAGCTTCATTGGTCTTCACAATAAGCGTGTTAGGAAGAGGTGAAGGTGAATACACCAAAACAAAGGAATAAACAAGTGAATCTTCAGTCATCTGGGGGGAAAAGGCCACAAATTATTCATACAAAATATTAAAACGATAACAAAAACATAATAAAATACAAAAGTGACAAGATAAATGGGATAAAATTCAAAATGAGATGTTAAATTAGTAATTATTAAATTATATACACAAATATATACACATACAAAAAAATTGAGACAAAAATACAAAGACAATAAGTAGATAAAAAGCTACCTAAATAAAACTAAATCATTAAATAGTCAACCGATCTCCCAACCCCATATTACACATTTTATCTTTGTCATATGGCCATGTTGAGGCCATTTATGGTCACAATTCCGTGCGCAGAGACCCGCCCCCTTTAGTTACTGTTGCTACGTGTACGTCTCTCACGCCACACGTTCTAAAATACATCGAGGAGAAAAGAGGACACCGACAGCGCGTCGACAGACAAGACAGAGCAGGTTACTTTTGATATGAAACGGTCTCAATTTTTTTTTTATTTTAAAAACATTTAAACAAATACCGTTTTGTAGCTCTTTAATGTGTCGCGACAGATCGCTGTAGAGCATCAAACGGCTCGTGAACCGATCATCTCTTCATACTAGTTAATTTTTTAGCATCAAATAAACATGAATGAACTTAAGGAATGTTGTTTCAACCACGGACAGACGTCAATACACACCATGTTCAAGTTCAAATCCACTGATGTTAATCCAATAACTCCCCTGACCGTTTTGTCTTACAAAATGGCGGATTCGGCGTTATAGTTGGTTAGATCGCCTGTCAATCAAACTCGCAGCGAAGGTTCAAATTGATCAAATCTTGACTATAAAGGTTACAAAAAAACCTTGTTTAAGTAAAACCTTGCTCTAAGAGCAGGATCACAACTAGAAAACAGAAGTAAACAGTAGAGCACCAATGCGAACCAGAACATACAGTACCGTTAGTGTGCTTCCACATTCTTGTAATGCTGATTCAAAGGCAACAATCCTGGCCTGGTCATCAAATCCAACAGATGGACAACCACCCAGTGTCAAATCAGAGGGGTTGATGAACTGACTGTTTCCCAGGAAATCTTGCTTCACCTGCACTTTGACAGAGACCTCACCACAGTGAACCTCCACGGTGTTTGCAGGCTCTGGCGCCTCGGGTACAAACTCTGGCCCCATAACCAACTCATCCTTGAGGTCAGGATAGAGATCAGGACCTGGAATGGGCTTCTGGAGTCCCTGTTGGGTTTGTGAGAACGTCTCAACCGTTTGCTCAGGTTTTATAAGTCCAAAATTCACTTGGCTTCGCAAAGGCTGGCTAGGTTGAAGGGGAACGGGTGCGTAGTTGGTTCTCTGGGATTGTGCTTGTATTTGCCCCATTGCTGGGGCAGGTCTCCAAGGAGCCACAGGTGCAGGTCCCCTGGATTCAATAAGGTTTTGAAACATGTTGGGTGCAAAGCCTAACACACTTTGATCAGGCATTTGCGCTGGCATTGGCTGTCTGAAGATGGCATTTTGACTCAAGCCCTGGTCTAAAGATTGTTCCCATAAGTTCAGTTGTTCAGCACAACACAGAAATCCACATGAAACTATAATTATAAAATCAATAACCACTGAACTTCTTCCCATTGTTGGTCTCTCAAGACATTCCTCTGAGTGCTCAGAGGATATAACAACTCCCAATCACTCTTTATTGTTGATTGGTTGGAAAGGTCAGGTTCAAATTTGACTCCGCCCCTTTAAATTTCCCTCCAGCCCATGCCAATCAAATTTACTGCTGACAAATTCACACAGTAGTTTCCCAATGTTAATACTTTCATCTGATCACATGATGACAACGTGAGGAAATGTATTTAAAACTTATAAAAAAAAAAGAAAAGAAATAAACTGGTTTCAACAGAAAACACTGACTTATTAAAATATCACATAATTTTTATTAACATTAAAAAATGCACTTATAATTAAAAAAAAATAATACTTTTATACTTGCATAAAAAATGAGATTCATTTATTTTAAATATAGACATATATTTATATTTTTGAACATGGGTTTTCACCAGAAAAAGATAAATTTAAAATACATCATATGATATATATTAGAAATATGATGTTATCCTTATAGTAAAACACAGTTATTTTATACTTGCATAAGAAATTAGGCTCATGTTTAATTAATATACTTCATATTAACATATTTATACTGGGCATTTTTTAAACGTCCAATAAAAAAAGTTAATGAAGTCAAGTGGATAACCTTTGTCGGAATTAGGCTTCTATATTTATTGTTTCTTTTAACTTTTTTAATTTGTATTTTTTATTATTTAAAATTGCAATATATCAAATATGGAGGAGCAAAATCATGAATTATAAATTTTACACCAACAATCTGAAGTGAGATTAATCTTTGTAAAAAGACAACAGTTTTTTTTAGTTCTTCTTTTACTCATTTATGCCACTATAACATATGCTAATTAGGGGAAAAACACAATTCTTTGAGAAAATATACCACAATATTCTCTGTTTTCAGAGATTGCAAAAGATTCTTTTCCACAAAACACATTGCTGGTTCCCTCACACATAAAGCGTGTTTATCAGGTGGTGTGTTGTGTTTGTCTTTCACAGAATTTTACGACATGCTGTGCTAAACACTCTGACACAAGAGGAAGCTGTGAGAGGACAGGTCTCAGATCAGTTGGAGCTGCCTATCAACCCTATTATGCTGTTCAGAGTAACTCTATTAATGGCCTCTAATTTGGCCCAGGGGACCAGAATGGGACCGGTGGCGTCTGCGACTCTGGTGCCAGAAAGCAAGGGCCATCTGCTGGGGACCGCAGGAAGCAGGTATCCATGACCCCCTACTCCCCACAGACACAGACAGGCAGCAGCTGCTCATTATGAAACATGCTAAATGAGCTCTGAGTACTGTCATACAGAGAGTCTCACACCACTAGAGGGCAGCGCCAGCTGTAATTATGTTGCATTTAGCAGCTGAGAGCTTTAGAGGACTTTCAGGCTGGATGAATTCGGAATAGCATATTATCATTTCAGCTTAATATGGCAGAAATTGTAGAATGACTATATGATATTCCAAATTCAGAAGGTTTTGGCTAATTTTGCAGTATGTATAGATACTGTGCACAGTTTGAATCCTTTCCAGATGCATGACCAATTACATTTGTCAAAATATGCAGTATACATCCCTGTAGGAAAGAAAAAAAATCACAAAAACATCTCTTTAATATCTTGTTTTTTTCTAACAATGAGATTAAATGGAGCGCAAATACAATGGAGACTAATTTCCTGTTTTTCTCACATGAACAAATGAATGAATGAGTGAATGAACAAATGCTGGGTTAAAAATTACCCAAGTTGGGTTAAATGTTTGCCCAACATGCTGGGTAGTTTTATTTAACTCAACTATTGTTTAAAAATGACTGTATTGCTTGCTTAAAATGAACCAGAAATATGTTGGAAATGAACATTTATTAATAGGTTTAATAAATAATAATTTAAAAATAAACATTTATTTAATTTCTTATTAATAAATGTTCACCTTTTGATTATTACTGTTCCCTCTAGTAATTATGTGTCTGATTTTTAATTTCCAACCTATTTTGGGTTCATTTTAAGACAGTCATATAGTCATTTTTTAAACAATAATTGAGATAAATAAAACTAGCCAGCAAGTTAGTCAAGCATTTAACCCAACCACTGGGTTAAAAATAACCCATTTGCTGGGTTTGTCCATATTTAACCCAACTTGGGTTGTTTTTAATCCAGCATTTTTTTTTGAATGAATGAAATCTCAAATGTGTCTCCCTTGGAAATGTCTCAAACTGTGCTCAGATTTGCCAAGGTACAATAATAATTCAATAATTGTAGCATCTGTCTATTTAAACACACACACACACACACATTGGGTTTTCATGTTTTATGGGGACTTTCCATACATAAACATAATGATTTATATAATTTTATACTGCACAAACTGTTTATTCTATCCCCTAACCCTACCTGTAAATCTACTCATCACAGAAAGCATTCAGCATTTTTACATTTTCAAAACAAAATAATAAATAAATAATTTATTGTGATGACGAAAGGTCAAAGATTTCTGGTATTACGTTCCTTGTAGGACATTTGTTTTCTTTGAGTAAAATAAAAATGATTGCAATGACTTTGATTGAGTCTTTTCTAATCCTTTAAGCAAAAGTCTCCATTTGATCTCCATGTAATCTCATATCAGTTTAGGAGAAACAATTGAGACTTTAAAAAGATCTCATTTGTGATTCTTCCTTCCTACGGGTCTGCAAGCTACATGATGTTTTCAGTTGTGTGATTCTTTGTGTGGCAGAAACGTGGTAAGAAACGATAAAGACGCTTGCCAAAAGCTTGGCTCTGAGTGGATGCGGATGACAAATGTTTAACCGCAAGAAGTGAATCGGGCGGCTTTACGTGTCTGTTGACTGATCCGGAGCCTGCTGCTCCCACACATCTGCTGGCGTTTGTCTTTGTTTAACCCGTGCTTTGTTATTTTAGAGCCCGAGCGCTCAGAGAGTCACATGATCACAAGCTGCTCTGAGCCCATCAAATATTTCAGAGGTGCAGCTGGATTTATCCTCCAGATAAGTGGATCTGGATGCCGTCCTGCATTCTGTGGGAGTGAGGTGCTCGAGGACACCTGCCCGACATTAATTGAGTTTTCAGATATATTTCATTCAAATAATAAGTTTGTCTCATATGTTTCTCCTTAAGTTCCTTAAAAAAAATTAGAAAAAAGACAATGCTTGTGGCATACAGTAAGAATATAGACGTAAAATAAAGTTGGACAGCAGCTTTTGATGAGAATTTGATGAGAAATGCAATAATCTCATTTATTAGCAATATTCGTATTTTATGACCAGTAGGTGGCGATGTCAAAATCAGAGCACAGTTTGAGACACTGTTCAGATTCACGTGTGAAATGACTCTTGGGTTCTTGGGATTCTGGAGAATAATTCAGAGTAGGAGTTTAGTCTTCATTTGCTGTCCATCTAATCTTGTTACTGTCTTAGGAGAAACGACTGAGATCTCATTTGTGTTTGTTTGGTTTTTATCCCCCTATGGGAGGTGTTGTTAAACAGACAAAAAAAATTGAAATAAGGGGAGGAGTGCGAGTAAAAGAAAAGCGAGACGAAATCAAATGTGGCGTTACGACCAAGAAACCCAATGCCGGCCATATCCAGAGGAAACAGATGGAGTAATAAAAGAGGGGCTTTGATTCACAAACCATCAGTGTTTCTTTCCAGCAGATTAGAAATGTGCTGTTATTGAAGACATGCATCACAGAGCCTCTACAGGATATTCCACACGCAGATGCATCTTTCAGTACATGCCTACTGCACAATATAATCAAACACATTCAAATCTAAGAATAGCATGTATAGCAGCATGTCACTAACTTGATTTTTAATGAAAATGAAGTTGTGTTTAGCTGTGTAAAACTCACCTCCATGATGCTTAACTGGTGTGGGTGGTTGCTGGAGTATTTCGTGTTAAACAGGTGGCAGGGGTTTCATTGGCATTGCTTGGTGTTTCTTTGTGGTCCAAGGTGGCTGCTTGGCTTTTTAGGTTGTTACTAGGGTGTTGCTATGCAGTTGATAGGGCATTGATGGGTGGTTGCTAGGATGCTTTGAGTGGCTACTAAGGCCTTTTTGATTACATGTTGACCATACTACTCAAGAAATTTCGCTAGCAAAAAAAAAAAAAAAAAAAAAAAAAAAAAAAAATTGCCTAGTGTGAATAGTTGGCCTATAGTGATGTATGAAGCATTGCTCACAAAAAAGTCAAACCATGCAGTTTCTGTTGGTTCTCTGAAGGACATTTCACAATTGAAATAGTTAACCCTGGGTTATTCTAAACCCTGGGTAAATGGGATCTTGGGTTATCTAGCTACACATTTCACACTGCTCATAATTTACCCAGGGTTAACAATTGATCTTCCACTCTAAAAATGCTGGGTTAAAAAACAAAAACAAAGTTGGGTTGAAAATGGACAAACCCAGCAATTGGGTCAATTTAACCCAGCAGTTGGGTTAAATGTTTGACCTAACCTGCTGGGTATTTTTATTTAACTCATTTTTAAAAATTATTGTATTGCTTGGTTAAAATTAACCCAAAGTATGTTGGAAATGAACATTTATTAATAAGTTTAATGAACATTAAATAAACAATAAACATTCATTAAATAGCTTATTAATAAATGTTCACCTTTTGATTATTATTGTTGCCTCTAGTAATTATGTGTCTGATTTTTAATTTCCAACCTATTTTGGGTTCATTTTAATCCAGCCATATAGTCATTTTTAAACAATAGTTGGGTTAAATAAAACTACCCAGCACGCTGGTCAAACATTTCTGTCAGCATTTGACATTTTTCCTCTCAAATGCTAAATTTATATACAAAGCAAAATACAAAATACTGTTTATATACAAAGCACTGTGTTTCCATGACTGTCCAAAGCAGGCAAATATGAGTACGTGATTGGTTGTTTGTTGCTAAGCGTCTGACTGTAACATTCTTCTAACGCTAACACCACTTCTAAAGTATGAAACATTCCTTTACCCGGGGTTAAAAGTGGTGTTTAGATTGACCATAACCCGGGGTTATTCGCATTGTGAATTGTGAAAAGCCCTCTTGAACCTGTTGAGAAATCTGTGTGGGGAAATCTTTGGCCCTCACTTGAAATTCCCAATCGTGTTGACTCCTATTGAATTTACTGGATTTTATCCACAAAAAATTGTCCACTAACAGTAAGTGTGACCGAAATTTTAATGTTAGGGTTCTGTTAAAATCTCTAAAATGTGTGGTCACATTAGCGAAATTTTGGGAAAATTTTGCAAGCTAAAACGCGGTGAAATCTGGATTGGAAAATCCCAATCGTATTGATTCCTTTTGAAATAACTGGATTTTACCCATGGATGTCAGCCGAATGGTGTAACCACAGCTTTAGTTTTAGGTTTCATTCAAATCTCAAAAGGTGCATCACATTAACAAAATTTTGGTGATATTTTGCAGGCAAAAAAAGGTTTAGCCCGCATAGAAGTCACTTTCAAACCAAGCAGTTTTCTGATGGTCAACATGGCGAAATCTGCATAGGAAAATATTTCAACCTCACACCAAATTCCCAATTGCATGGATTTCTATTAAAACAACTAGATTTCATCCAGGAAAATTCAAAAGTGAAGCTTGTTATAGCAAACAATAATAATCCCTTTAGAGAAACAAGCCACCACTGCATTCAAAAGACATTTACCTTGTTTTGAAGAGGTAATTCAGTCATGTGTCCAATAATAAACTTCAGCTGTCTGGTGCCGCAGCACATGGAAGGACATCTACTGCCTTTATTAGGTTGTCTTATTGAACGCACAATAGCTCTCTTCATTATGCATCTTCATTACCATTTTTCAATCAAGGTAATGCCGTAGAGATGGAAAAATGGACTAATGCTTAGTGACAGTGAGAGAAATAATGACTGGCGGTAATTTGGTAATTTTGAGTCCGAAAACTGCTCTCGCATGCATCGAAATACTGTATATGCACATTCAGAGGCAATTACGCATTCCCTCATTTCACTGCATTACTGTTTGTGAAGTTGCATTCCAAACACATTTAGTTGTAGCCAGTTATCCATCATGTCTGATTGTGTCATTTCGCAGTAATTGAACCCCACGGGACACGCACAAGATATATTCTCTGGTTTATCTGCATTTGTTTTGAGAAAATCTCATTATAACTTTCTCTTTGATAAATCAACACCGGGGTTCATTAACAAAGTGGAAATGCATGAAAGGTTGCTGTTATATTCACAACAATTCCTGTGGTCTGGATGACCGTCTCTGACATCTGGAATTCACACACTTCATGAGTCTAGCTGTATTACTGAGAAACACTATGTTGTATTGTAGTATGTGACCATGTAAAACCCAGAGGGTGACGGCATATTTAATGAGAGTGAGCGTTTGGTTCTCTATCCCCACAGAACTACACAGCAGGGGACAGAGGAGGGCAGTTTGTCTTTGTCACATTAGGGAAAGACTAGGGAAAATAGTTGTTAACTAGGTGCAGATCTCACAAATAATTAGGGGTGTTTACCAAGTCAACCGTCAGTATTATTGTTCATACTTCAAGGTTAGTGATTTGAAAAAAAACATTAAACTTAAAGGGTTAGTTCACCCAAAAATGAAAATTATGTCATTAATTACTCACCCTCATGTTGCGTCAAACCCATAAACGCATCACAATTGAGCTTCTGCAAGAACCAATGAGGTTCATTCTCGTGTTACGCATCACGTAAGAGGTTTGTTCTTGTGTGTCAAGCAGGTTCGGTTCAGCTTCGGTTTATGTTCCCTGATCAATGTTTATATTATATGTGAATAAAAGCCTGTTTTTTTTTGCGTTTTGTCTCATTAATAACATTGTTTTTTTTAAATCAAAATGGTTGCTTTTTAGCAGCAGTACTCCCCACTACTCAGTCAAGTAGCATGGCAAAAGAAATCATATTTTACATGAATTGAGAGCGAGTTTAGTGCCTGTTTTGTACTAAAAACATTTGATATTTAAATCAGTTCATGTGAGTACAGTGGTTCAATATTAATATTATAAAGCGACAAGAATATTTTTGGTGCTCCAAAAAAACAAAATAACGACTTCTATAGTGATGACCGATTTCAAAACAATGCTTCAGGAAGCTTCAGAGCGTTTTGAATCAGCGTGTCAAATCATGATTCGGATCGCGAGTCAAACCACCAAACTGCTGAAATCACGTGACTTTGACACTCTGAACAGCTGATTCAACATGCTGATTCATAATGCTCCGAAGCTTCCTGAAGCAGTGTTTTGAAATCGGCCATCACTATGGAAGTCATTATTTTGTTTTTTTTGGCACACCAAAAATGTTCTCGTTGCTTTATAATATTAATATTGAACCACTGTACTCACATGAACTGATTTAAATATGTTTTTAGTACATTAATGGATCTTGAGAGAGGAAATGTCATTGCTCCCTATGCAGGCCTCACTGATCCATCGGATTTCAACAAAAATGTCTTAATTTGTGTTCTGAAGATCAGCGAAGGTCTTACGGGTGTGGAACGGCATGAGAGTGAGTAATAAATGACGTTATTTTCAAATCAAACATGCAGCGCGGCTGTTGTGCGATTCATGAACAAATGACTCTTTTGAGCCGGTTACTTTAGTTAGTTAAAAAGAAAAACCAGTACAATCCCAAAGCAAATGATCTGATCTGATGGTTCCTTTAATGACTTGTTCAAAAAGATGAATTATCACTTTGAGGCAGTTTCTCGAATCCTTCACTGAACTGAATCTGAATCAAGTGTAGACCACACAGTAGCCAGCCTACATTTTTGCAAGTGTCTCTCATTCTGTCCTCTGTATTTTCCTCTATAAAAATATAAGTGCCAAGCAACCAAAATAAATATGTAGTATACATTATGTGGTATGTAAAATAAATAAATTTAACAGTCATAAAAGTTTTACGTCTGTAGGTGGCACTGTGTAGCTAAAGCCAAGCACCCTGCCTTCATTCAGGGTCAATCTCACACTTCCCTCCTGGGCTGAAAAAAAAGACAGATCTCTGACAATAACGTGTTGTTTGCTCTGAAGCCTTGAAGAGGGAGGTTTTAGCTTCCCGGCCATCGAGTGACTGGTTGCTGACCTTTTGAGTTTGTGTTTTCACACACTGGCGCTGTGTGAAACTGTACATCTATTGATTTCCTTTGTAGATGTTGAAACAGGGGCACGATTAATATTAATCAGTGTCTTAAGAATGAAGAGTGTTTAAAATCATGTTTGTGTGGTCTTGGTTGACGTTCCATCCAAAATATTAATCTTTTCACTTGAGCCAATTTCTTACAGTAATTTATAATCCATTAATATTTACAATTGGATGTACTATTAACAATATATATTTAACGATACAGTGAACCTAGAAACTATCCACAATGCCCTAGCAACCATGTAGCAATGACCTGGCAAGGTGAGTTTCACCCCTGTAAGAAATGAATTATTAACATGGCAAAATGGGTCATGATGAGAAATAACAATAGAATAGAAGAAGATGTAAAATATTATAGAACACTCTGTGGACATTTGGACAGTATTTACCTCAAAAAGATCTTGACATTCCAATGCATTCTCTAATAACGAAGTACAGTGGGTACGGAAAGTATTCAGACCCCCTTAAATTTTTCACTCTTTGTTATATTGTAGCCATTTGCTAAAATCATTTAAGTTCATTTTTTCCCTCATGAATGTACACACAGCACCCCATATTGACAGACAAAACACAGAATTGTTGACATTTTTGCAGATTTATTAAAAAAGAAAAACTAAAATATCGCATGGTCCTAAGTATTCAGACCCTTTGCTGTGACACTCATATATTTAACTCAGGTGCTGTCCATTTCTTCTGATTATCCTTGAGATGGTTCTACACCTTCATTTGAGTCCAGCTGTGTTTGATTATACTGATTGGACTTGATTAGGAAAGCCACACACCTGTCTATATAAGACCTTACAGCTCACAGTGCATGTCAGAGCAAATGAGAAGCATGAGGTCAAAGGAACTGCCTGAAGAGCTCAGAGACAGAAATGTGGCAAGGCACAGATCTGGCCAAGGTTACAAAAAAAAATTCTGCTGCACTTAAGGTGCCTAAGAGCACAGTGGCCTCCATAATCCTTAAATGGAAGACGTTTGGGACGACCAGAACCCTTCCTAGAGCTGGCCGTCCGGCCAAACTGAGCTATCGGGGGACAAGAGCCTTGGTGAGAGAGGTAAAGAAGAACCCAGAGAGAGAAAGTTGAAGAGAGAAAGTTGTAGAAAGTCAACCATCACTGCAGCCCTCCACCAGTCGGGGCTTTATTGCAGAGTGGCCTGACGGAAGCCTCTCCTCAGTGCAAGACACATGAAAGCCTGCATGGAGTTTGCTAAGATGGTGAGAAATAAGATTCTCTGGTCTGATGAGACCAAGATAGAACTTTTTGGCCTTAATTCTAAGCGGTATGTGTGGAGAAAACCAGGCACTGCTCATCACCTGTCCAATACAGTCCCAACAGTGAAGCATGGTGGTGGCAGCATCATGCTGTGGGGGTGTTTTTCAGCTGCAGGGACAGGACGACTGGTTGCAATCGAGGGAAAGATGAATGTGGCCAAGTACAGGGATATCCTGGACGAAAACCTTCTCCAGAGTGCTCAGGACCTCAGACTGGGCCGAAGGTTTACCTTTCAACAAGACAATGACCCTAAGCACACAGATAAAATAACGGAGGAGTGGCTTCACAACAACTCAGTGACTGTTCTTGAATGGCCCAGCCAGAGCCCTGACTTAAACCCAATTGAGCATCTCTGGAGAGACCTAAAAATGGCTGTCCACCAACGTTTACCATCCAACCTGACAGAACTGGAGAGGATCTGCAAGGAGGAATGGCAGAGGATCCCCAAATCCAGGTGTGAAAAACTTGTTGCATCTTTCCCAAAAAGACTCATGGCTGTATTAGATCAAAAGGGTGCTTCTACCAAATACTGAGCAAAGGGTCTGAATACTTAGGACCATGTGATATTTCAGTTTTTCTTTTTTAATAAATCTGCAAAAATGTTAACAATTCTGTGTTTTTCTGTCAATATGGGGTGCTGTGTGTACATTAATAAGGAAAAAAATGAACTTAAATGATTTTAGCAAATGGCTGCAATATAACAAAGAGTGAAAAATTTAAGGGGGTTTGAATACTTTCCGTACCCACTGTATATGCTCAAAAAACATTACATATGAGAGGGAGTTATTGATCAATTTCATTTGGAGATGTACAGTAAAATCAGCAGGATGTGAAAACACATTATCTATGTTTATGAATTAGAGTTTTTTAACGTGTGAAAGCACTTGAGAAACTAAAGAGGTCTCACTTGTGATTTTTATTTCCCAAGACATGATATTCATGTATAAATGCTTCTTTAGTCTTTAAGCCATGGTGACTCCCATTATGATGCAAATAATGCTCATATACAGACAAAATGGCCTGAGTCTGGCCTGGATCAATTGTGCCTCTGGACTTATGACATTTATGGAAATTATGATCATAGATCAATACATCCCGCTTACTGCAACTCAATTGTAATTGATCTGTTGTTGGATATAGAGGGCAAGACAGACTTTCTCTGCCTGAGAAAATGAGCTTCTTTGTCTTTGCTGCAGTTTGGAGAGAACTGAAAAACACTTCAAACAGAGACAAAAGAAAAGGTTATTTCTGCCTAGAATTATTTCTGCTTTATGATAAAGAGATTATTTCATAATAGATCTGAATGAACCCGACTAGGCTGCTTTTATCTTGCTTTCCACTATTCTATGAGGCAGAGCGATCCTAAAAGGAAGTTATTTTGCCTTTCCTTTGAGTGTAATGAGATTTGCACACATACTTTGATTATACTCAAAGTCCCTTTAAGGGAAATCGTTTCACTCTGCAGCCCTTTTGGTAATTTTCCTGTCACACACGTCATACAAGTACCATTCTCCCAGCTAACAGGGAACGTTCACAGAACGTTCTGGCAAGGTTCTCTCAAAGTTATGAACAAATGTTGGAATGTTCGTTCAGATTTGTCTGGTACTTAATAATGTTCTCCTTAGCACAAATATGTTATTTGTACTTTTTTTTTTGGGTGGGGGGATGTTTGTTTCAGAATGTCCAGAGAACATTCAAAAGTAACATTTGCAGAATGATAAAATGGAATGTTCCCCTAATGTACGTATAAACATTTCAAAATATTTATATTGTTTTGAATGTTCAGAGAACATTCTGAAATAACATTTTCATAACTTAATATGGAAACATTAACATAATGTTTTTAGGACATTTTTTTTAGCTAGGCTATCTACTACATTACACTATGTCATTGCTTTTTGTGGAAGCTCAAACGTGATGCGTAACATGAGAACGAACATCGTTGGTTCTTGCAGAAGCTCAAAAGTGATGTGTAACATGAGAACGCAACTCGTTGGTTCCTGTGGAATCTCAAACATGGTTCGTAACACGAGAACGAACCTCGTTGGCTCTTGCGGAAACTCAAACGTGATGCGTAACGTGAACGAACCTCGTTGGCTCTTGCGGAAGCTCAAACATGATGCGTAACGTGAACGAACCTTGTTGGCTCTTGTGGAAGCTCAAACGTGGTTCGTAACACGAGAACGAACCTCGTGGGCTCTTGCGGAAGCTCAAATGTGATGCGCAACGTGAACGAACCTCGTTGGCTCTTGCGGAAGCTCAAACGTGATGTGTAACGTGAACAAACCTCGTTGGCTCTTGAGGAAGCTCAAACGTGATGCGTAACACAAGAACGAACCTCGTTGGTTCTTGTGGAAGCTCAAACGTGATGCGTAACGTGAACGAACCTCGTTGGCTCTTGAGGAAGCTCAAACGTGATGCGTAACGTGAACAAACCTCGTTGGCTCTTGAGGAAGCTCAAACGTGATGCGTAACACAAGAATGAACCTCGTTGGTTCTTGTGGAAGCTCAAACGTGATGCGTAATGTGAACGAACCTCGTTGGCTCTTGCGGAAGCTCAAACGTGATGCGTAACACGAGAACGAACCTCGTTGGCTCTTGCGGAAGCTCAAACGTGATGCGTAACGTGAACGAACCTCGTTGGCTCTTGCGGAAGCTCAAACGTGATGCGTAACGTGAACAAACCTCGTTGGCTCTTGAGGAAGCTCAAACGTGATGCGTAACACAAGAACGAACCTCGTTGGTTCTTGTGGAAGCTCAAACGTGATGCGTAACGTGAACGAACCTCGTTGCCTCTTGAGGAAGCTCAAACGTGATGCGTAACACAAGAACGAACCTCGTTGGCTCTTGCGGAAGCTCAAACGTGATGCGTAACACGAGAACGAACCTCGTTGGCTCTTGAGGAAGCTCAAACGTGATGCGTAACGTGAACAAACCTCGTTGGCTCTTGAGGAAGCTCAAACGTGATGCGTAACGTGAACAAACCTCGTTGGCTCTTGAGGAAGCTCAAACGTGATGCGTAACACAAGAATGAACCTCGTTGGTTCTTGTGGAAGCTCAAACGTGATGCGTAACGTGAACGAACCTCGTTGGCTCTTGCGGAAGCTCAAACGTGATGCGTAACACGAGAACGAACCTCGTTGGCTCTTGCGGAAGCTCAAACGTGATGCGTAACGTGAACGAACCTCGTTGGCTCTTGCGGAAGCTCAAACGTGATGCGTAACGTGAACAAACCTCGTTGGCTCTTGAGGAAGCTCAAACGTGATGCGTAACACAAGAACGAACCTCGTTGGTTCTTGTGGAAGCTCAAACGTGATGCGTAACGTGAACGAACCTCGTTGGTTCTTGTGGAAGCTCAAACGTGATGCGTAACGTGAACGAACCTCGTTGGCTCTTGAGGAAGCTCAAACGTGATGCGTAACACAAGAACGAACCTCGTTGGCTCTTGCGGAAGCTCAAACGTGATGCGTAACGAGAACGAACCTCGTTGGTTGTTGTGGAAGCTCAAACGTGATGCGTAACGTGAACGAACCTCGTTGGCTCTTGAAGAAGCTCAAACGTGATGCGTAATACAAGAACGAAACTCGTTGGCTCTTGTGGAAGCTCAAACATGATGCATAACACAAGAACGAACCTCGTTGGTTCTTGCAGAAGCTCAAAAGTGATGCGTAACATGAGAACGCAACTCGTTGGTTCCTGTGGAAGCTCAAACGTGATGCGTAACACGAGAACGAACCTCGTTGGCTCTTGCGGAAGCTCAAACGTGATGCGTAACGTGAACGAACCTCGTTGGCTCTTGCGGAAGCTCAAACGTGATGCGTAACGTGAACGAACCTCGTTGGCTCTTGCGGAAGCTCAAACCTGATGCGTAACACAAGAACGAACCTCGTTGGTTCTTGTGGAAGCTCAAACGTGATGCGTAACGTGAACGAACCTCGTTGGTTCTTGTGGAAGCTCAAACGTGATGCGTAACGTGAACGAACCTCGTTGGCTCTTGAGGAAGCTCAAACGTGATGCGTAACACGAGAACGAACCTCGTTGGTTCTGTGGAAGCTCAAACGTGATGCGTAACACAAGAACGAACCTCGTTGGTTGTTGTGGAAGCTCAAACGTGATGCGTAACGTGAACGAACCTCGTTGGCTCTTGAGGAAGCTCAAACGTGATGCGTAACGTGAACGAACCTCGTTGGCTCTTGAGGAAGCTCAAACGTGATGCGTAACGTGAACGAACCTCGTTGGCTCTTGAGGAAGCTCAAACGTGATGCGTAACACGAGAACGAACCTCGTTGGTTCTGTGGAAGCTCAAACGTGATGCGTAACACAAGAACGAACCTCGTTGGTTGTTGTGGAAGCTCAAACGTGATGCGTAACGTGAACGAACCTCGTTGGCTCTTGCGGAAGCTCAAACGTGATGCGTAACACAAGAATGAACCTCGTTGGTTCTTGTGGAAGCTCAAACATGATGCGTAACACGAGAACGAACCTCGTTGGTTCTTGTGGAAGCTCAAACGTGATGCGTAACGTGAACGAACCTCGTTGGCTCTTGAGGAAGCTCAAACGTGATGCGTAACACGAGAACGAACCTCGTTGGTTCCTGTGGAAGCTCAAACGTGATGCGTAACACAAGAACGAACCTCGTTGGTTGTTGTGGAAGCTCAAACGTGATGCGTAACGTGAACGAACCTCGTTGGCTCTTGAGGAAGCTCAAACGTGATGCGTAACGTGAACGAACCTCGTTGGCTCTTGAGGAAGCTCAAACGTGATGCGTAACGTGAACAAACCTCGTTGGCTCTTGAAGAAGCTCAAACGTGATGCGTAACACAAGAATGAACCTCGTTGGTTCTTGTGGAAGCTCAAACATGATGCGTAACACGAGAACAAACCTCGTTGGCTCTTGAGGAAGCTCAAACGTGATGCGTAACGAGAACGAACCTCATTGGCTCTTGAAGAAGCTCAAACGTGATGCGTAACACAAGAATGAACCTCGTTGGTTCTTGTGGAAGCTCAAACATGATGCGTAACACGAGAACGAACCTCGTTGGCTCTTGAGGAAGCTCAAACGTGATGCGTAACGTGAACGAACCTCGTTGGCTCTTGAAGAAGCTCAAACGTGATGCGTAATACAAGAACGAAACTCGTTGGCTCTTGTGGAAGCTCAAACATGATGCATAACACAAGAACGAACCTCGTTGGTTCTTGCAGAAGCTCAAAAGTGATGCGTAACATGAGAACGCAACTCGTTGGTTCCTGTGGAAGCTCAAACGTGATGCGTAACACGAGAACGAACCTCGTTGGCTCTTGCGGAAGCTCAAACGTGATGCGTAACGTGAACGAACCTCGTTGGCTCTTGCGGAAGCTCAAACGTGATGCGTAACACAAGAACGAACCTCGTTGGTTCTTGTGGAAGCTCAAACGTGATGCGTAACGTGAACGAACCTCGTTGGTTCTTGTGGAAGCTCAAACGTGATGCGTAACGTGAACGAACCTCGTTGGCTCTTGAGGAAGCTCAAACGTGATGCGTAACACGAGAACGAACCTCGTTGGTTCTGTGGAAGCTCAAACGTGATGCGTAACACAAGAACGAACCTCGTTGGTTGTTGTGGAAGCTCAAACGTGATGCGTAACGTGAACGAACCTCGTTGGCTCTTGAGGAAGCTCAAACGTGATGCGTAACGTGAACGAACCTCGTTGGCTCTTGAGGAAGCTCAAACGTGATGCGTAACGTGAACAAACCTCGTTGGCTCTTGAAGAAGCTCAAACGTGATGCGTAACACAAGAACGAACCTCGTTGGTTCTTGTGGAAGCTCAAACGTGATGCGTAACACGAGAACAAACCTCGTTGGCTCTTGAGGAAGCTCAAACGTGATGCGTAACGTGAACGAACCTCGTTGGCTCTTGAAGAAGCTCAAACGTGATGCGTAACACAAGAATGAACCTCGTTGGCTCTTGAGGAAGCTCAAACGTGATGCGTAACGTGAACGAACCTCGTTGGCTCTTGAAGAAGCTCAAACGTGATGCGTAATACAAGAACGAAACTCGTTGGCTCTTGTGGAAGCTCAAACGTGATGCGTAACACAAGAACGAACCTCGTTGGCTCTTGAGGAAGCTCAAACGTGATGCGTAACGTGAACGAACCTCGTTGGCTCTTGAAGAAGCTCAAACGTGATGCGTAATACAAGAACGAACTCGTTGGCTCTTGTGGAAGCTCAAACATGATGCGCAACACGAGAACGAACCTCATTGGCTCTTGCGGAAGCTCAAACGTGATGCGTAACGTGAACAAACCTCGTTGGCTCTTGAGGAAGCTCAAACGTGATGCGTAACGTGAACGAACCTCGTTGGCTCTTGAGGAAGCTCAAACGTGATGCGTAACGTGAACAAACCTCGTTGGCTCTTGAAGAAGCTCAAACGTGATGCGTAACACAAGAATGAACCTCGTTGGTTCTTGTGGAAGCTCAAACATGATGCGTAACACGAGAACAAACCTCGTTGGCTCTTGAGGAAGCTCAAACGTGATGCGTAACGTGAACGAACCTCGTTGGCTCTTGAAGAAGCTCAAACGTGATGCGTAACACAAGAATGAACCTCGTTGGTTCTTGTGGAAGCTCAAACATGATGCGTAACACAAGAACGAACCTCGTTGGCTCTTGAGGAAGCTCAAACGTGATGCGTAACGTGAACGAACCTCGTTGGCTCTTGAGGAAGCTCAAACGTGATGCGTAACACAAGAACGAACCTCGTTGGCTCTTGTGGAAGCTCAAACGTGATGCGTAACACAAGAACGAACCTCGTTGGTTCTTGTGGAAGCTCAAACGTGATGCGTAACGTGAACGAACCTCGTTGGCTCTTGCGGAAGCTCAAACGTGATGCGTAACACAAGAATGAACCTCGTTGGTTCTTGTGGAAGCTCAAACATGATGCGTAACACGAGAACGAACCTCGTTGGTTCTTGTGGAAGCTCAAACGTGATGCGTAACGTGAACGAACCTCGTTGGCTCTTGAGGAAGCTCAAACGTGATGCGTAACACGAGAACGAACCTCGTTGGTTCCTGTGGAAGCTCAAACGTGATGCGTAACACAAGAACGAACCTCGTTGGTTGTTGTGGAAGCTCAAACGTGATGCGTAACGTGAACGAACCTCGTTGGCTCTTGAGGAAGCTCAAACGTGATGCGTAACGTGAACGAACCTCGTTGGCTCTTGAGGAAGCTCAAACGTGATGCGTAACGTGAACAAACCTCGTTGGCTCTTGAAGAAGCTCAAACGTGATGCGTAACACAAGAATGAACCTCGTTGGTTCTTGTGGAAGCTCAAACATGATGCGTAACACGAGAACAAACCTCGTTGGCTCTTGAGGAAGCTCAAACGTGATGCGTAACGAGAACGAACCTCGTTGGCTCTTGAAGAAGCTCAAACGTGATGCGTAACACAAGAATGAACCTCGTTGGTTCTTGTGGAAGCTCAAACATGATGCGTAACACGAGAACGAACCTCGTTGGCTCTTGAGGAAGCTCAAACGTGATGCGTAACGTGAACGAACCTCGTTGGCTCTTGAAGAAGCTCAAACGTGATGCGTAATACAAGAACGAAACTCGTTGGCTCTTGTGGAAGCTCAAACATGATGCGTAACGTGAACGAACCTCGTTGGCTCTTGAAGAAGCTCAAACGTGATGCGTAATACAAGAACGAAACTCGTTGGTTCTTGCAGAAGCTCAAAAGTGATGCGTAACATGAGAACGCAACTCGTTGGTTCCTGTGGAAGCTCAAACGTGATGCGTAACACGAGAACGAACCTCGTTGGCTCTTGCAGAAGCTCAAACGTGATGCGTAACGTGAACGAACCTCGTTGGCTCTTGCGGAAGCTCAAACGTGATGCGTAACACAAGAACGAACCTCGTTGGTTCTTGTGGAAGCTCAAACGTGATGCGTAACGTGAACGAACCTCGTTGGTTCTTGTGGAAGCTCAAACGTGATGCGTAACGTGAACGAACCTCGTTGGCTCTTGAGGAAGCTCAAACGTGATGCGTAACACGAGAACGAACCTCGTTGGTTCCTGTGGAAGCTCAAACGTGATGCGTAACACAAGAACGAACCTCGTTGGTTGTTGTGGAAGCTCAAACGTGATGCGTAACGTGAACGAACCTCGTTGGCTCTTGAGGAAGCTCAAACGTGATGCGTAACGTGAACGAACCTCGTTGGCTCTTGAGGAAGCTCAAACGTGATGCGTAACGTGAACAAACCTCGTTGGCTCTTGAAGAAGCTCAAACGTGATGCGTAACACAAGAATGAACCTCGTTGGTTCTTGTGGAAGCTCAAACATGATGCGTAACACAAGAACAAACCTCGTTGGCTCTTGAGGAAGCTCAAACGTGATGCGTAACGTGAACGAACCTCGTTGGCTCTTGAAGAAGCTCAAACGTGATGCGTAACACAAGAATGAACCTCGTTGGCTCTTGAGGAAGCTCAAACGTGATGCGTAACGTGAACGAACCTCGTTGGCTCTTGAAGAAGCTCAAACGTGATGCGTAATACAAGAACGAAACTCGTTGGCTCTTGTGGAAGCTCAAACATGATGCGTAACACAAGAACGAACCTCGTTGGCTCTTGAGGAAGCTCAAACGTGATGCGTAACGTGAACGAACCTCGTTGGCTCTTGAAGAAGCTCAAACGTGATGCGTAATACAAGAACGAAACTCGTTGGCTCTTGTGGAAGCTCAAACATGATGCGTAACACGAGAACGAACCTCATTGGCTCTTGCGGAAGCTCAAACGTGATGCGTAACGTGAACAAACCTCGTTGGCTCTTGAAGAAGCTCAAACGTGATGCGTAACACAAGAATGAACCTCGTTGGTTCTTGTGGAAGCTCAAACATGATGCGTAACACGAGAACAAACCTCGTTGGCTCTTGAGGAAGCTCAAACGTGATGCGTAACGTGAACGAACCTCGTTGGCTCTTGAAGAAGCTCAAACGTGATGCGTAACACAAGAATGAACCTCGTTGGTTCTTGTGGAAGCTCAAACATGATGCGTAACACAAGAACGAACCTCGTTGGCTCTTGAGAAAGCTCAAACGTGATGCGTAACACGAGAACGAACCTCATTGGCTCTTGCGGAAGCTCAAACGTGATGCGTAACACAAGAATGAACCTCGTTGGTTCTTGTGGAAGCTCAAACATGATGCGTAACACAAGAACGAACCTCGTTGGCTCTTGAGGAAGCTCAAACGTGATGCGCAACGTGAACGAACCTCGTTGGCTCTTGAAGAAGCTCAAACGTGATGCGTAATACAAGAACGAAACTCGTTGGCTCTTGTGGAAGCTCAAACATGATGCATAACACAAGAACGAACCTCGTTGGCTCTTGAGGAAGCTCAAACGTGATGCATAACGTGAACGAACCTTCGTTGGCTCTTGAGGAAGCTCAAACGTGATGCATAACACAAGAACGAACCTCATTGGCTCTTGAGGAAGCTCAAACGTGATGCGTAACGTGAACGAACCTCGTTGGCTCTTGAGGAAGCTCAAACGTGATGCGTAACGTGAACGAACCTCGTTGGCTCTTGAGGAAGCTCAAACGTGATGCGTAACACAAGAACGAACCTCGTTGGCTCTTGCGGAAGCTCAAACGTGATGCGTAACGTGAACGAACTTCGTTGGCTCTTGAGGAAGCTCAAACGTGATGCGTAACGTGAACGAACCTCGTTGGCTCTTGAGGAAGCTCAAACGTGATGCGTAACACAAGAACGAACCTCATTGGCTCTTGAGGAAGCTCAAACGTGATGCGTAACACAAGAACGAACCTTCGTTGGTTGTTGTGGAAGCTCAAACGTGATGCGTAACACGAGAACGAAACTCGTTGGTTCTTGTGGAAGCTCAAACGTGATGCGTAACACAAGAACGAAACTCGTTGGCTCTTGCGGAAGCTCAAACGTGATGCGTAACGTGAACGAACTTCGTTGGCTCTTGAGGAAGCTCAAACGTGATGCGTAACACAAGAACGAACCTCGTTGGCTCTTGCGGAAGCTCAAACGTGATGCGTAACACGAGAACGAACCTTGTTGGTTCTTGTGGAAGCTCAAACGTGGTTCGTAACACGAGAACGAACCTCGTTGGTTCTTGTGGAAGCTCAAACGTGGTTCGTAACACGAGATCTCAGCTCGTTGGCTCTTGAGGAAGCTCAAACGTGATGCGTAACACGAGAACGAACCTTGTTGGTTCTTGTGGAAGCTCAAACGTGGTTCGTAACACGAGATCTCAGCTCGTTGGCTTTTAAGGAAGCTCAAACGTGATGCGTAACACACGGAAAATGAACTTCATTGAATTTCACTGAAACTCAAACGTGATGTGTAACTCAAGAATGAGCCTCATTGGTTCTCGATGTCAAATGAACATGCTTGAGCTTCCGTTTTCCATTTAACTGATATGTGAGTTGATTAATGTTGATATGCGAATAAAAGCCTAAATTCAATCTGTTCGTCATATAAAGTGATCGAGTCTCTTCAGAAAACGTGGACTAAACTGCTCAATTCATATATTACTTTTACAATGATTTTTTCTGGAGTAGGTCGCCAGGTCTTTCCCCAACCCTCCCCAGTACATGGCTTGGGACTCTCTCACACACACCTACGGGCAATGTAGCATCTCCAATTCACCTATACTGGATGTTTTTGGAGCACCGTCCCGGAGGAAACCCACATAGACACATGGACAACATGCAAACTAATTATTTAAAAAAAATATATATATTGTAATGCCTTTATGTTGATTAAAAAAAATCTTTGTAATAATGAATTAAGCAGTAAAATATTATTATTTGAAATATTGGCTAATCAATCTAATGAGAATCCAGACTGAAAAATAATGCCACAGTACAAAAACTTGGGCTTCATTTTCTTTATGCATAATATAATTTTTGTGCTACTGTATCAATTGCTCTCAGAGCGTACCCTAGTACCTGAACAAATTTGTTTTCCTCTGAATAACGAACCTCAAAACACTTGCAATATGCATCATAATCGGAAACTGTGGAACTAATCTAAATACAACAATTGAAATGGAAACGCATGTTAGAAGCAGCTCTCAGCTCCTTTTATCCTTTTAGTCAGTTAAACGACATCAACCAAAGCAGGCCGTACGATTTTCCTTCATCCTCTGCTCTTTCCTTTCATAACGACTCGTTCAGACCTCTCTCTCATTCATTGAACCCTTTCTTCCTCTCTTTCTTTCTCGTCTCTCTTGAGACTCTCATGCTCCTTTTCTCTATAGAAGTCAACCGAAATCTTCCATACCATTCCTTTGAATGCTCAGCACATTTGGGGTCATCTTAGCCAGCACTTCAAAGACAGAGGCTAGAGTTCGTGCCATGCTAGGGGCTCCTAGATCAGGGATGTGATCCGACTGTTGAAACAAAAAGAAAGAACATGTCAGTCTCATAATCTCTGTCAATACAAATTCTCTTTTGATGTGTCTGAAATCAGAGGAATTTGTGTGGGTGCGGCGAGAAGTTTTGATGGTTTAAGTAGCTTAGCATCATGAATAAAAAGTCTTTAAAATTCTTCATTAGTCTGTCTGTTCTGTTGATATTTGCAATCACAAATTTATACAACACACTGTAGCATAATACCATGCTTATGCACATGCTTACACCTTAACAAACTGCAACACCACTCAAATTATCATTAGAAATCTAGTTAATTTTCTGAAGACTGAAATAGGTTTTTCTTTATTTACAATTTTGTGTAATAGAAAGACTGTACTAGTCGACCAGGTTTTTTGTTTGCTTGTTTTTGTTCACTTCCTCTAGTCACCCTTGACTTTGGGGTCAGAGAGAAAATGACTAAAGACCCTTGAAGGCTTCTCACAGAGAAAGTGTGTCAGGGTTCATTTATACAGCCCTAAGCCACAGAGACACAGGAAGTTAGCATTAAAAATTGATTGATCTGAATTTAAAAGACAGCAATCTCACACAATATCTCATTTTGTTCTCTGTAAAAAGTGAACATCAACTTAAAAAAAAAAAAAAAACTTCAATTTGGTAACACCTAAAAAAAATTACGTTTTCTCAACTTAATTTATTCCTTTTTCCCAACTTAATTTCACTAGCCCCTGGTTTCACAGACAAGGCTTAAGATAGTCCTAGACTAAAATGCATTATTGAGCTGTTTTAACTGAAAACAACTTGTACTGACATATCTTAAAATAAGTCAGTGCCATTGTTTTGTCTCAAGATGCACACCAGTAATGTTTTTCTAGGGCACGTCTATAAAAGTCGTACGTCTTAAATGCCGTAAATGAAATAAGGCCTAATCCTGGCTTAGACTAAGCCCTCTCTGTGAAACCGGGCCTAGGTCAATCACACTTATATTATTTGAGTTTGTTCAATCCTATTATTTACAATAACTTAATTTTGCTGCATTCCAACTTAAATGTGTTAATTTTTCCCAAATCATTTTTTTTTTAATTGCATGTGAGTAAAAACCTCAATTTCAAACATAATATTGCTTAAAAGTACTATTTTTTCTTTAGTTGTGAAGTATCTTTTCCTGAAAATGCAATAAATTATCACAAGACTCAAATTGCTTTAGAAATATTTATTAACATTCATCTGGTTTATACACTGACAGTATATTTTCCTCATTCCAAAAATGTAACTTTGAGAAATTATTTGCAAATTGACCAAAGTTTCTTTTTTTTTCTTCTTTTTTTACTGAAACTTAAAAAGATCCATTCCATTAACATACAAACTGCTTTTTTGCAAAGTACTTTATACTGGACTGAATACTTTATGCCCGAAACCATTGTACTATTATATATAGGGATAGAAAGCTCTCAGAAGAAAAAAATAAATAAATAAAAAAAATAAAAAAATAGTAAAACCTTCATTTGTGTTCTTAAGATGAACAAAAGTTTTACAGAGTTGGAACAACATGAGGAAGAGTAAATGACAGAATTTTAATTAATGACAGAAAATGAAAATTCTGTCATTACTCACCCTCATGGCGTTTCACATTCGCAAGACCTTCGTTCATCTTCGGAACACAAATAAAGATCTTTTTGATGAAGTCTGAGAGATCCATATAGATCCAACGCAACTACCACTTTCAAGGTTCAGAAAGGTATAGTAAAGACATCATTAAAGTAAACCACGTGACTCCAGCGGTTTAACCTCAATTTTATGAAGTGACACGAGTGCTTTGTTTGTGCAAAACAACATAATTTACCACGCCTGAGCACCAACAGGGTGAACATGATTTCACAAAGTACAACATGTTCCTGGATCACCATCTTTGTTGATCTTGGAACAACATTCCAATCAGATTTGAGGGACAAATTTACAGTTTATGTCAAGTTTAGGCTTACAAGCAGGGTTAGTTGCTTCTTCAGTGTTATTCACCTATCATTTCCCTCTGATTTTAGGGATAACTTATGTGTAGGGCTAGATTTAGGGGTATGGATAGGACTAAATTTTCAGACAGGAATGTTGATCCAGGACCATGTCTTACTTGGCAAAATCACTGTGACCGCACCAATAGAGCGTGACATCATGGAGGGATGGTCATTATGTTGCTTTTGTAAACAATCAACACATTTCTAGGACACATTTCTCAATACTTAGGTCACTTTTTCAAAACTCTTCAATCACACAGTTCTCCTTACCAACTTTCATCTTGGCACTGCAGTTAATTTCACATCCGAAATGTACTAAAATTAGTTTTTTTTTATGATGTTAAGTTATGAACTTAAATTTAACCTAAGTATTGAAAAAAACGGGGGTCCTGGCAACAGTTAAAAAAAAAAAAAAAAAAAAAAAAAATGTAATATTGTCATGCAAGGGCAAAGTGTTGTAACTATACAGGTATGAACGAACAGGTCTCTTAACGGATGGGTTTGGTTGGTCTGTGCCCAGATTCAGAGAAAACTGTGTGAGAAAATTGACATTAAATCATTCAAAATGCAATCAGAAAACCTTTTCTAATATTCCGTATTGCCGTGCATATAGTGTTTTGTGTTTTTATTGTAGTATAACCGACCCCCATCTATATGGTGTGAAATTTCCACTTCACAAAGAGAGTGTTGATTATTTAATTGGAGTTTAGTTGTTTTGACGGTGACCACTGATCCGTCTTATAATTGAGTTAATTATGTCTGACCTTTAGTGAGAGTCATAAGATGAAATATCACAATGTCAGACCACTAATCTGTTTGGTAGTTTTATTGTATGTTTTAAAATGTGCATTTTTCCATTAAGAAAAACTGAAGGACTTAAAGGAAAAGCTCACCCAAAAATTGAATAATTTACTTCACTAAAAATCCTATTTAAGTAGTTGTAGTAACTTTTCGAATACCCTGACAGCCTTTACAACTATATTAACCATCTGAACAGTTCAAAAAGCCATTAAAAGAGAAATAAAGCATTAGTATAATTCTGTGAGGTGTGGTAAATGAATAATTTAAGCTACTATGACAGTGTTAAAGCATCCAGCTGGCTCCAAAAAGCTGAAGAATGTATTAGCGTAGCGTCGTCAGTGATCGTGGTGAGCATGTGTTGCACACTCCAACAGGGTTTTTCATTGTGATAAATGAACATTGCCATTCAGTCATATTAAACCAGCGAGTTTTCCCGCCAGCCAGCTGTTCCCTCGGCTCGACAATCCCGTTCCTCCCTCAGTTTAAGTTCATCACAACCTCACCAAGCCAATTCCTGTTATTAGCGGTATTACCTCCACCCTGTTTGCTTTTGTTCGAAATGTACCTCGTAATTGCCCAAATCGCTGTTAGACATTTGCTGCAATTAGTCGGGAAATTAGGACTGTCGTGCTCACTCCGGAATTGCCGTAGTTTTTCATCACAGGATTTGTTCCCTCTTTGCTAAGTGTTAGCATGTCATAATGAACTTTAATTAAGCGGCTCACCAAATGTAGCGGAAATTGCAGTGCGAGCGAGATGGCAGAGAGGTGGGGAAAGATTTGTGACAATCCGCTAATTTGATCCATTAGGCACAGGTGTAAGTCTGCGCTAATGTTAGCGGTTCTGTCTTAGCACCTGCCAATGTGTGAGTTTTAGGTTTAAGCTTCTTCTTTCTTTTTTTTTTTTCATTTCCAACTGGGCAGAAAAAAAAGTTTGTAAAGCATAAATCAACAGTGCAGTGAAGGAAATTCTAGGTCTAATATTAGTTGGGAAATAATAATTTTTCATCTATTTCCAAATAATATTTGCATATATTTGCTACTTTTATTTGTATATGCTTAAAGGGTTAGTTCACCCAAAAATGAAAATTATGTCATTAATGACTCACCCTCATGTCGTTCCAAACCCGTAAGACCTCTTTTCATCTTCGGAACACAGTTTAAGATATTTTAGATTTAGTTTGAGAGCTTTCTGTCCCTCCATTGAAAATGTATGTACGGTATACTGTCCATGTCCAGAAAGGTAATAAAAACATCATCAAAGTAGTCCATGTCACATCAGTGCTTTTACAGTCTGGGGTCAAGAAAGTAGGCCTACATATAGCCCAAAATGCACCTCTGCACCTTACACACCACTTCTTGACTTTAATCTGTCATGAACAGAGAGAGCTTTGTGTTGGCTATGTGTAGACATGGTTGAAGGCTGTTTTCATTGCTTAAAGGCTGCTTTGTTCATGAGTTAGTGATTAAAGGAACAGTGCACTGTCATAGCTGCCCACATGAGTTCCCCTGAGAGCCCACAATGGACCTTTAAAAGCAAAACACAGTCAGGGTTTAATATATAAAGAAAGAAAACCTCATAATAAAACTAAGACATGTTTCTGGAGCAGCAAATCAGCATATTAGAATGATTTCTGAAGGATCATGTGACACTGAAGACTGAATAATGATGCTGAAAATTCAGCTTTGCCATTACAGAAAAAAAAAAAAATAAAGAAATAGAAATGTAAAAACAATGAAAAGAAATAGAAATTGTATTAATATTTCATATTACTGTTTTACTGTATTTTTAATGACATAAATGCAGATTTGGTGAACAAAAGAACCTTCAAAAAACATAATCATATTCAGATTCACTAATATAAATATATAGATATATATATATATATATATATATATATATATATATATATATATATATATATATATATATATATATACATACACACACACACTAAAAAGTATGGGAATCGGTTTTAAAAAATTACTATATGACTGCCTTAAAATGAACCCAAAATAGGTTGGAAATTAAAAATCAGACACATAATTACTAGAGGGAACAATAATAACCAAAATGTGTTTTTATTTATTTATTAATTTATTAATAAGCAATTGAATTAATATTTTTTATTTAATTATTATTTATTTAACTTATTAATAAATGTTCAGTTATTAAACATATTATTAAATGTTAATTTCCAACCTATTTTGGGTTCATTTTAAGCAAGAAATACAGTAGTTTTTAAAAAGTAGTTGAGTTGAATAAAACTACCCAGCACATTTGTCAAACATGCAACCCAACTGCTGGGTTTGTCCATTTTTAACCCACTTTGAGCTATTTTTAACCCAGTATTTTTAAATTGTCTTGTATTTCATTCAAGTATGAACTTTCTTACATTTATAAAGTTTACAAGAATGTATTAATTAAAAGGGAGCTCAAAAGGGAACTAAAAGATCTTCTTTATATCCAATATCTGCTTACTGTTCTCATTCCAGACATGGTGGGTTCAAAGCAAACAGATCTGGGAACCCCGTCTGCTGTTTGGTTATGAGGTGGAAATTGATTTAGGATTGTTAAAACACCGCTTGGTACCCACCGAAGCCCAGATTAGGCAATGAAAACAGATGATACAATCCTGTCTGTTTGCACAAGCCTGTCATATCCTGACACATCCAACCCTGCCATAACTGTGCGTAATGAGCATATTCCTCAAAAACAATATGTCTTCTGCTCAGGCAGAAGTGCGGTATCTGTAGGGGTCGGTGATGGATTAAATGGAGGATACTGGGCAGATGCTGCAGAGAGGCTGATGAGAATGATTGAATAAGAGCCAAGACAATGTCCACAAAGATCTTCAGAGAAAAGGCTTTCGTAACCTCTGAAAATGCAATCAGGTTTGTTTGTTTGTGCTCAAACGTTCTGACACACGCTAGATGCAAATATACCCACATAGAGTGCAAAGCAAGTCATGTGCATGCATACAAATGCAAGGAATGTGGAGCGCAACCATGCATGAAGAATTTACATGATAAACAAGCATACGTCTTGTACTCGAGTACCTCATAATTTGGTTTCACTGACCTGGGAAGTTTAAAACAGGCCTTGTATTTCATTTCTCATGCGTCTAAATTATCTCTGTCGGTGGTTAGATAAGGAGAGCAGAAGTGCATTGTGGGGGAAGACATGTCCAGTCATCATCTCCTCATTATAAGATAAAATATAGGAAGCTGTTTGTTCTATATACAGACACACAGTGTATTAAACCAATCTGTTCCCTTTTCTTCATTGGGTTCACAGAGAATAAACCACAAAGTTCCACCCGAAACAGGAAGAACTAGTGAACGACAGTGCTCCCTAACAAAGGTACCTTTGATCCTTTGAACCTACAAAACACTTTCTGTGCTTAAATAGCATATTAGCATACTATACTTAATGTTTTTGCACAATATAGTATGCCGTGAATGTGTACACTGTAAAGAAAGTCGTAAATAAAACAAAGATTATTGCAGTACGTTTTACAAGAAAATACTACTCTCTCTACTGTACTTCAAAATTTCACATTTAATTCAATGTGTTAATAACTGTTTCTTTGTAATTAGTTGTGAAATTTACTAAGTGAAATTTGTTTTAAAGCATATAATACACTAAAAAGAATTCAAAGTTGTAAATAAAACAAAGATTATCAAAAGTATGTTTTACAAGAGAATACTATTTTAGTTTTTCTACTTTGTGAAATTTACTAGCAGTTTCTTTGTGGAAATTGTTTAAATTTTAAAAGTAAAGTAAATCCTACATCTTTTTTTCAGTGCACACCAATATTTTTCAATGTAGTGTACACAATTACATTGCAATAGTTTTTGCGTATGAAGCATTTATAAGTTTGATTCATTTTACCGAACTGGTTCATTTGACTGAGCCATTTATTGAAATGATTCAATGATCAATTTGAGTTCCTTTTCTTTTGTAATAAATAAAAGAATATTACAATAATCTGTTTTTATTACAACAATTGCATAAAATAATATATTTAGTTAAATTCTGCACCAGGTCACTGTTACTTTAATAAAAAAAATAATAAAAAATTATACAAATATGTAAAAGGGGACCTATTATGCCTCTTTTGACAAGACAATATAAGTCTCAGGTCTCTCCATTATGTGACTGTGAAGTTTCAACTCAAAATACCCCACAGATCATTTATTATGCCATGTTGAAAGTGCCCAAACATGCTGTATTTGTGAATGTATCTTTAAATGCAAATGAGCTGCTGCTCCCCACCCCACTTTACAGAAAAGGGGGCGGGGCCAACTCGTGCCTCTGTTACGCTGCCAAAAACAAACAAAACATCTGTTTGGTTTTGATCAAAGTATATAAAGTGTTTGTTCTTATTTTCATCTCTATCGCAGCCACGCTCACGAGACATTACAATTCTTCATGATCATGAAAGTTATTATTTGCATGCGTTTTAAAGCCATATCAGTCTAAACTTCTGATATATGGTTTTCTGAGCGCACACATCCAAAGCATGCGCACAGAAAGCAGGATGTCAGACGGCGTGTGAGTAACAAACTAAGATCTCTTTCACATCTTATTGCACTTAAACTGTCAAATACACACAAGATTATGTCAAAAACACACAAAGTTCACATAAACACAGTCGGTTATGTCTGTGAACCTAAACAGCAGGGAAAGAAATCACATGTGTATATTAGATCTGTGTATTAAAGTGACAGCAGCGTAATATACAGTACCTTCTGCTGTTAATATGAACCAAACAACAAAAGAAAAACAGAAAATCACTCACTGCTCTTGACTGAATAACTTTAGTAGCTTTAATAGGAATATATTTCTCACTTGAATGCTGCTGTTAAATGCTCTGATGAGGAGATAAACATGGCAGACTGTGTACAGCTCACTCAGGGGAGGAGCTAAGATAATAGGGTGGAGTCTGTCTGCAGTTGTGGGCGGGGCTTCCCTACTCTTGTGTAAGAGTGGGGGAAATCTGGAACCGTGCATTTGAAGAGACTGTTTATGATTTATGGGGATTATATATATATATATATATATATATATATATATATATATATATATATATATATATATACATATATATATACATATAGAAAAGAGGAGTAGGTGGATTTTTATCATTATAGGCTGGTTGGACACATATCTGTGTTCAAACACCTTATAAAAGTGAATTTTGCATAAAAGGTCCCCTTTAAAATATGAACAACTAAACATCTCATTTATTTTGCTTTAAAGAGCTAAAGCATTTTTGACACAAAATTGGCTTAAAAATGCCAAATAACCATTTTTACTTCAAAGAAGGTACAGTAACTGTGCGCCACTTTTTTCTGTAAGCAGTATATAATAATCTCTCTTACTTCAGGCAAAACATGTATATAAAGAACTGAAGACTGGTTTGATAAACAGCATAGAATAATCATTTGTTTGAACACGCTATTTTTGCGTGCAGGCCTCTCTCCCTCCTGAGCATATTGTTTCACAATAAGGAAAAGATAAACAGCTTTTCTTCAACCAAAACCGAGCCTCATTCTTTCTGTTGCCCTTTCCATGAACTCATTGAGTGAGCTATGAAATGATGCTTACTGTCTAGCAGCTGCTGTTGCTCTTAACTACTTTCATACTTGCCAGTGCAATCGAAATAAGCCATTTAATCAAGCCCAATCAATTAAAACACTATAGACCAAGGTTATAAGCATGAAATGAATACTTTGCCGCCACACAAAACGAGAGTGGTAAAATGATATTACGCTCCTACAACAGTGCCATGGAAAAATATTAGCTTTCTTGTTGTTTTGATATTTTGCTGGGGAAAGGGAAGCTTACTGAACAAATAATGCTTCATTTTTACTTAATAATTCAATGAAGTGTTCAAACACTGTGTGAAAATGAATTCCTCCCTCACACAACTGGTCGTACCAACTTCAACAGCAATGACGACACTCGAACACTTTGTGAAATGTGATATCCGTCTCTTATATCACTTTAGAGGAATTTTAGCCTCAACAGAACTTCCAGGAATGTCTCAGGAGCTGCTTGTTTCAGTTTTGACTTATTCTTCAAATAGTTTAAGTCGATTATTTCCTCATGCGTTTTTAATTATTGACTTGTTGAATCACCTTTGCTTCAGTTTCAGATGTATGACGGGACGTTTGAATCAGAACATGCCTGAACAGAGCGAGCCAGCAGGAGTCGGAAAAGCATTCCCACATTATAACACCATCACCACCAAGAGATTTGGTTGATGTTGTTGATATGGAATGCAGTGTCTACTTACAACTAGAAATGTTGTCTAAGACGTTCCATTTTTGTCTCATCTGAACAACAAAATTCTTCAAAAAGGCTTGGTGATTATTCAGTTTGAGTTAGTTTATAGTAGTTATAGACAAAAAGTACATTTAAAAGGACATTTCACCCCAAAATTGATCTTTTTACTCACCCACATTTTTGGCCACATTATTATTATTTAACCATACAATGAAATTAATAATGTTGTTTTGAACCCAATTGACTTTCATTATATGAAAACAACAACAAAAAAACAACAACAACTTGCATAATCATTTTATCACCATTTACTTACTTTCATGTCATTCCAAACTTGTAAGACTTTCATTCATCTTCAGAACACAAATGAAGATCTTTTTGATGAAATATGAGAGATTTCTGTCCCTCCATTGACAGCTACACAACTGACACTTTGATGCTTCAAAAAGTTCATAAAGAGATCGTAAAACTAATTCATATGAATTGAGCGGTTTAGTCCAAATTTTCTGAAGAGACTCGATCACTTTATATGCTGAAAAGATTTAATTTATCTTTTATTCACATATAAACATTAATCAACGCACACATTAGTTATGGTAAACAGAAGCTCAAGCATGTTTGATTGACGCATGCGAGAACCAATGAGGTTCATTCTTGTGTGTTATGAATCATGTTAAACCAATGAGGTTTATTCTCATGTTACACATCACGTTTGAGCTTCTGCAAGAGTTTTATTCTCAGGCAGGTTCGGTTGAGCTTCTGTTTTTTCGCTGATCAATGTTTATATATGAATAAAAGCCTAAATTCAATCTGTTCATCATATAAAGTGATCGAGTCTCTTCAGAAAATTTGGACTAAACCGCTCAGTTCATATGGATTAGTTTTACAATCTCTTTATGAACTTTTTGAAGCATCAAACTGGTAGTTGTGTAGCTGTCAATGGAGGGACAGAAATCTCTCAGATTTCATCAAAAATATCTATATTTGTGTTCTGAAGATGAAAGAAAGTCTTACATGTTTGGAACGACGTGAGGCTGAGTAAATGATGACAGAAATTTCATTTTGAACTATTCCTTTAAAGTCAGCATGAAATCACAATTGATTATATTTATCTGTGCACATCATTTTTTTTTAATTCATGTACCCTCATAATCTTTAATCAAAATAACTTCCCCTCCCTCTTGTAGTGACATAGTGATCAAGACCACCTAAACTGAGACAAAGTCGAGACCAAGACATCCCAATGAACAATATTAAGTCCCATCCTACAATTTTTCTTGTTCATACATCACAATAGAGAAGAAAAGACTATCTCAACTTCCATTTCATGGTTCACTTGGGTGTACAAAAAGACCAAACAAATGACTTTTTTTAAGTGACGAGACTTTCTTCCTACAGCCTCCATTTTGAATGTTTTGAATATCTCCTATTAATTTTTTTTTTTCAACACGAGAGATATATCTCCTGCTCTAACACTGTCTCACACATTTGCCTTTTAATTATTTGATCTTGCTCTAATGACCACTGATGCACAATTTTCCATTTTTCAATTTTTTTTTTTTCCATTTTCATGCCAAACCTGTCATCTTGCCATACTAGATAATTGTACATGGCCACCCTGGAGAAATGTTGACAGACTGGGCACCCCTGGGAGGATTCACTTCTGTTCCCAATGTTCCTCATTTGGAGAAAGTAGCTCTCACTGTGAGTCGATGGAGTCCCAGAGCCTAAGAACGGCTTCCGACTGACGTTCTTCTTGGATTATGGTTTTTCTCAAATAGTACTGGCACAGAGAAGATTTATTCAGAGCAATCTACTTACTTTTTCTACTTAATTCCAGCTTCTACTTAATCACCTAGCAGGCATGAAAACAACAAAGAAATTAATCTGTGCATATAAATGATATGACACAAATGAGAGCACTTGACTAGCTAGCAAAGTTAATTGGCAATGAAAGGCTTGTTTATGTTAGGACTTATAGTTGATTTATGTTAGTGCTTCCCGCTGATTGTAGCCATCATGTTAAGCAATAGCTTGATACCCTAGAGATTTTTATGCTCTCATGCTTAAACAATTTTGAGCATTTGAGGCATGCTGTTTTATAGTTATAATGGTTACCGGATAGCTCCATTAACTCCTCTGTGCTGGCTAAGCAGTATTTTTGATGTCTGACACATCTGTCATACTCGCTTTGAATGTGTGCCTCATAAACCTTATGTGCTGTGAGACCATCTACACCCTTCCTAAATCAACGAATGTTCCAAAAACATTCAGCACTTTGTTTTCCCCCGTTATACCCATTATATTTTATGGTGAGGAACGGGACTGTAAACCATAACTTTCTCCAAATGGTTGTGGGTAATGCTAGCATTAAATCTATTGAATTGCATATATGAAAAATCGGATAAGAGACAAGTCTGGATTTTGGCTGGCACATTCACCCCTCCAGATGGCACAGTTTGGCATCTCCCGTTATAATGATGGGACGGCCCCGGACTAAAGGAGCAGTGCCAGCTTACTATCCAGTGTATTGTTGTCATATTGGTTTTTATACTGCATTTCAATGCTAATAAGAACTGGTCACCATTCAGAGGGTTCAAACTTTGTCTACATAATGTTCACAAATATTCAAATACTTTTATACCAACTTTGAACAGTAGTATACGTCCCCATGGGCAAGTAGTCAGGGAATACATGTTCATCTAATTCTAATTGATGCTATTTAGAATTTATTCAAACTGTGGGAATAATAAAGCTGCTGTATCACTATCTTCATGTATATGGCTGATGAGAGGGCTGGAAGGGTGTAGAAGAAATTTGGAGAGGTAGATAGTCTAATTGGGTCAATGAAACACTAGCCAAAGTGACACACAATAGTCCTCTGATAATAGTCCATTGTCACTGCAATATGTTGCTGCAAAGGCAAATCAAGGCCTGGAGACTGTGAACTACTATTTCAAACAGGATGTCAGGAAGTCTTCTCTAATTTAGATGCACTTTACGTGTAATTTAAACGCACAGGCTACTCGTCAAACTTTGTACTCTACGCAGTGAATATTTCTCAGGGTAGAGCTTTACTTTTAATAATTAATTAAAATTTGAACACTTTGATCAACTTAAAGGGGGTCTATTGCTATTTCATGCATTCTGACTTATTTACACTCTTAAAGAGTTGGCCAAAGTTTCAAAACACGAGTTGGACGGTCACCGTGATTTTGCCAAGTAAGACATTCCAGTCTTAAAATTTAGTCTTAACCGTATTCCTACCCCTAAACCTAACCCTACCCATAACTTATCCCTAAAATCAGAGGGAAATGATAGGTGAATAACACTGATGTAGAAGCACCTAACCCTGGTTGCAAGCCTAAACTTGACATAAATGGTAAACTTGTCCCTCAAATCTGATCCAGGAACATGTCAAAATGGTAAAATCACTGTGACCCAAGTGGGACAGATGACTGAGTATTTCAGTGCCAAATATACTACTTCCGGTTGTGGACGTTTCGCCGAATTCTTTTCAAGTATGGCCTTTATCACGTAACAAAAGGTGGAATTCCTTGTATAGGCACTTCTCCCTGATAAGCATGCACACACATTGCCCAGAACAAGAGCAGGAGCACTCCCATCAACGCGCTTTGTTCGGGATACGGAAGCCGAGAGATTTTTCAACAATGGCTGTGTCACAATTCAGAGGCTGCACCCTTTGAAGGCTGCATACATCATCGAGGCAGTCTCATTTAAGAAAAGTAACCGTTAGATTGCAAAGTAATAAAGAAATTACAGTGTTTTACACCTCACAATGAATATCAGTCAATTTTATTACGGTTACTTTTCTTAAATATGACATCCTTGATGACGTATGCAGCCTTCAAATGCGACCTCCGGAGGACGCAGCCTCTGAAATGAGACGCAGCTCCTGTAAACAAAGGAGTATGTTTGTTTACATACTCCTTCAGCTTCCCAAAGAATCCAGCATTAAGGGAACAGTGGATGAAGTTTGTTTTTCCGGGGCAGCAACGGAGTTGCACATGTATGTTTGTTTCTTCCCGGGATTTCAGTGATTAATGCTTTAAAACAAGTCCCAGTTTGGTGCTGGATTTGCAGATCGCAGGTGGTGAGTAAAGCTACATCAGATGTCTGTGTTTTGTTGTCTGCGCGCAAGTGCATAAAATGTAAACAACACAAACGTTTTTGTTCCCTTTTTATTGATAATGATGTCGCAGCTTGCAGACGATCTCTATGCAGAAGCTGCGCGCGCTCGTGACACTTTAGCTCGGCCCACGGCAGGCACGCCTCCAGGAGCTCGGCTTTTTTCGGAAAGACTCGGTTTAGCATATCTATCTTTTATAAATATGATAAAACTAAAGACTTTTCAGAGATATGAAAGGTTGCAATACTACTCTACAGGCAAGATTAACATGAGATTGGCAGAAACTGTGTGTGACCCCCCCCCCCCCCCCCCCCCCTTTTAAAAAGTAAGTTACCTGGTTGCCTTAAAATTTTGAGTTTATTAAAATTACAAATTTGAGTCAATACAATGAAGGCAATTAGTTTAATCAACAGAAACTCAAAATATAATGTTATCTGAACTACAATAATTGAAGTTGATTTGACAAAAGAAAAAATGTTGTGATAACAAATCAGGAAAATAAATTTTTGCAGTGTAGCATATACCCTATAAAAAATGCTGGGTTAAAAACAACCCAAGTTGGGTTGAAAATGGACAAACCCAATGATTTGGTTGTTTGAACCCAGTGGTTGGGTTAAATGTTTGCCCAACCTGCTGGGCAGTTTTATTTAACTCAATATTGCTTAAAAATTACTATATGGCTGGCTTAAAATGAACCCAAAATGTTGGAAATTATCATTTTATTATGTTTATTAATAATAATTAAACAATAAACATTTATTAAATTGCTTAATAATAAATGTACGTCTTTTGATTATTATTGTTGCCTCTGATTTTTTATCTATCGATCGTCTATCTATCTATCTATCTATCTATCTATCTATCTATCTATCTATCTATCTATCTATCTATCTATCTATCTATCTATCTATCTATCCAAGACAGATCCCCTCCAAAAGCTCTAAAATGTAACATATTTTATATCTAATTTTGATATAAATCAAAACTCTACTCTCTCTCTTTCTTTATTCTCTTAGAATAGCCTATGTGTGATTCTCTGTCTTTTGCACATATTCATTCTGTGTCAAGTCACCTATCAGTGAAAGTACATCTTCTTTTCCGCAGTAATGATTCTGAGTTTATAGATTCACAAAGCAGGCCGTCAATCACGATAGTCGAGAGGTATTCACTATCTGCCGCTTCCGGTTTCACTCTGGACTCCTGCGCGCGCGAACTCGGGAAAAAAAACACATCAGGACTTTTTCTCTGTCATCCAGGAGTCTGTAATCTTCTTCAAAGTGTGGTTTGGAATGTGGTTACTGCATGATTATTCCGTTTATGGACTTAATATTGGCTTACTGAAGACTTTACAAGAAGGAAGATCACCTGTAACAGTTGACCAATGACACCTGTTGACTCCTCGGCGATGGTTTTGAGAGAAACTGTGCTATAAACAAACTACGAGGATATTTGAACGTTTGGTGAACAAGTTAAGATGAAAGTCACGGTAAATTTCGGGGAAACGAGGATTGTCGTCCCGTGTAAAGACGGTTGGATGGTACGAGATTTGATCGATCAAGCCACTCAAAGATACAAGAAGATTGTTGAACAGGTAATGTGTTGTTTTTAAGTTTGAAATCGATAACACAACCCGATAAATATTAATTTATGAGTTCGAATATTCATTATGAATTGTTTAAAAATCCTTACTTGGAGATATTTAATCGAAAATATATTAAAAACTACACCTGTTTACCGGGTGGTGAATACTACTATGACGAAGGCATGCTGCTCATGAATATTCAGACATATTTGACGCTGCTTGAGAACTTTCATGCGAGGAACGCTCATGAATATTAATCCATTCGTGCTGACGTTTCTCGCCTCATTAATATTAAAAACATGCCTTCACCATAGTAGGATTGGTAACCGGGTGTGCCCTCAAGCACAGATCACGTGATCTTGAGCTGTCAACACTGGCGTTTTTCAGATTTCTGGTTATTGTTTTGAATATTCAGTATCTTTAGACATTCCTGCAATCTGATACTGTGGCAACAGATTTGTCCTGCGCCTCAAATATGTAAATATGATCTTTAAGACTGCACAGTATATGTCTGGGAAATTGACTTAGATCGTTAGTTTCTGATACCAGTGACTTTCACTTCACTTTTGTTTGGATTTATTACAGTTTTAAACACACACACATATATATATATATATATATATATATATATATATATATATATATATATATATATATATATATATATATATATATAAAACTAATATATCCACTCTATAGTGACGGATATATTAGTGTATATATATATATATATATATATATATATATATATATATATATATATATATATATATATATATATATATATATATCCACTATAGAGGGGATCTTTGATATCAATACATGGTTATATTAGTCCTCACTGAGCACCATCCCTCTTTAACAGTGCAATGCTTGGTCACCTTTAACTATGCTAGTCCTTTTGTCCAGCTTCTCTAAATGCCAGTTGGAATAAAGCAGGACTTATGTGATGAATACAGCCATGTCATTAATCGGTCCCTATCTCCAAATGCAGGTGGCAGGCTGTGTTTGATTAGTTTGGCCTGGGCTCTCGGGCTGAGATGGTTGGCTTTATGGGAGGTTTTAGTATGCCTGACTGATGGACGTTATCGGCTGAGATTGGCTCAGTTGGATGGGATGGGCTGGTGCCAGGCGTGCTGGGGTAGACGTGGGCGCTTTATCTGTTCTGTCAACCCACCTCTTGGGTCTCGTGCGTCACTGAAGTATTGAGCCCTTCATCTATGATAGCAGTGCATCCATGATGCACTTCTCCTTGCTTAGACCTTGTGCATATTCACATACAACAAATGGGCCGTTTAGATTCTTTGATATGGGTGGATGTTTAATTTACATTTACCTTAAGATATGAGCTGTTATTAGTTTATATTATTGCTGATTTACAATGATGTCAACAAAGAAAAGGCATTATGCATTATTAATGAAGCGCAGGGTCCTGTTTTGCAAATGTGACTGTATGATTATTCAAATAAGCTTTTAAGGTGACCTATTATGCCCCTTTTTCACAAGATGTAAAATAAGTCTCTTATGTCCCCAGAGTGTGTCTGTGAAGTTTAAGATCAAAAAACCCCACAGATCATTTTTATAGCATGTTAAAATTGGCACTTTTTTGGATGAGCAAAAATGCGCTGCTGCTCCCGCCCCCTTTCAAGAAGAGGGCAGAGCTTCAAGAGCTCATGCTCCAGCATACCAACAACAACAAAACAGGACAATCTCACGCACTGAAAATGTCAGAAACTGTCAGTAGCGGTGTTCAATCGGACAATGATGCCTACAGAGCCAGAGAATATTTGCTGCATGAAGATAGAACAGGTCACTTTTGATTAATTCAGTCAAATTATAGAATTAATTTCTTTAAAAACCATACTAACCCCAAACTTTGAATGTACCAGAGCAAATATGTCTTTAGTGAAATATAAAACTATATGGTATTTTGAAAAAAAAAAAGAGCTTCAATTATTAGTATTATTGTTATTATTATTTTATTTACTGCTTTTGGCAGACAACGACGACATCAAAAAAAAAAAAAAAGTCTGGGACAAAAAGTGGTCTTTATGACAATTGACAATGAAAATTGTTGCAGAAGAGGAGAAAGTTTTTATTAATTTTTGAATAAAGTTATAAAGACAAACTTTTGTTTTCTTTTGGAAAACTGACGCACTGATGAATCGTTCATAAGACCAAGAACATATATGCTAAGAAAAAAGTAAAGTTTTGGTTTCATGTTGATGTTAGACAGAGTGCTTGAAAAAACTGGTCTCAAAAAATTGATTCGACTCTCCAACACTATAACAGAGACAAGCTATTTTAAGGAGTGTGTTTAAGTATTCACTTGTCTGTACAAAGCCTAAGTGTGTTTTGTCATGCTGTGACTACAGGAAATCTACATCATTCTATATTCTGAGCTGCGGCTATGCTTCTGAAAATATAGTTAGTAGCCCGTCTACTCCCCAAAAGCAGTCCTATAAGAACACTGAATTAAAAGTGTCCGTCCCACTCAAGATCTTACTGACCGGTTTAGATTAACTGACATCAGAGGAAAACTGCTTTATTATCCTGCCATAGCTGGGCTCTGCCGGGCCACTGCTAACCTCTGAGGATGGCTGGAGAGCTGACTTGGCAGGCAGCACTGCTGAGATCACTACACACGGCACACTTCCAAGAGCACAAAGCCATCGGTGTCAGCAGACATCACTACAACAAATTGCCCTGGCTTTAAATGTCACAATGGGTATGCAATATCAAGTCCTATAAGACCGTTCCTATGCATATGCTGAAAAATGAACCTATTTACTTTCTTAAAGGGGTCGTGGAATGAGTTTAAAAAAAAAAAAAAAATATTATATTAAAGTGTTCCTTGAGGTTCACATATAATGTTACTAAATGAGGATAATGTTTTATAATGAGGAGGATGTTTTAAGCTATGACAGTTGAAGGATGTTTAATGGTACAAAGACCTCTAATATGTTAAAGGGGTCCTTGATTATAATTTCACTTTTTTAACTTTAGTTAGTGTGTAATGTTGCTGTTTGAGCATAAACAACATCTGCAAAGTTGCGACGCTCAAAGTTCAATGCAAAGGGAAATATTTTCTGTTACAGAATTTGCTTTTTAAGGACTGCAACAAATGGCTGGTAGGGACTACAATGAGCTTTTTCTCAGGTTGGTGATATCACAACCCCAAAATTTACATAAACCCTGTCTTTTTCAGACTGTTCATAACTTTTCATAAGATTGGTCTAATTTGACCAAGAGTAAGACTGATTTCCCTTTGGCTAACAGCTAGTTGCTCATACTAGTTCTTAAGACAGTCTTAACTTAATGGCTATGTTTAAGCAACTGACCTCAGATTATAAAGGTAAAATGGGTTGCAATTAAGACAGTTTTTGGCCATAATTGATTAATGACTTTAAGATCGAAGCAAATGCAAATTGCCATTGTTGTTGTGCATTCCGTGATTGCAAAATGTAAGTCTTTTGAGTTGTTTTATCAAAAATGTAAGTGTAATCACTTAGAAAAGTAATTGCACACCTCTCCTCAATAAGCCGCGTGATTTGACGTATTGTAAAACTGTTCAGGATTAATTACATGCTGACATTTAATACTTTGTGTTAGGGGTTTGTTCAGATTATTAACCCTCAGTATACACCATTGTAATTATAATGGTCTTGCCTTTGCAAAAAACAAAAACTCTAATTAAAGTTTGTAGCTGTGAGGAATCATTTACAATTAGTGCATATTGAAATTACTTCTCAGTTCTCAAAGATGGAGAGGCTGATTACTGGGTTTGTTTGACATTTGAGACCGAACAGCTTCTCAGAACTTCCTGCTGTTTAATGCACAGGTAATCAGATCTTGTATTTTTGGTTTTCTCATAGTGTTTTAGGAGATTTGTGGGAGAAAGAACAAAAAGACACAAATTAGTAGAGCTACATGATTCTGGATAAATCAAGATTTAGTTTGTTTAGAGATCATGATTCTCCCATGATTCTGAATAGGCAATACAAAACAAAATAACATGTAATTTATTAGATGTTCTGACAAAATGCTGCAGTCTATTTAAAACAACAACAACAACAACAACAACAAAAAAAACCTCAAAAAAATAGATTTGAAATTTATTTACAAATAGATTTGAGTTTAATTTTTTTTTAATTGGTTTGAATGAATGATTCAATGACTCGCTCATAAAGACTTCACTTGTTTCATTGCTGGATGAATCAGTGTTTTTGAACGAATTTCTTGAATGAATGATTCAATGACTCACTCATAAAGACTTCACTTGTTTCATTGCTGGATGAATCTGCGTTTTTGAACGAATCTCTTGAATGAATGATTCAATGACTCGCTCATAAAGACTTCACTTGTTTCATTGCTGGATGAATCAGTGTTTTTGAACGAATCTCTTGAATGAATGACTCAATGACTCATTCATAAAGACTTCACTTGTTTCATTACTGGATGAATCTGCGTTTTTGAGCGAATCTCTTGAATGAATGATTCAATGACTCACTCATGAAGACTTCACTTGTTTCATTGCTGGATGAATCTGCGTTTTTGAACAAATCTCTTGAATGAATGATTCAATGACTCACTCATGAAGACTTCACTTGTTTCATTGCTGGATGAATCTGCGTTTTTGAACAAATCTCTTGAATGAATGATTCAATGACTCGCTCATAAAGACTTCACTTGTTTCATTGCTGGGTGAATCTGCGTTTTTGAACGAATCTCTTGAATGAATGATTCAATGACTCATTCATAAAGACTACACTTGTTTCATTGCTGGATGAATCTGCGTTTTTGAACGAATCTCTTGAATGAATGATTCAATGACTCACTCATAAAGACTTCACTTGTTTCATAACTGGATGAATCTGCGTTTTTGAACGAATCTCTTGAATGAATGATTCAATGACTCACTCATAAAGACTTCTCTTGTTTCATAACTGGATGAATCTGCGTTTTTGAACGAATCTCTTGAATGAATGACTACCGTAACTATGTAATCAATACAATCTTTATTTGAAGCATCAAGTTACTTTCAAAAGGTGATTCACTCTATTTTGATCACTACCGTAGACATCAGTGTTTATATCCGAATTATAAGCTTTTATTCCAGTATTTCTGTGATCATTCAAATTATTGTAACAGAAATAATGATACTGTGGTTGAAAAGACTGTGAAGCTGTTTCATACCTATACAGTTGCTCTTGCTGGGTCAGTCCCAACGCCAATGCAGATTTGAAGGTTCGCTGTGATCATACTTGTCAAAGTTTTAACTCTTTCCCCGCAAGCAATTTTGAAAAAAAAAGTTGCCAGCCTTTTTGATCATCTTCACCAAATTTTCATGTCCCCCAGAATTCATACGGATTCACAACGATGATCAAAACCCAGATAGAGTTGATCTAGTCTATCAAAACCCCCAAAGCTTCCCAGTCCTGTAGCTTGTCCTGGGTCGACATTTCATTCGGTAACAATGGGCAATTATGCTGTTTAATGTTGATGGTCGCATTAATTTACATATGCGTATGATTACATATGCCATCGCTTGTTTCTGCTGCTTCTTCGCTTGTGTTTTGATCAGGAGATTCAGTACTCTTTCAGAAGATGTGTAATAATTGCACCCTACCATATAACAGTAAAACAAAACAAAAAAACATGGAAAGCCAGAAAATTCCGTCAGTGGCATGGAAATAGTTAATAAACAGCTGATAGAATAAGATTGTGTGGGTGTTTGAATCAAGATTGCGATCTTTTTACTGATTAATCATGCAGATCCACAAAATAATCAGTTTTCCGTAGCTTCTCACATACTCCATATTTTTTAGTTTCTTGTTATTGGCATAATGTAATGTTATTAATAATGAATCTGTATTAATATTTCCAGCTTTAAATGTCTAAACGGTTTCTTTGTTCCAGTGTTATGGGAGCTTGTGTGTGTAAAAAGCACCAGGTGCGTTGTGTTCATCCAAAGCAAATGTTGCTCAGATGGTTTCATGAAGCTGAAAACAGTCCCAGCGGACATATCTGCCTAAACAGCATGAACACTTTTCCACACCAGCAGGGTGGATGCAAACTGCTGCTTCCTGTTGAGACTGAAGCAGAGAAAGCGCTTTCACAAAAAAATATCAGTGTGTGTTAATCTGGGTTGAATTGAGAGTCACTGTTTCTTTCTGGATTGGAGGAACTGCCTTTTTTCGGTGGTCAGATGGTATCAGCTTCCGTTTTAACATGTTTTTTGAAGGATTGAAGCTGCGTCTTTGATAGCGGCTCCCTAAGGCCCGCAAATTATATACAATATATATCCCGGAAAGTGCGTGAGAGAGAAGCTTTGTATCCACATGGTATTAAGATGCCTAATGTTTGTGATCCAATCACAAGTGGTCAGCCAAGACACATTACTGTTTACATCTGGTATCATGTGTTTCAAATGCATCTCCTGTGACTACCAGCATTCTTATTTTGTCACACCTAACATCTTTTTTGGAGCATGAATTCTATTGCAAGAACGACCCCATGTTATGTGGCTTACTAAAATATAATATAATATAATATAATATAATATAATATAATATAATATAATATAATATAATATAATATAATATAATATAATATAATGTAATGTAATGTAATGTAATGTAATACAATATAATATAATAGGGTGTGGAGGCCTTTTGAGTTTTTACAGGATGGGATGTCTGGAAACTTATACTTCTATTGAAGCAAGAACATCTGACGATCTATACAAATGTGTCACATGATCAATGAAACAAGTTTACTTACTACTTATGTCACTTCCATAATAATTTGGAACACAGTGTATTTCTAGGTGACTAATATGATAAGTGGGAGATTTAGTAGTGGTTAATGTTTTCTTATGCTCATTTAAAAGAGTTTCTGTTAAAGGGTTAGTTCACCCAAAAAATGAAAATTATGTCATTAATGACTCACCCTCATGTCGTTTCAAACCCGTAAGACCTCCGTTCATCTTCGGAACACAGTTTAAGATATTTTAGATTTAGTCCGAGAGTTTTCTGTCCCTCCATTGAAAATGTATGTACGGTATACTGTCCATGTCCAGAAAGGTAATAAAAACATCATCAAAGTAGTCCATGTGACATCAGTGGGTTAGTTAGAAGTTTTTGAAGCATCGAAAATGCATTTTGGTCCAAAAATAACAAAAACTACGACTTTATTCAGCATTGTCTTCTCTTCCGGAATCCTTTCCATTGAATTGGTTCCATTGAATCCTTTCATCTGTCGGCGTTGGTAATGCACTTTTACGTCGTTGTTTTTGGCGATTAGGACATCCGCGACATGCACACTTGTACACCATTTTAAAAAATATAGCAATACCAAAATACAAACAATGTAGAATAGCTTGACTACAGCGTGCGTCTCCCTCAGACTGTAAACGAAGCTTGGGCGCACCAGATAACATGTCAGCAGCGTCTTACATCAGCAGCGTCACTGCGGAGTCGTGAACCCGGATTGACAACAGACCCGGAAGAGAATACAATGCTGAATAAAGTCGTAGTTTTTGTTATTTTTGGACCAAAATATATTTTCGATGCTTCAAAAATTTCTAACTAACCCACTGATGTCACATGGACTACTTTGATGATGTTTTTATTACCTTTCTGGACATGGACAGTCTACCGTACATACATCTTCAGTGGAGGGACAGAAAGCTCTCGGACTAAATCTAAAATATCTTAAACTGTGTTCCGAAGATGAACGGAGGTCTTACGGGTTTGGAACGACATGAGGGTGAGTCATTAATGACATAATTTTCATTTTTGGGTGAACTAACCCTTTAACAGAAACTCTTTTAAATGAGCATAAGAAAACATTAACCACTACTAAATCTCCCACTTATCATTAATCTTGCACATAAAACACTAATTTAGCATTTACTCTTGCTTTTGAGTGCTATGGGCAAAGCATGCTGGGAAATAGAAAAATTTCAGTTAATCTTAAGTTTGTCTAAATTAAAAAATAAGAAGTTCTTAAAACTCAAAACAGTTCCGTTTGCTTAAAATATATCAGTTCCGTGAACTTGAAAGAAAAAAGTGCCAAATACTCAAAAATGTTGATTTGACTAAACTAATTTAAGTTTGACCTACTCAAACCAATTAATTATTTTGAACGTTAGAGTTTACAGTGTACAATAAACATTCAGATTTTTGTTTTTAAAGAAAGTGTTTGTTTGTTTTGTTTCTCGTATCTTTTTTAGATAACTGGTATCAATCTCAGACAGGTTTAAGTAGTTTTCCAGGTCGTCTTAGGTAAATGTAAAACCTAAAGAGGTTGTTCCACATTATTAAGCAAGTCACTCATCTAATATGGGAAGGAAGAAAGATCTTTCTAAAGATGAAAAGCATGAACTAATATTTTGCAAAAACTGAATAGAGATTGTCGAACTGTTAAATGATTTGTGAGTAATTTAAAGCACAAAAGAACTCGGTCAGACACTTATTAAGTGAAGTTTCTGTCAAACAAATGAAATGTATTAAAAGGGCTATAAAAAAGCCACCGTTGAGCAGCAAACAGGTATTTGAAGCTGCTGGATTTTCTGGATTCTGGCAGTTGTGTGTAAAGTTGCATTTCAGCCACCCCTAACCAAAACTTACAAAGAGAAACGAGATACTAAAAAGATACGAGAAATAAAACAAACAAACAAACAAACAAACAAACCATTTCTTTAAAAACTAAAATCTAAATGTTTATTGTACTAAAATCATACTGATATATAATTTGAACACAGTGTAGCACAGAAACGTGTATTCTTAAATATTAGTTTTAATGTCAACTTTTTTTTTAGAAAAAAATTCCAAATCCATGCACTTTGTGTTTATACCCACATATTTTAAATATTTATGCAATGTTTTTATTTTATTTTATTTTATTTTATTTTATTTTATTTTATTTTATTTTATTTTATTTTATTTTATTTTTATAAGTGTCAGAAAATAAATATTTATATTTTTCATTAAACAATGAGTTTTTATGATTCAAATAAATATTTTACACAATTTATTAGATATTTTATTAGGTTTTTCATTTGCATTAATGTAAGTCCATGGAAGCTATGAATGTGTACCCTTTTGGTGCAAAATATACTATTTTCTTTGATTTCACCCAAGACTATCACAGATCATTCACAGTTTTGACCGAACTTCATCTAGGTTTCTGTTCTATATTACACATTTTGAAGTTCACAGTGATAAAACATTTAACATTGTCTGCTGTATAACATTTAGCATTATGGCATGACTTGATGATTTTAAGATTTATTGTCATGTCTGTCAACAGATTCATTGAGGTTTCAGCTGAAAAAAGGCGTTGACCTGGATCTGTTATGTCATCATGCGTTACTAGCCAAACACGTTCTTTTAGATCATTGTAGTGTTTCTTTTTCCAACCCAAGTAGGAAAGTTGTTGGGTGAGTTTGTTTGGTAATGAGCTGATGGTATTCAAACTATGACAAACTAACCCATCTGACTTATCTTATCTGGTTACATGTGTACACATGATTGTATGCATTCCCACCGTAAATTTTCAAGTTCTCATTCGACCTGTAACCCGTCTCGTCAAGGTCAATGAAGGAAAATCATTGCAGCCATTTGATATGTTTTGTGAAATATTATTATAATTTAAAATAACTTCCCCCTCCCTCTTTTTATTTATCATAATATGATGGCAAAAGTAATTTTTGCCATCCATTACTCCAGTCTTCAGTGTCACTTGATCCTTCAGAAATCATTCTAGACCATGTTGGGATGCTTTAGAAAAGAGGAAGAGTTGTTGTTTTATGACGGACTGCTTCACAAACGAGGGTCAATTCAATGCTGCACAAAAGATTAACAACATAAATTTATCCACTAACCATTCAGAAACATCAGTTTCATTCTAAAAGTTGTAACTTCTTCCTGAGTCTCTCCATCAGTGTCGACTCCGGTTTGAACAATGTAAGGCTGAACACCGTTACTGACAATCCTCATTTTGGCTGCATGAGATTCTCCAGCTTTGTTGTTGTTGAGCAACTGAAGCGTAAGCTGTTATGCTGTGTTCACACTAAACGCGAATAGAGCGTCTGGCGAGAATGATTTCAATGTTAAGTCAATGTAAAGACGCGTTTACGCACGTCTGGAGGTCTCGCGGCACGAATGAGGCGTTTAGCGCGGCGCGGAAGACGCGAATTCGCCTCATTCGCGCGTCTTCATGACGCGAATTGAGCGTTTCGCGTCATACGCGCGTTATGCGCGAATGCTGCTTTTTGTGCATTTAGCGTTTAACGCGAATTCGCGTCTGATGCCCGAGTTGAAAAATGTGAACTTTGGCGTAAATTCGCGCCGCGTTAACCAATCAGGAGACTGCTTGCTGCTGTGGCGGCAGGCCCGCCCGGAGTCACTCATTCAAAATGGAGGAACGACTGATATTATCAGTAAGCAGTCACCCAGAGATTTATGACACAAGTTCATACTTCAGACAGGAATAAAAAGGACCTCGCTTGGAAGAGTGTCGGTGAGGAGATTGGGCTACCTGGTAAGTTGTAAATACACATTTCACTTTTGAGTCACGTACACGTTTATCGACCCGCGGCCTTCCCGCGACGCTGACCCCTACGCCGCTGTTCTGCTCTCCAGAGCAAATACAAAGCGGTAGTTCTCTCGATGAACGCACGATCAACATCAGCCATCTTGCAAACAGACAACCGCCTAGCACTTGCCCCTCCCACAAGAAGCGGATTTCGCCTCGGACGCGCGTCAATTTCGCTTCAAACGCTTGTTTTTTACGCGCGTCTATTTCGCTCTAGACGCGCGAATGCATTCAAAATGTTCAAGCGGCAAACTAGACGCGGTAGACGCGAATTTGACGCTCTATTCGCGTTTGGTGTGAACGCAGCATTCAAGCTCTGCCCTCTTCTGGAAAGGGGGCCGAGAGCAGCAGCTCATTTGCATTTAAAGAGAGAAAAAACGGCGTGTTTGTGCTCACACCCAAATAGGGTCAAATTTGACAAGCTATAATAAATGATCTGTGGGGTATTTTGAGCTGAAACTTCACAGACACATTCTGGAGACACCAGAGACTTGTATTACATCTTGTAAAAGGGGTATAATAGTTCCCCTTTAAAGCAAAAGGCACTCAAGGTCATGCTGAATAAAAGAAAAATGCCTTATATTCATAACATCACACAGCCACTCATAGTTTATCTGATTCTTTGTGCTTTGTGGATTGTATGTATCAGTCTGTGCTGTAACGGTTTTAATGCGCTGTAGAATTAAACCTTTGAGCAACAGGAAACTCACACCTTTTGCAAATTTGGGGGCCGAGAGCAGCAGCTCATTTGCATTTAAAGAGAGAAAAACGGCGTGTTTGTGCTCACACCCAAATAGGGTCAAATTTGACAAGCTATAATAAATGATCTGTGGGGTATTTTGAGCTGAAACTTCACAGACACATTCTGGAGACACCAGAGACTTGTATTACATCTAACATGCTTCAAATTGCATGAAACTCGACACACACATCAATATGTCAACCAGTAGACATGGACAAAGCCATAGAAATGGGCGTGGTGGAGGGGCTCAGTAGCGCCACCTTTTGACAAAAGTGGGGGGTTAGTTTTTCCTACAATCACCAAACTCGGTACACATATTGTTCTCATCAAGCCGGACAATTTTCTAATTTACATTCATTAGCTCCGACCAACAGGAAGTCAGCTATTTTGGTTTGAATGTTAATTTTTTGAAAAAACAGGCTATGAATTTTATACTACTGCTCCTACAGGGTTTATCCAATTTACACCAAACTTTTTTTAACTTGTTGCTAACACATTGAAGTTGTTTAATTGCAAACGGATTTTGGATATCTCAAACGGTTTGGCCGTGGCGAGGCAACGAATTTATGGCAAGAAAAGGGAAACAAAGTGTTATAACTTCTGCATACATTAATTGATTTTGATGAAACTTCGGCTTAGTCTTCGTTGTACAAGGCTGATCACATGGATGTGACTATTGTGATTCAAAGTAATAGCGCCACCAACTGGAAGCAGAAAATGTGTCACTTTCAGCATACATTGAGATCACCCTCTTATTTTTACCTGATTTGCTTCAAAATTCATCAGAATAATGTTAAAACTTGGCACATGTAATCCTTTGAAAATGGGCAGGGAGGAGGGGCTCTATAGTGGCACCTTGTAGTGCAGTAAATGTGGAGTGAATTTGACATAGTCCTTTGATGTTTAACCGTTTTAAGTGCCTATTGCCCGCTGTGCACAGTTGCCCTGAAGCCACCGGGGTGGCGGTGCCACCGGGCTTGGGCCCGCCATCGCTGCTCGCAGCTATATTTGTCATTACTTCCTTAGTTTCCATACATTCATCCACATGAAAACATCAGATGGACATTAAAGCAGCTATTGTTTCCTAATCATGACTAAAAGGATTTGTGGCTGAACAAATGTTGGTCGTTTCAGCTAGCCAATAGCTAATTTGCATGTGCTATCTTTTTCATAATGACGATGTTCTCAAATAAAGTGAGATATTAAACATTAAGCAATAGGAGACTGTGTGTTGCAGTGAGTTTTATTACGGTAAAGTAGCGGCAACAACATAATAAAGACACAGATGCTGAATAAATAAATTGATTACGAAATATAATCAATAACAATTATTCTGTGGCTCAGCCAATCAGATTTCAGAGTCAAAACTAGCCTAGTCATTTAATAATTATAATAAATATAATATATGACATCTCTATCTGCTAATATTTTTTGTGTATCCTTTGATTTACAGAAATATGATTTGTAATAAATGTAAGAACAAAACTGCATGTTGTCCGTCCAAAACTTCCAAATTCCTCTGATTAGTCTCTTGTATTGTTGTTGAACGGGGGACTTCACTGATGGACCTATTGTTTTCAACAGGATGGGGAATTCCTGGTACGAACGCACCATGTGGAGTACGAGGACGGGGGGATCCTGGACCCAGATGACATGCTAACAGACCTGGTGGAGGACAAAGACAAGGTAAGCCTACCGTGGTACCTATACACAAACACTAGAGCTGGACTGAGAGTTTTTTCTCTTTGTTGCTTTGAACAGTATATCTAGCATGTTTATCACGAAAATGTGTGGTAAACCCGTTCAAATGTAGTTAAGTTTGTCTGGAAGTGGCAAACCACATAGCTTGTCTGTAGCAGTGGCCTGTGGTGGACCTCTGAATTGAGCTCCCTCTATGAGTTTAGGTGTTTCATGTTTTGAAAGCTTTATTATTTCTAACAGTTGTTTGGATATTTTTAATAATAATAATCGTCCTATTTTCGGACCGTTAGTCAGTAAACAGTGGAGCTGTTATGATTGTCACAGACAAAGGATGTTTAGTCTGTAATTAGCTCATCTATTTTGACGCATTCATGCTGATTTTTGGACCAGCTATGAGCATTATTGGTCTGCGTTATTGCATTAACAGGGTAATCAGCCAGGCACAGCAACATGGGTCCTGTTTATACCTGGTATTAAAATGCGTTTGGTCGATTGGATCACAAGTAGACGAGGGAGACACATACCTGTTTACACCTGGTGTTTTAAAGGTCCCGTTTTACGTGGTTTTTTGAAGCTTTGATTGTGTTTATAGTGTGCAATATAACATGTGTTCATGTTTCACGTGTAAAAAAACACAGTATTTTTCACATAATTTACTTATTTGTATACCGCTGTTTCCACTGTCATAAAAACGGGCTGATGACTTCCTTGTTCTATGAAGTCCCTCCTTCAGAAATACGTAACGAGTTCTGATTGTGCCAGCGGTTCCTGTGTTGTGATTCGACAGCTCTGAGCGAACCTTGCCCGGAAAGGTCACGCCTCTTACCATAACGTGGAGATGCACGCGCTCAGTGTTATTGTAAACATGTCTTTAATTTTACCCTATCAATTTGAGCCGGAATCAGACCCAGTGATTGGACTGCGGGATGAAAATAACAGCGTTTCGACGACATGGCGACAAACACACTCTACAAACGCAACTCTTGTGTATTCCTGTGGGCAGAGGTTAGTCAAAAAACTGTTTTAGTGACGTCATTAAAGAAGGAAGTAGAGGGATGTAGTCCAAACTGGCCGTTCGATGTAGGCGACTTCTGTTAAATAAAATATCTCGCTTGGCATTGAACTTTGAGCTTTAAAATTTTACAGATTTTATTTATACTCTAACAACAACATTACACACTAACTAAAGTTTGAAACATGGGATCGCGAAGAACGGGACCTTTGATCTGTCTCTTTTGTCCACTTTCAACCACTTCTGTCCTGATTTCTTTCAGGGGCAGGTAAATGAATGGGTTTTTTCAGATCTTTCGATCAAATGGACAAAATAAGCTTATGCAATTTACATATGAATTGAGACGACGGAAAACATACGGAGAGTGTCAGCTTTAAGGCCCCGGTATACTTCAAACGAAATCGAAGAACGAGCTGATGTGACGTCATTTCGAACTAAATCAGGCCAAAACGAAGTTCATTTTGTGTTCTTTTTGGAAGTTCAAAACGGCTTGCCAAAGCGAACTTTCAGGAAAAGTTCGCTCCAGCTGCAAAACACCTTCATACTTCCATTGGTCAGTGATGATAACGTAACAGGAGGTGTGCGCCGAGGCTCCGCCTTCACTCCCGTGGACCGCGTCTTTGACTCATTTCGTCTGTAGAGTTTGTCGAGGTAAGATCTCCGCGGGTGAAAACATGAACACACTGGAAAGCCGCTTTATAGTACAAAATGAGGCATGATTTTATAGTTAAAAAATGAGGCACTAACACTGTTTTTCATGTTTGATACTGTAAAGCTGCTTGAATTTAAGCAATCTATTGAATAAAGTGCTATATGAAGACGTGCTAACATACCCATGTTGTTATGGTCAGACGCTTTTCTTATGCTTTCTATAATAAATGCTTGCCGTTTTCTCATTTTTGTTGTGTTTATTTTGTGGGCGGCGTCAGATGTTCGATTACAGTATATCGCTGGTCTCGTATTTTGAACTTCGTTTTACCCCTAAACGAAGAACGAAAAAGAACTTTGTTTGAAGTATACCGGGGCCTTTAGTTTCTGCTCTGACAGCCGCAAGACCCGCCGAAAGCTGTGAGTGTGTGTTGGAAATCAGGAATGTTGAGAGAACATTGTGCTTGGTACATTTTTCATCTTCAAACCAAACTTGGGTCTTCCCATAATGTTTAGGCAATAGGTCAGTAAGCGGAGAGTAGTTGGTCCTTTGTGGCTGTTCGAACACATTTGACCTCATGAGCGTCTACGCTACAAAAGCAATCTGGATGACATGCTGAATGTGTTTTCGACTACCTCTGGAACTGGTCGAAAGTGGACAAGCTCAAAACATTTTAGACCCCGTTTACACCTGTATTTGTGATCTGACCAAAACGCATCTTAATACCAGGTGTAAACAGGGCCATGGAGGCAGTACCTTCTTTCACATGACTTGTTAAGGAGAAAAATAAAATGTTTCCTCCTCCTGAGAGTGTAATCGACTTTATAGATCTCAAAGCCTGCAATTAAAAAAAAAATACTGTAATATGTTTAAAGTCTGCCAAGTTTTTGCTGAGCTGTCTGGACATTCATAAACTTATAGTAGCAGTGGGAACTAGCAAAGCAAGTTTAGCTGAGACTTGTTTAGCCTGCCTTCCTTGCCTTGAGCGGATTGGTTTACACACCAATGACATCATCACTGTTTAAGTTTAGAACCAGTTTGGCAGCATTTACATTTATTTTTTTTTTTTTATCTTACTTTTTTTTGTTTTTCTTTTTGTATAACAAGCTCTGAAACAATATAAACTCACAGCCCTAACTGAATGACTTAAGCTTGTTGAATAACTACATCTGCCCAGCATAATATTAATGTGTTTTTTATTCATATTAATGTTAATACTCATTCCATTTGTGTGATAAATGTCCATTTTGCATAGCATAATCTCATAAATTGTTATAAATTCAAATGATAACCATAATAATAAGTCTAGTTGCATAAATGGAACAAATTATAAATCCTTGGTCAGCTGGAGCTGAATAATTACTAATAAAATATTCATATGGCATTCAGAGCAGCTGAATAATGATTAAGCCACTTTCTTTCATTTGAATTTGGATCATTTTATTAGGAATTAAATTTTTCTGGCGGAGAAGTTAGTGGCAGAATGTTATTGGGAACATTGGGAAAGGATGTGATATTTCACTCTGAGCAACTTTATAATTTATTTATTGTTTTATTCATATAAACCCTGTGCTTTTGTTGTGTTATAGGTATAAATTATCTGCAGATGCTGACACATGAGGATGCATGAAAATTAAGCACACATGCATATTATAGGGCGGATTAAGTTATTCATAATTTATAATTTTTCATTAATGTTACTGATGCCATGGAGTTGCTAGGCAGTTGTTTAGGTGTTCTGAATATTGTGTGTGTTTTAAGTATATTGCTATGTAGTTATGATGTTCTGGGTTGCTAAGTGGTTGCTCACTCTAAAATCCTTAATATCTCTAGATGTTCCATATAAACCAGTGAGGTTTACACTTACAATAAGTAATAAACCAACTCACCTGATTAGGGGTGTGCGATATATATTGTCTACAATAATATCATGATTGTTGTTTTAACCATGTGCAATCTGACATTATCGAGTATGTCCCTCACTTTACAAAAACACAGTTAGAGAGTGCACAATACACTACATGATAGGGCTGGACGATTAATCGAAAAGTAACCGAAACCGAAATTCAGAACCTCTAACCGACGTAATTTTCCCATGTCGCTTATTTCGTTCTTTTTAATCCTGTTAATACTTTACCCTTAAAAACATTACCACGTGTGTAGCCACATGACTCCGCCCCGTCCAGTCAGTGGCATAAAAGCAAAACACGGAGGTGAACGCCGGTTCAACACACGCGCGTGAGCCTTGCGTCTTCACTAAACTTTGTCAGTTGTATTTGTTTTAAGGTTTGTACATTCAAGCGATTAGACGATCGGATGTATTATTATTCCGAGCTACGCGCTCGCGCAGCTGCAGTGTGCAATCTGTAAGAAATGTTATGAAGCATAGATAAAATAACTGCTGAAATTGAGCTGTTATGTTAGATCACTCTTTAAATAGGAAAAAATATCCCACCTTTTAATAGTCAGTCATATTTACAGTACAAACCTTGTCAGTGAACTATGAGGGCAAAAAAACAAACAAACAAACAAACAAACAAAATAATCGTTCATTAATCGTAATCGAGATGAAATGTTCAATTAATCGAGGTTTTGATTTTAGGCCATAATCGTCCAGCCCTACTACATGATGTAGTCTAGTGGGTTAGACTAGTGTGCCTCTCACACTTAGAGTCCACAATTTCACTGCATGATTTAGTATATTTAGTAAAAATACCTCTATATGCATTTTATATTTATATAATTTAATATAGTTAATCAGTATCACACGAAGAGTGCCATTTTTTTCTCCAAATACAAGCATGATTGCAAATGTGATATTGATTTTATACAACAGTTCAATAAACAAGAAGTTAATATTAAGTGGCTTACATTTTAGACACAATATTGCCTGTTTTTGCTCTATTTCACCAACGAAAATACTTACAAACAAAGCCACAGGACTGTTTTGCATCTTTGAGCCATGCATGGCAGTCTTTTGTTACCGAATGAATGAATCGCTTGAATGAATGATTCAATGACTCACACATTAAACAGTCAAATGCTTCATTCCTAAATGAATCAGCCATTTCTATGAAACGGTTGAAACTCTGTAGCCGCGTCTCATTTCACAGGCTGCGTCCTCCGGAGGTTGCATTCATCAATAAGGATATCTTATTTAAGAAAGTAACCATAATAAAATTGACTGTTATTCCTCGTGAGGTGTAAAATACTGTAATTTCTCTCTTACTTTGCAATCTAAAGGTTACTTTTCTTAAATGAGACCACCTCGATGATGTATGCAGCCTTCAAATGTGACCTCCGGAGGACACAACCTTGTGAGACGCAGCTAATGACTCGCTTATTAACGGTGACTTGCAGCCACCTACTGGCGGTTTTAATTTCACATTTAAAGTATCTTTTAATTTTGTAAATAATTTCAAAATATCAATATTCAACGTTTTATGTTTAAAACATCAAAAATTCAAAATGCATGCTAAATGCATTTGTGTCCCCTCTGAGCTGCATTAAACAGTCTGTGTATGGCTGTCTGTCTATGGCGGTCCTAAACCTGACAAGGTACCAACACAATTAACACACTCAGCAAAATATCAAATTATCGTTATCGATGAAATATCGAGATATCTTTTTTTTTTTTTTTTTTGGTCAATATCGCACACCCCTACTCCTGATTTAGATGTTATTCATGTCTGTAGCACAGTTATCACTGGATGAGATGTTTGCTGAGGTTTAATACCTAGTGTTAGGGGTTTGTTCAAATTACTAACCCTAAGCAACAGCAAAAATGATGATTTCATTAGTATTTTTGTTTCAAGAGAATTTTGATGGCTAAAATGGCTGTCTAGGTAAACAGCTCTCTTAGTTTTGGAACAGAGCGTTTTAAAACGGCTTATTGGCAAACTTTCTGCGTGAAATTTAGGCTGCATAGGAAATGAGGAAAACTTTTTACTCTTTAACTTGCTGCTATTGATTCCTGCATGATATTGCATTCTAAACGCATTTTTCTTTTTCTTCCTGAAAGTGTTTTCCTTCCATTTAGACTGAAAAACCATTCTTGCAAACCCATTTTTCACACTGACCGGGCCCATTATTGCCCATTATGCAGTCAAGCGGCTTTCGTCTCTGTTATAATAATCTTTATCATCCCTTGGAAACATTCCACCGAGACGAGGTCTCACCGTTAGTAGCGAATGCTAATCAACTTTAATGCAAAGCCAGTGCGAGGGAGTCACAGCATCTTCATTAGACCGTTCTTCACCTCCTACGGAGGTTGATTAGGGCGAAGTTGCCATGGCGATGGAATCAGATTACGGCCCCACCCCTGCTCTGATGCCCATTAACCCCCAGCAGGAAATGATGGCGCTTGGCTTGACCCCCGGGCCCTGCCCATGAATATTCAGCGCGAGATGATGAATGACGTTAATGCGTAGAGTTGCTGTAGCTGAGCCCCTGGTGGACTCTGGGAGACGGAGAGGTCATGCTAGGAGGACTTGCCACACTGTTTCCTTTAGTCAATTATACGCTTAATCACTCTAGTTCTTCTCTTTTAAATTTATTACTCTGTTTTTTTTTTTTTTTTTGTGGTGGTATTATGAACTTTCACTAATTTTGGGTTGATTATGATGTTCTTTGGTGTCTCCTTGTGTGGGTAGATGTCTGAATGAGATGATCATTTACTTGCCTTCATGTTGGACCAAATCTGATTGTGTATGATTTTCTTTTTCCAGTGGAATACAAAATGAGTTAAAGGGGACCTATTATGCAAAATTCACTTTTATATTGTTTTTGAACATATTTATGTGTCTGCAGTGTGTGTACACAGCCACCCTATTGTGGTAAAAATCCATCCGTTTGTTATTTTAACCATAAATCTGACCATAAACCATAAAAAACGTAAAGCTGTTAAGGAATGTGCTCCAATGTGACGTCACATTGAAACAGGCCCCGCCCATGACTGGCGACAATCTGCCCTATTAGCTTAGCTCCTCCCCCGAGTGAGCTGTACACAATCTGCCATGTTTATCTCCTCATCAGAGCATTTAACAGCAGCATTCAAGTAGAAATATATTCTTATTTAAGCTACTAAAGTTATTCGCTCGAGCAGTGAGTGATTTTCTGTTTTTCTTTTGTTGTTTGGTTCATATTAACAGCAGAAGGTACTGTATATTATGCTGCTGTCACTTTAATGCACAGATCTAATATACACATGCACTTTCTTTCCCTGCTGTTTGTTTACATAATAGCTGACTGTGTTTTTGTGAACTTTGTGTGTTTTTGACATAACCTTGTGTGTATTTGACAGTTTAAGCGCAATAACACATTAAAGAGAACTTAGTTTGATACTCACACGCCATCTGACAGGCAGCTTTCTGTGCGCATGCTTCGGATGTTTGCGCTCAGAAAACCATAAATCAGAAGTTTAAAATGATATGGCTTTAAAATGAATGCAGATAATAACTTTTGTGATGATAAAGAACTGCAATATCACGTTAGTTTGACCGCAGTATATTAGTCAAAAACAGATGTTTTGTTCGTTTTTGGCAGAGAGGCACGAGCTGTACAGGCTGGAAAAGCAGGGCGGGGAGCAGCAGCTCATTTGCATTTAAAGACACGTGCGAAAACCGCATGCTTCAGCTCAAATGGGCATTTACAACATGGTATAATGAATGATCTGTGTGGTATTTTGAGCTGAAACTTCAGACACATTGTCGGGACACCTGAGACTTATATTACATGTTGTAAAAAGGGGCATAATAGGTCCCCTTTAACTAACATAATCTCTGAACTTCTGTTTTTCATACAGTGAAAGTGGAAAAAATTCACCATAAAAGTGGTCCATATGACTTGTACACCACATTCCAAGTCTTCTGAAGTCTTAAGCTGTCTTTTCACAATTTCTGACAAGTGACAGACCGGAAACCATTCATTTGCAATTGAGAGTAGTACATAGAGTTTTGATTGGATGCATATCTGACAAACTGTGTATCCGAACTTTAGGTGTGTCAGGAGGTGCACGAGATATGGCGATGACGTAGCTGATGTGGTTAGCCTATCCAGTTCAACCCATTAGATGATGGGAAAGAGATGGTTGCGGAAAAAGAGATTCAGAGTCAGAGAGGATCTTACACCAAAACATCTTAAATGTGCTGTGTGGTGCTTCTTTTGTTTCTGGAGCATTGAAATTGTACAACGCATTTGTAAGTTGTGTAAGAAACTGCTGCTATATCCATCCACAACATCTAACTCAAGATCACACATGCAGCATCCTCATCCCAAAGAGTTTTCTCGAGACTGTCATGATGAGGAGCCAGCATTAAAACCGTCCTGGGCGACTTTGTTTAACTGTTGAAACATTTGTTTTGCCATATTTCCACTTATCTACATGTGCTTTTATTACCTCAATTTCTTTGGGTGCAAATTTAGGAAATTGATTTATGAACGTTTGTTTAAAACATTATGAACTTTAAATGTCCTGGAAAACCTACTGCTTTTCTTTTAAATGTATTGGCATGTCATTTGTTTCATGCTGAATACATTCATTCATTTATTTTACTATGGTGCCATATATTTTGATGCGACTTATTTAAATTTAATGAAATTTGAATTACATTTTAAACAAATATTGACTTTGATTTTTGTTTTTTCCTCAAATGCATGGCTTCAAAAGACTTGGAATATAGTCATATGCTACTTTTTTAAATACTTTTATAGTGTTGTTTTTGAGCTCAGCAGCTCCTATCTCCATTCACTTTTATTGTGCAACCAGAACATTGATGTATTTTTATTCATTGAAGCACAAAAGGAGCTATTTTGCACACAGTGAACAGGTAATGACAGAATTTCATTTTTGGATTACCTTTCATTTAAACAAATTTTTTAAATATTTAAAAAAATCTGCTATTAGATTTTGAAATGAATGAAGAAGAAACTTCATGTTCACTTTTATTCATCCAGTGAGTGGTCAATGTAGATTTTCTTAAATTGATAAACTGGTATTTAAAACCACATCTGTGGTTATTTCTACTTGGATTATGGTTATAATTAAACCCACCCTCATTCTGCATGCATTAAACTGCTGTCAGCCTCCAGAGACAAATGTTCAGAGTACAAAATGTCAATAATACCTGATATCCTGCATTATCATACTGACCATAAAGGATTCCTCACCCAACTCCATGAGCTTATCATCATGCGTTCAGCCACCCGTCTCTTTGCCTAATGCCCATAATCAGCCACTCCAGATGATGAATGGTGATTATGTGTGTATGTGTGTTTCTCTGAGCTCTACAGAGTCACTGATAATGACCTAAATCCCCTACAACACCCTATGATAACAGAGCACTTTACTTTCCCAAGATCCGCATTACCTGTACAGCCCTATCATTCACTTCCACTCACTGTCACTCACCGATGCATTATGGGTCTGTCCCTTTGTGCCAGTGCCGTCATAGCGGTCCATCAGTATGGGCAGGTTAACAGCCATTAGAGAGGAGAGTTTTATTCAGCACCTGAAACTCCAAATGGAATCAGTCCATGATTCCTATAGGAATTTCCATCATAATTTGGGATCAATCGTTTCTCATTCTGATGGGATTAAATGAGGATTTTCTAACATCTTACTTGATGAACTGGTATTTGTACACACAATTTGTTTATTATTTGATTTGATTAGTCATGCTAAATTATTTATTGTAATGGAACACTCTAAAATGCTGGGTTAAAAACAACCCAAGTTGGGTTTAAATTGACAAACCCTGCGGTTGGGTTAAATGTTTTTAGATAGTATTTGGAATAACATTATATTGTATTATAAAACATTGTATTAGAATAAAAAATTAATGCACCGTATTGCATTTGCATTTCTTTTTCTTTTTCTTTTTTTTTTGGTGATCAGACATGGTTCATTTTAGTATTTAGTATTTATACTATTTGTCACTATAGGTGATAATTTTATGCCAATATACATAGTTTTTATATACACTATTTAAAAGTTTGGGGTTGGTAAGATTTTTTGTTTGTTTGTTTTGTTTTTGAAAAAAGTCTCTTTTGCTCAAAAAATACAGTAAAAATAGTCAAATATTATTACATTTAAAATATCTGTTTTTTTTTTGTGAATATATAGTAAAATGTAATTTATTCCTGTGATCAAAGCTGAATTTTCAGCATCATTACTCCAGTCTTCAGTGTCACATGATCTTTCAGAAATCATTCTAATATGATGATTTGCTCAAGAAACATTTCTGATTATCAATATTGAAAATAGTTGTTGTTTAATATTTTTATGAAATCATAATATATATATTTTTTAAGATTCTTAACAGAATTTATTTGAAATAGAAATCTTTTGTAAAATATCTATTCTAGTTTTTCTAAAAAAGAGAAAAAAAAATCTTACTGACCCCAAAGTGAACGATAAGGTATTTTTTTATATTTTTTTATTTGATATTAAAGTTATAAGTTATATCCTAAAGTTCTGTTATGCAGTAACAGTAATATTTTAGTGCAAAACAAACTAAACAACCTGTTGCCCTTTGAATATAGTGCGTTCATTATGCACTTTTGAAACAAACAAACAAAAGCCCTAATATATCTTATTAACAGCTTATCTGTGATGGGAAAACGATGAAATTAGCTATTTTTAAAAAAAAAAAAAGTAAAGATACAGAGTAAAGAAAGAGTGTGTAAGAGATAAAAGACAGTTGTGATCTCTGTTTGTGTTGTTTTAATTAACTTCAATGATAATTCAGATCCTGTTTTAACGCCTGTAAATACTGCAATTTACCAGCCCTCATACTTCTGATGAATTTATAAATATTTTCCCCCCTATTTCAGATTTATTTATTTTTTTCTCTCCAAGTCATGGTCATCCTTGTGATGTTTTGAACCTTTTAAATAGGCCTAATGAATTTGCCTTGCTAATTAACACATATTTCAAAAGCTAATTTAGAATAAACGACTTCTTAGTAATTGGCATTATTGTAGACTGCAAATTACTATGCAGATTGTGGTGTGTCTCTGGGCCACAAACATTTAAAATATATAGCGGGCCAGCATGCATGCTAAGTCAATAGTTAGCATTACTGGCATCCAGCTCATTTTGAAACGCATTTGTCTTTTTTTTTCATTTCACGTCTGGCGTCATTGAGAGAATGATCATGCTCGCTGAATAGAGCCTGATTGCTCAATCTGAACGTTTAACTACTGCGGTTTTCTCAATTTGCCGGAATAGTTAAGCACTATTCAGCTAATATGAGCCGCAGGTTCATTCGATTACATTTCAAATGCAGAAGGATGATTCTAATATAAAAATCTCATAATACATGAAGAATTTGATTGATTAAGGCTATTCAGAAACTGGGGAAAGAGCTGTGGGAACTCGTTTTCACTGATGAACAAAACGCAAGCGATGATTTTGTGCCACAAAGTCACAGTTTCAGCTACATGAAGCATTCAGGAGTGAATAAAACTGATATTCTCTTAAAATATATTCTTATGAGTTGATGGTCAGTGATCTGAGAGATTTTTTTTATATCCTCCAGCTTGGCCTTACTTCTTAAAGTTACAATTTATGCATCTTTTTGCTGCATTCACATCTGGCAGAAGTCTATACGTAGGCTATAAATGAACTACACCACAGTCACGTGTAGACACCAAAAAAAGAAAGAAAAAAGTTTGAGTTATAATGGTTTGCAAGAGAGTGATTATAAAAAGTAAGTTTCCCATGACACTAAATATTAATATTCATTGTAGTTATGATGGGTGGGCTGATGCTGTCACTTTGCATTTCTAAAAGCATGAGCTGCTTTTAGTTTTGGCTTCTAATATTAGCAGAAGAAAGGAATCAGCAGTATGATGCAGGTCGGATCTCATTGGGCATCCATGTATTATGCATTCTCATTTCCATGTGTTTTGCTCTACCCCAGTCTGGGAAATCAGTGCTGGGAAGAGGATAATGTTTCTCAATTCTGAGAACAAAGGCTTTGATCAGAGGACGATGTCCTTTGCCAGTAGTTTCATTTTGAACGCACTAAGCAGCACACAATAATGAACTTCTCTGTTTAATCAGATCTTTTGGAACTGAAACATGAAACATGCGTCATTTAGACTGACCTCTTTCAAAGAACAGCTCCTGATGTACATGAACACTCCATTCAGTCATTCATTGATGGCGCTTGAGAACTCAATTTGCGTTGATATTTTAGAGACTTTCATTTTGTTAATTGTATTTAAATAATTTGCTTGATCATTTGCAACTTGTGTTGCTACGGCGTTTTTCCAGAGATGTTCACAAGTCTTTTATCTGGAGTCCGAGTCAAGTCTGGAGTCTTTATCACTGAAGTCTGAGTCAAGTCTGAAGTCTTTATCACTGAAGTCTGAGTCAAGTCTGGAGTCTTTATCACTGAAGTCTGAGTCAAGTCTGGAGTCTTTTGTCACGAGTCCGAGTCGAGTTTCGAGTCATTCAAAAAAAAAAAAAAAAAAAAAAAAATCTCATAATCAAAATCAATCTTTCTATAATCTGTTTTATTTAAAATTAAGGTCCTATGATGTAAGGGATAATGTACATCCAGTTTGTTGCTTTATAATCCATTACAATGTACAAAACAATTGTTCTGGCAACGAGTAGTCATTTTCAATACAGTTGCTAAACGGACACAAGATGGCACCAGTGAGTCACGGTTTGTCATACAGCAGATTGTTATACAGCTTCGTTGTTATTGACAACAGTCATTATCAGAAAATATCAAACCTCGGAATGTTTAAGAATGTCAATTGAAAACTCTACACATGCTGAATGTGATACATTAAAATATGAGCTTTAAGTAATAAATGGATTAACATCTCTTTCTATCTCTCTCTCTTATGGACACACATTAAGAAATAGAAAAGCTGCAAATAATACAAAGATTTGATAAAACGTAGGTTTAAAGGCTAGATTTTTTTTGTTCATATTTTAACAGGCTGGCAATTCAAAAGAGCCATGCAGCTACACCACAGAGTAATAGCTAGTTTTGTGAGTTAATGTGACTAATCTTTGTGGATGCGATGTCTCATAAAATTTGATGATGTTGTTCCGGTGTCTTTAATTGTTTTCCCACATTCTGTGCGTCTAGCTGATCTGACGTGATAATAAACCCAAACGAAAGAACATATGGCACGGTGGCTCCCGTCATGTTGCATGGGACTCTTATTATGACATTTCGGAGTTTATGCGCACGGACATACGTAATCAAATTCTATGACAAGAGTCCAATCTACCACGACACGCAAGGAAATATATGTGACGCAGATATTATAAAACCATTTAAACACAACACAAATTCTTTATTTATTATATCAGTAGTTATGGGTAAAAGACTTGAGTCGTTTTTAAAATATTCAGAGTCTTTTGTGCCGAGTCGAGTCAAGTCTGAAGTAATTTCAGGTCGAGTCCGAGTCTGAAGTCTGTTAAAATGCGACTTGAGTCCAAGTCTCTAACTCGAGTGCCCATCTCTGCGTTTTTCTATAAATAATTCTGTGCAAGTATTATGATTTATTGATGGTATCAACTGCTAATACTATTATGCTGTTTGATGACCAATAGGGATGCACGTTATAATAACCATATGGTTATTGTTTAAAAATATATTGGTACAGAATATTAAGTTGTTTCTGTCTGTTTTACAATTTAGATCGCAATAGATTATAGCAAAGATGTAATCCTCGGAGAGGAGAATAGGAGATTTCATATTTCCATTTCCATTTCATTTCATTTCATATGCCAAAATGAATCTTTGTACCTCCAAAGATTTACTTGACTATTTAATGTGATGATATCTGCCATTCTGCTGTACCAGTATTTGCTGATAGCTGGCTGCTTTAAAACGCTCCGGTGAGTGTTTGTGTAAGCGTTCTGTGAAAAGCATCAAAGGTTTCTATTTACATCGTGTTTTCACAGCGTTGAGCTTTGTAGCTAATCACAGACATATCTGTTGAGTTTGTGAATGCAATGGCCAATCAGATGTTTAAATTAGACAGAATCCACTCAACACCACTCAAAATTTTTTTGTTCTGCTCACTCACGAATCCTTTCATTATATCCAACAAATAAATGCAATGTCAATAAGAGATTCATTGCACAGCATGGCCAACTTCATAATTATAATGGTAGTTTTCGCAAGAGTGCAGCTTTGTGTACCTTGCGTTGTATTTGACAGCTTCAGTGATTATAATGGCAGAGATCTTTGCTCACTTTCTGTATACAATATATGTATTTCATACTGCTAATTACACATTGCAAAGTTTCGGGATTTACAACCGTTAAATGAATGATTGAATGCGATTAATGGTGATAACCATATGATAGCAATGAACGGAACAAATAATATGATACTGAATATCAAATGATCTGTGCATTATGTCTTGGAGTGTAATTGCAAAATAAAAGACCTGCCAATTTTTCTTTGTAATGTGTCATTTGTTACTTTTCAGATTTATAATGACATTTTACATATAAATTTACAGATTTTTTTTAAATGTTCTAAGCACCGTTTTATTATCTGTCCTGACAGTGATTATTTTTTATTTCATGAATAAATAGGATAAGTTAAAGGGGTGGTTGATTATGATTTCACTTTTTTAACTTTAGTTAGTGTGTAATTTTGCTGTTTGATCAGAAACAACATCTGCAAAGTTACGACGCTCAAAGTTCAATGCAAAGGGAGATATTTTCTTTCACAGAAATCACTGTTTAAGGACTACAACAAACGGCTGGTAGGGACTACAATGAGCCTCATCCCATGTTGGTGACATCACAAACCCCAAATTTACATAAACCCCGCCCCCGAGAACACACAACAAAGGGGGTGAGGCCATGTTGGGCTGCTTTAGAGAAGAGGAAGAGTTGTTGTAGTAGAGTGTTGTTATGCCGTCATTTTACGCCGGACTGCTTCACAAACGAGAATCAATTCAACACTGGATTTGCACAAAAGATTAACATGACGACACATGCTTGTCGATGAGTTGAATCAACTCCACAGCAGCTACATAAATTTATCCACTAACCATTCAGAAACGTCCAGTTTCATTCTAATGCTGCATTCACACCGAATGCGTCTGGCGCATCAAATTCGCGTCAGACGCGTCTAGTTGGACGCTTGAACATTTTGAAGTCAGACGCGCGTCAAATTCGCTCTATTTGCGCGTCTAAACAAAGTGTGTTCAGATGCGAATTGGCATCATGGGAGGGGCTTCCATCTCTTTCTGCACAGATCCTCTGAATAAACACATCATCTCGTCAGTTGGAAACTAGTAGCGGCAATTTAACTTGGTTATGCCGCGCCGGCTTTTGCTAGCTAGCAGGTGGGCTAGTATCAACGGCTAAAATCATGCAAAGCGTTTTACAACTAACCAGACTACCCGATTTTTCGCTTGTCCTCTTCCAGGCAAGGTTCTTTTTTATTCCTGTCTCGATAAAAATATGATGACACATCATAGAGGTCAGGGTGGCCACACACAGCGACTATTAGTTTGTCCTCCATCTTTGTTCTGGTCTCCACCGATGATCACATCATAAACGTTACTACCAAAGCAGAGTCCCTGATTGGTTAACGCGCCGCAAATTTTCGGCAAAGTTCAGATTTTTCAACTAGGGTGTCAGACGCTCAATTCGCGCATCAGACGCGTCAGGCACGTGAACGCTCAATTCGCCCGTCAACGGCCGATTCGCGCCGCAGGACATCTAGACGCGTTTAGCACATTTGCATTTAAAGCGACACACAAACATGGCATGTTTTTGCTCACACCCAAATAGGGGCAAATTTGACAAGCTATAATAAATGATCTGTGGGGTATTTTGAGCTGAAACTTCACAGACACATTCTGGGGACACCAGAGACTTATTGTAAAAGGGACATTATAGGTCCACTTTAATACTACAAACAGTTTTTTCTTTGCATTTATTTTGGATTTATTGTCAGTTCTGGGCTGACAGTTCACATGGGTATGGTACTTTGTACTGTGTGTGAATGACTGTATTCATCTGCCACCAACAAAGACCATTTTTGACCCAGGAAAAATCCTGAAAAGGATTGGCAACCATGAGTGTTAATGTAAAGGCAGTGAATTTTCCATGACATATCTTTTAGAGTAATATCATGTGTTTTTTTTTTTTTGTTTTTTTTTTGTTAGAGTTTCAGTGGATTATTCCCATCATCTTTGTAGACTGTCTTATCGGTTATACAGACGATAAATGAGAGATGAACTGGGATTTCACTCTCTGCTCATTTATGATTCCATAACTTTCCACATCTGAAAGTGTCAGTCAGACTTTGTTTTTCAAGTCTCTACTGACTTTTTTGTTTGACAGTTTCTCAAGTCTTTGCTGATGAGAACAGCGTGTTTAACAACCATTCTGTGTGTTGAAGATTTCTTTCTTTCAGGTGGTCACTCCTGAGCAGATGGCATCTTTATGGATGGATTGTTATAGTGACCAAACCATCTGTGTTAAAATTGTACTAACATACAACTTTTCATAAACTTTATCCCTTTCTCATTAATTAGAAATTGATGTAGACTTGCGGTGTTGTCATTTTGTGACATTAGTGTGTAGTTGGCATTTATTTATATATTTAATTTTTTTTAGCACCAGTGCTTTAATTAATGTGCTGACTTAACGCTTCAGTTTCCTTTCTAAACTGTTAAATCAAAGTTCCAGGCTGCCAGCGGAGCTCCACAGCGTCTTCATTAGGCCTCACACATTCAGAAACACTTGACTGACAGCTTGAACGTTTCTCAAATCTCAGCTCATCCACTTCATTGATAATTTGCTAACTCTTCACATAAGTGACAACTCGCACGTATCAGCGCTCCTCACGCTTCTCTTCAGAAGAGGTTAGCAAGTCGACCGCGGCGGATACAACTAATAAAACACATTGTGCAAAACGCTCGACTGCAATTAAAAATCGTAAACCTGCACCTGGGTCCCTGCCCCGCCGACCAATCAGCAGTCATCACGCCCTTCATTATTATTATTATCAATTTCCACAGGCGTCCGCTACTAATTAATTGTCTTAACGAATGGGCCTTTCTTGATGAGATAGTAATGAGTCTGAATAGCCCTCTTGAAACAGACGTGGTTTGTCTGGGCTGGATACACACGCTTATCAGATACATGCTGTCACCTTCTATTTCTCGGAGAACATCTCAAAGCATTGATGGATTGTAATTGTTTGTCTCTCATGGTTTAGCATAATGTAATGGCTGTTATTAGAGATGCATATATTGCATTGTAACAGGGCTTCTTTCAGAGCTAGACCACTTTATTTTTTGTATTATGCAAATTGTTTATTTATGTTCTTCTAAAATGTGCGGTGATGATACACTCACATTTCTAAAGTTTAGGGCATCACCCTGCCCAAAAGACCACATTTACAGACCACATACAAAGCTCAATGCTAAGGATTTTTTCTATGGGCCAGTCGTTCAAATTGCACTCCAGTTTTTCACTGGCGACACCAAAAAATATAAATAAATAAATGTAAATAAATATATTAAAAAGTTTTATTGTTGTTTTGACCCATATAACATATTCTAGTAAACAAGCCACCAAAATTTGAGATATCTGTGAAATTTCACAATTCTCGATTCCAAATTCGATACCACAGCAAAAACTACTATAAAGTTCCAACATTATTGCAGACAAGTAAACAGTCAGTAATAATACCGATAGGTACTGAAATTTAAAAAAGTGTGACACTTTAAGTGCTGTTGAGCGGATTCGTAAACACCTCTGATTGGCCATTGTATTCATGCGCTCATCGGATATGTCTGTGATTGGCTAAAATGAAAAACGCATGGGAGCGTTTGAAATTGAAAGCATTTTGAAAGCAGAAATGGGACCAGTCAGATAAATGCCTGCTTTCAGATGCTCCCATGTTTATCCGTGTAAGCGCTCGGTGAAGAGAGTCATTGACTATTTACAACATGTTTTTGAAGCGTTGATCATTGTAGCCAATCAGAGACATCTGATGAGCGCGTGAACACAATGGCCAATCAGAGGTGTTTACGAATCTGCTCAACAGCGCTCAAAGCATCACATTTTTAAAACTTCAGAACCGACTTAGTATCGAAGTTGGTACTTTTGACAATATTAAAATATCAATAAATCGATATTTCTGAGTGAAACAAGATGCACAAGAAAAAAACTTTTATCCATTAGGAGTTAACTAATTTAAGAGTTGTCTATATATGACAGGTGGCTTTATCTATATCATTTATTTTTATATTTCTATATCCATCCATCCATCCATCCACCAACCTACCAGTTTGTTCCTTCCTTCCATCCATCCATCTACCAACCTACCAGTTTGTTCCATCCATCCATCCATCCATCCATCCATCCATCCATCCATCCATCCATCCACTAACCTACCAGTTTGTTCATCCATCCATCCATCCATCCATCCATCCATCCATCCATCCATCCATCCATCCATCCATCCATCCACCAACCTACCAGTTTGTTCCATCCATCCATCCATCCATCCATCCATCCATCCATCCATCCATCCATCCATCCATCCATCCATCCATCCATCCATCCATCCATCCATCCATCCATCCATCCATCCATCCATCCTTTTATTTAGCAAAGATGCATTAAATTAACCAAAAGTAACGATATTTAAAATTTCTATTTCAAATAAATTCTTATGAACCTTTTTGTTCATCAAAGAATCCTGTAAAAAAAAAAAAACAATTGTTTTCAACATTGATAATAATAAGGAATGTTTCTTGAGCAGCAAATCATCATATTAAAATGATTTCTGAAGGATCATGTGACTGAAAAAGTAATGATGCTGAAAATTCAACTTTGTTCACAGGAATAAATTACATTTAAAAATATATTCAAAACACATTTTATATTGTAATAATATTCCACAATATTACTATATTTTTGGTCAAACAAATGCAGCTTTGGCGATCATAAGAGACTTAAATATTGGTCTATACTTACAGGAACCACTGCACAGATAGACAGACAGATAGATATAAAAATATAAAGATAAATGATGTAAAGACACCTGTCATATAGAAATAATACCTAAATCCTAATGGATAAAATCAAGTCCCACCATATTATTTTTTTTTCTTATATATCTTGTTTCACTCGGAAATGCAGTTTAAAAAAGTAAAATGTGTTACTAGCATGTGGATGTCCTCAACCCTGTGCCGTAGGCTGGTGAAGAATGTGTGCATGTGTGCCCTCTGCTGGGAGATGAACTCCTCCTGTGGCTGCTGCCAGCGGGAAAGAGTTTAATGGTCTTCATTTTGTTTTGTCTGTTTCGCAGTTGCAATTTTAGAGACACAACCAATGATATTCACACCCTTCAACCACACACTCTCTCTCCCTTGGATTGGATTTGCATGCCTTAAATATTTTATTGGAATTCCCAGTGGGATTTCTGTCATAATTGGAGCCAATCCTAAAATATCCCAGTGGGATCATGTAAAAATTCCATGAGAGTCAAATACTGCCCTAGTGGATAAACTGTAATTCTTACAGGGTTTTGTTTTAATTCATATTTGACTCTCAAAGTCCTATTGGCTGTTGTGTTGGAATACCGTCTTCCTAATGGACATTTAAAGGGAATTCCAGGGGAAGATCCTGAAAGGTATTCTTTTTTAATTCCTTGCCATGAATCATACAGAGGCATGTTTATTGCTCTGGCAATCAAACTAGTCCTGTTGCTTTCTACAAGATCTAGGTTTTTGTTTTGTGGAATGTCAAAACCATAAAGAGATTTCCAATTAATATCCTCTAGGATTGGTTCCAAAATAATAAATTAAGGAATCCCTTGCATGGACTATTTTTAAGGTTATGCTAAAACTTTTTGGAAAATTACAGTATAATTTGTGTGTGAAATTGTCTAAGAGGGAAGGGGGCGTTGGATGGACGGATGATCAGGTCTGATTGACCTCTCAGTGGATGTTTCCGGCTCATTAGGCCTTGCGAGATGCCTGATTAGCGCCTTTGATTCCTCCTCCGTGCCCGTGTGCTTCTGTTTTTCACTGCATCCTCCCTTTTCCTGCAGGTCAGGATTCAGGAACAAAGAGGCCAAACATTTAAGTGAGATGGACAGCTTGCTTCCAGCTACTGGGATGTCAAATGCCTTGTAGTCAATTTGTCTCAAGCTGTTCTAGTGTGTGTGTGTGATTACTACTATAGCAAGGCTCTTAAAGCAAGAAAATGAACATCTCTGGCTTTTTTGAGCGTCAGCGCTGTTCCAAAAAACTGCCTGCTGGTGTCAAAGCAGCACAAATGTGTTTTGGTCTCCATGGTAACTCCCTAGAAACCACATGTTCTGCCGACTCTGAGCTGAAACATTTGTCTCCCCCCCCAACCCCCCCGTTTTCTTTTCTGATTCTGTCTATTTTCACCTACGCACACCCATTTTCCGGATCTATTCATTTATTTAAAAAAATAAATAAATAAATAAATAAAATTTTTGGAATGCAAGTCATAGACAATGTTCATATACGTTATTATATAAATAATTATATAAAATGTTGCATTGGTGTAACTGTCATTTATTCATGAATTTATTGCACAATAATTATTTACCTATTTATTTATGCATTTATTTATTTAGTTGTTTTAATTACTTTAAAAAAAATCTTTTAAAAAGTCAGTTTTAAAAAATTGCTGTTTGCTATTTAAATATTGTCTGCCAATGCAAAAAACAAACAAACAAAAAAACATACTAAACCTTGCATTTTTATTTATTCAATTATTTATTTATTTATTTATGCATTTATCTATTTATCTATCTATTTTTTATTTATGCATTTATTCATGGATTTCTTAGCACAATAATTATATGACTTTTCTATGCATTAATTATTTATTTTAATTTAGTTTTTTCATTCTTTTAAAAAGTAAAGAAATATCTGTTTGCTATTTAAATATTGTCTGCCAATACCAAACAAACATACTAAACCATGATGTTTTTGCAAAAACAATAAAACCAAACATAATGAATGCATTTTTATTTATTACAATTATTTATTTATACATTTATTTGTTTATTTATTATTTATTTATTTAAGCATTTATTCATGGATTTATAGCATAATATTTATGTATTTATTTATACATTTAGTTATTTTAATTACTTAAAAAAATATTAAAAAAAAAAAGATATTTGCTATTTTTTTTCTGCCAGTGCCAAAAAAACATACTAAACCTTGATGTGATTTTGCAAAAACGATAAAACCAAACATAATGAATGCATTTTTATTTCTTTATTTACATTTTCATCATCACTTCACCATGATTATAATTTGTCATTGACCTAGCTGCGTGTTTCCCTGCTGCTCAAAAGTGCGAACGACACATCACAGCGAGGTACAGCTCTGAAGTTGAGTTCACACACATTCAACATGTTTCCAAACGTGTGTCTCAGCCGTGATTCCTCATAAACCCCCTGAAGCACAGATCCGAATGGAGAACAGCCCCCTCACACACACACACACACACACACACACACACACACACACACACGGACGCTTTGATTTACTGCAGGTTCCAGTAAAAGGCAGCTGCGCTTGCACAGCGCACCCTACGACGTGACAGGTCTTATTATTATTTATAAGCATTCATAAAGAGAAAGGGTAAATTTGTCATTAATCTCACACACACACCATATAAGCCCGGGGGGATTTTGGCACATTGTGCTTCCCACAAAGTAGCTCACGTTAAAAAAGCCCGCTCATTCATCAAGAAGCTCATGCAAACACATCCGTCATGTATTTTTCCCCCCTTCCAACGGTCTAATAATTAGCTCTCTCTAACGCTAAGCTAATGCCAGCTGCTCTCTTTCACCCTCTCGTAAGACCCTCCATCCGCCCCCCCCTTCAGTGGCACATTTACCCCCCTCAGAGGCACCAGAGGGGCTGACACTCAAATGGAAGGAGTGATTAAGGATAGGAGAGGGCGGCAGATACCTGTGGAGCAGTGCCGCCACAATAACCATTTCCTCTCTGACCTGCTCTCGCTCTCACATTCTCACTTTTTCGGTTTCATTTTTTGCTTTATTCCCCTTCAGAATAGGTCCTTTTCATTTCTGTACTATCTATCTATCTATCTATCTATCTATCTATCTATCTATCTATCTATCTATCTATCTATCTATCTATCTATCTATCTATCTATCTATCTATCTATCTATCTATCTATCTATCTATCTATCTATCTATCTATCTATCTATCTATCTATCTATCTATCTATCTATCTATCTATCTATCTATCTATCTATCTATCTATCTATCTATCTATCTATCTACAGACATAATATATTGCACAACAACAACAAAGCTGGAGAATCTCACGCAGCCAAAATGAGGATTGTCAGTAACGGTGTTCAGCCTTACATTGTTCAAACCGGAGTCGACACTGATGGAGAGACTCAGGAAGAAGTTACAACTTTTAGAATGAAACTGGACGTTTCTGAATGGTTAGTGGATAAATGTATGTAGTTGCTGTGGAGTTGATTCAACTCATCCACTAGCATGTGCCGTCATGTTAATCTTTTGTGCAAATCCAGCGTTGAATTGACCCTCGTTTGTGAATCAGTCTGGCATAAAATGACGGCATGACAACAACACCCTACTACAACAACTCTTCCTCTTCTCACACCCTTTGTTGTGTGTTTTTGGGGGCGTGGTTTATGTAAATTTTGGGGTTGTGATATCACCAACTCAGGAAGAAGCTCGTTATAGTCCCTACCAGCCGTTTGTTGTAGTCCTTAAAAAGTGATTTCTGTAAAAGAAAATATCTCACTTTGCATTGAACTTTGAGCGTCGTAACTTTGCAGATGTTGTTTATGATCAAACAGCAACATTACACACTAACTAAAGTTAAAAAAGTGAAATCATAATCAACCACCCCTTTAAAAAAAATCACCTGCATCCTGCATGTTAAAGTTTTTAAAAAAGTCACTTAGTGTCATTTATAAGCTGTCCTCATGGGGACCTAAAAATGTCCTTACAAGGACAAAGATACTGGATATTGCCATCTTTGTGGGGACATTTTGGCCTGGTTACATAGGATTTACCAGGACTACACACACACACAAACATATATTATGTGTGTGCGTATAGTATATCTCAAAATCTATAGTATTTCCATGATATCATCATAGCACCATGGTACTTCTTTTAGTTTGTCTCTGGTGGCTGCTCAAGTCATGTTGTTTCGTTATCTGACACTTACCACTACATTACTGCAGGTTTTCAGTGCATATGGTAAAATGAGGTGTTTCTCTCACACGCAGACACATGCAGAGCTGTAGGTGTGTTTGATTAGCAGGGGTCAGGCGTCATGTTCTCTTCAAAGACTGTGAATGAGGTGCTTCATTTCCTGAGTGTTCACAGCCTGTCTCTGTGTCTCCAACACTTTGTTAAAGAGGAATTCAACTGAGATTAGAAGTGTGTGTGTGTGTGTGTGTGTGTGTGAGGGTATAAAGCAAAAAATATGAAATGTACAAGGAATAAATTGTGAGGCTGCAATTAATGTCATAAATATGGGATAATAAAAATACATTCACTTATTTATTGAACGTTATCTTTTATCATACTGCTTTGTATTAAAATGATAAGCCTTATTGCGTTTAGAAAATGGCAGCAACCGTAATATAACATACATTAAAGGGGTGGTTCAATGCGATTTCACTTTTTTAACTTTAGTTAGTGTGTAATGTTGCTGCTTGAGCATAAACAACATCTGCAAAGTTACAGCGCTGAAAGTTCAATGCAAACGGAGATATTGTCTTTTAAAGTTATGGCAGGTTAATGCCTACAAAAACGACCGGTTTGGACTACAACAAGCTTCTTCCCGGGTTGGTGACATCATAAACCCTGCAAAACACGCCCCCGGGAACACGCAACAAAGTGGGCGAGGCCATGCGGCGCGGCATAATGGAAGCGGAAGAGTTGTGTACACCGGACTCGAGCGGCGCTGCGCAACCCATTATAATCTGTGATATTTTCTACACTGGATGCGACGCTGAAGACAGCTTTCAGAATCTACACGAGTTCAATGCTGGATTTGCACAAAGGCTTTTACTGAAAGAAGCAGTTCCCACTGTAAAAGTAGAAGCTGCTGTTTATTGGCTTCAAACTGTATGTACGTTTTATTGTTTGTTCATGTCTTTTAACGGTAGTTCTGTTACTGTTTTTTGGTTGCATCAATGATGTAAACAAAGACCAACTCGTTTTTGCTTTGCTAACCAGTTAGCTAAATTCTACAAACACCAACAAACGTCTATGTTCATAGACAAACAGTTGTTCATGCTGTAAATTAAACGCTACTTTTACAAAAATGTGACTACTCAGTCATGTATTCGGCTACAGTAAAGCTTTAATCAGGATAAAACTGTATATTGAAAGCTAACAAACAGCAGTGACAGCATGTGTAAACACTTTGACACAAATACTAAATTGAAATACCATTTCTTTAAAAGCCGCGATTGCAGAGGTTCTGCTTTTTCCTCTTCATCTGGATCTGATTCGGGCTCAATTTGATACAGCAATATAGACGCCATTATTTACATTTTCACCAAAGCCCATGTAACCGGTAACAACTAAAATGGTAAGGGGCGTGGCGTTTCTGGATGCTTCAGCGAATCACGATGGCTCTGGATACACTGGGCCAGCTGACCAATTTGAGCACATTGCGTATTTCGGAGGGAGTGGCTTCATAGAAGCAGAAGTTCATATGACATTGGAAACAGAGGTGTAGAATAAAGGTAAAATATATGAAAAATACGGCTTTTTTAAAAAAAACGAAGCATTAAGACATGTTAAACTGCTAAAAACACAATCATGCCTAGAAAAAAAAAATACTGAACCACCCCTTTAAACAAATCCATTTATTATTTTTTTTTCACTCAGTGATATAGTTTATTAGCATATCTATCATATACTTTCTATAAATGAGTGATTGACACATTAATATAAAATCAAATTGTTATGTGGTCACATTTGTATGTATATGAGCTCTGAACATGACTTATACAGATTTCTTTGGAAATGTTTGTAGAATATGATTTATTTCTTTGTTTATTTGTATATTTATTTATTTATTTATTTTTTGTGCATTTATTTCTTTATTTATTTGTGCATTTATTTATTTCTTTATTTGTATAGTTATTTCTTTATGAATTTACTTCTTTATTTATTTGTTTATGCATTTATTTGTTTATTTATTTATTTCGGAATAATCTTTCTAATAATCTTTTTTTATAATTCTTTTAAAAAGGAACTATTTATTTTATTTAGTTTAATTTTATTAATTTCATTATTAGTTTATTTATACATAATTTAGTTTATTATTTTAATTAGAAAATGTGAGTGCTACTTGCCTCTTTGCTTTAGCATACACCACCAATAGCATATTTTGCACTATTGTCACAGGTGAATGTTTTTTTTAAATCTATTTTTATTTATTTATTTATTTTTAATTGTCTTTTATGTCTATATCGCCACATTTTTTTTTTCTGTGTAATAAACACTCAAGCACTCAAATGTGTATGTTTTAGCAGTTACCCAATACCCTCTGGGGGCACATGGACCATGTGCGTCTTGTCGAGAGGTAATCTCACACATCTGGAGCCGATGTTCAGCACACACATGGCTGGATCTCAGATTAGTCTGGTCTCCTTCTTAATCCCTGTAATTCCAGACTTGTTTGCACGGCATCACCTGCAATCACATTCCGAGGATTTTACCTATGTTTGTGTGTGCCGAACGTCTGTTTGTGAAGGCCTCAGCGCAGGTCACACGGGTGTGATTGATGTCGATGCCCCTCCGTGGGCGATCACGGCAGGAGATTTAGAGACACTTTTTGTCAGGTTTATTTGTCATCTATAGTGAGAGAGAGGAGCGATTAAGAAGATGTAAGACTATACAGGGAACTGGAGTGAAAATTAGGAAAGTGATATAAAGTAGGCCCTGTGATTTCTGCAATGCAAAAACACAGACAGTCATAAAATCCAGCCATAAAAATGGAATTTATTGTATACTGCGGAATGTCACGGAATTTGGCAAAATTTGGAAGAATAAATCACGATGTGGACTGTGTCTGTGAATATTAAACTGCAAAAAGGCTGCTACTTGAATTCCGTCTCACTATATGAGGACATGATGAGCTCATGAACTTTCTCCAGATCTGCTCAGGGTCACTTCACCACTATTTCATTTGAGAAAACTGTCATCAGATACACACAGAAACTCAAAGATCTTCAGCGCAACCTGCCAAAATAAAAGTTTGGTTTATCTTGAAGAAATTATGACAGAAATATGTCATTGTACAGTAGAATGTACTACTTAAAATAATAATAATAATATATAATATAATAATATCCATGTTTTAATTTGAACAGTGAACCTCTGTTGTGCAGCTCTTTGTTTGCCAGTTGTTAACAATTTTGCCAATTTTAACTCTTTTCCTGCCATTGATGGAATTTTCCGGCTTTCCGTGTTTTCACTGTTATACGATAGGGGGCGCTATTATGCATCTTCTGAGAGTACAGAATCTCCCGATCAAAACACGGACAAAAAAGGAGCAGAAACAAGCAATTAAAGTATTGCTTATGCATATTGTAATCTTTGAAAAAAACCCGAATATTTGAAGTTCAAATATTCATGCAACAAAATATTCTGAGAGACATTTTTGTGAAAATTATCAAAAATGTTGGCAGTGGCTGGCAACTTTTTTTTTTTTTTTTTTATAAACGCTGGCAGGGAGAGTTAAAAGATTGATTAAGTTGGTTATTTCAAATGAATATGCATTAATTTGATTTAACAAATTCATGTTTTTGATAATACATTTCTATTAGACTACAAAACACGGAATCCAGAAAAATTAAATCAGACAACACAGAATTTCAGAAAAAAACAAAAAAAACAAAACACATTTCATATAGGGCACTTTTATTCTTATAAATATAATTGATTGTTAAAATATTAAAATGCTGTGAATTCAATTGATTAAACATCCCTTTAGATTATTGAAATGGAATTAAAACATTAAAACAGAATCCAAAATTAAACCAGAAAATAGATTTTTTTTAAAACTGACTATATTTCGTAGGCCCCTAATAAAGGAAGGAGAATTCTGTAAGAGAATCTTGTAATGATGATGTTGAGCTCATAGCTCTATTCGGAAACTATTTACCTGCCTACTTTTTAAAGACATCTTACATCAGCTTTTTAAAGATTGTCCTGCTCTCTACTATAACGCTCAAAATCATCATAATTATGACAAATGAACGGCTCATTCACTAGCAATGGCGAAATCCTGTCGTGCACTAGGCGTTGATTGGCAGGTGGGGTTGGCATGACAACAGGTTCCATCTCATTAGCATGCAGGTGGAGCAGGTAATGGATTACAAGAGGAAGTGACATTAGTCAGCATTGTTTGACATCATGTTTCCTCAGGCTGATATCTGCGTGTGAGATGGCTGCTAACTTGAATGCAAAATCAGTTCACAGGATTTGTGTCACGAGTCAGAAGAAAGTTTGTGCCAGGCCAGCTGAGTAGTTTTAAGAAGTTGCAGGATGTTTGGTCAATTGGTTGTTCTCTGTGTGGCCTGTTTGTTCATATTTCTTTAAGACCAGTATTCCATTGAACACGTTTGAGATTTAATGGGGTGCCAGACCCAATCACTGACCCAACAACTGGATCTGTCCTTACTGATGCTCTTGTTTCTCAATGGGAGAAAATCCCTGCATCCAACTACGACTTTAGGGCTTTTCACACTGCGTTTAAAGGGTTAGTTCACCCAAAAATGAAAGTTCTGTCATTAATTACTCACCCTCATGTCGTTCCACACCCATAAGGTCTTTGTTCATCTTCGGAACACAAATTAAGATATTTTTGATAAAATCTGATGGCTCAGTGAGGCCTGCATTGACAGCAAGATAATTAACACTTTCAAATGCCCAGAAAGCTACTAAAGTCATATTTAATGTGATTACAGTGGTTCAACCTTAATGTTATGAAGTGATGAGAATACTTTTTGTGCACCAAAAAAAAAACAAAATAATGACTTTATTCAACAATATTTTGTGAAGGGTGATTTCAAAACACTGCTTCATGAAGCTTCACAAATCTTTTGTTTCCAATCAGTGGTTTGGAGTGTGAAAGTCATGTGATTTCAGTTTTGTTACGTCAAGTGTTTCGAAACGTTTCGAAATTTCAATGGTTCACGTGACTTTGGCAGTTTGATGCACGCTCCGAACCACTGATTCGAAACAAAAAATTCATAAAGCTTCGAAGCTTCATGAAGCAGTGTTTTGAAATCGCCTTTTACAAGATATTGTTGAATAAAGTCGTTATTTTGTTTTTTTTTGGCACACAAAAAGGTCTTACAGGTGTGGAATGACATGAGGGTGAGTAATTAATGACAGAGTTTTCATTTTTGGGCGAACTAACACTTTAAATGCCACAATGAGATTATATCACGTCACAATGAGACTTTATTTCTCAATTTTGACTTTGTATGCCACAAAATTGACTTTATATCACAATTGACCCTTCGCAAAGACCCGCCCCCCTTAGTTACTGTTGCTTTGTCCGACAAGCCATGCTTCTGTCACGCCACACACAGTGAAAAATGCATTGCGGATCGAAGAGGATACTGACAACACATCAACAGACAAGACAAAGCAGGTTACTTATGATATTAAACAAAGTCCCAGCTCTCAAACTGTGTAGTTTTTTTAAGAAATTCAAACAATAAAAACCATTTTGTAGCTCTTTAATGTGTCGTGACAGATTGCTGTAGCACCTCAGCTCAAGAGGCTCGTAAACCGATCATCTCTTCCTACTAGTTCATTTATACCATCAAATGAACATGAATGAACATGAGAAGGAATGTTGTTTCAAACGCGGAAAGATATAAATACACACCATTTTTCAAGTTTAAGTCCACCGAGGTCAATCTTCTAACTCCTGACTGTTTTGTCGGACAAAATGGTGGATTCGGCGTTCTGATTGGTTAGATCGCTTGTCAATCAAACTCCCGGCGAAGGGTCAATTGTGACTGTATATGCCACAATAAGAATTTATCTCACAATTTTGACTTTATATGCCACAAAGACATTTTGTATGCCACTTTTAAATCACACAATTCACTTTCTCACAATTGTGACTTTATATGTCATCTATGTTATTATGAGTTGGAAACGTTTTTCCATACGTTTGGCTGAGGTGTTGACTTGACAGTGACTACACAGACCGTGTTTTGTATTTTTGTAAGGAAACTGGATTCAAATAGGCCTCCAAAGCACCATAACATCACATCTAATGATCTAGAACAAATGTAAATGAGCTTTAGAGGTTAACAAGCAAATATTTAAGGCTTGCAGAACAACTTTATAAGCCAGCACTCATGCTGAGGTCTTCAAAAAACAACACGGTGAATGTTTCTGGCTGGATGTCCATTCCTCATTGAAGAATCAAGCAGTATTTTTGCAATTTTGAGCTCTGCCAATGACTCTTTCCTCAGATGTAACTCATATAGAGAAATTCCACCAATTCGTCTGAACCCTACTAGTCTGTATTCTGTTAATACATACACACACATTCACAAATCCTCTCAGAGGTCGTGTCGGTGATGAATGCATCTCAGTAGAGTTGAAAAGCTGAGAGTGTGTTAATGTTACGGCCCTCACGAGAGACATCTGTGACCCGCCATCCATCATTAATACAATTCCAGTGGTGTTTTAAAGCATTAGGCAGCTTATTGCCCAGCTACTGTTATGAAGGAAGGAGTTTTCGATGTTTTTTTGTCCAGTTTGCAGCTCTGTGATTGGCTGACATTGACATGCGCTCACACACCTCGACGATCCTTCAGGAATAATGTGCAGTGTGTATATACACATCTGCGGTGATGAATATCTCAGCCCGCGCGCTTCAGGCCCAGAAATAAAGTTTGATCAGGTATGAAGCACTTAGAGGAAGAACCGGAGAGAGACGGCCATCTATCAAACCCATGGAGAAGTGATTCCCTGAGATTACTTTTTCCCTCTCTCTCACTTTTGCCATCTGATCTGGACGATTTCTGTTTATTTTTCAGCGCGAGAGATGTCAGCCCATCGAATCACGCGGACCGGGCTCGGGGAGCGCGCCGCAGTGTTTTCCTATGATTGATGATGCGTGTTCCTGTCGCGTGTCACCAGTTATTGTTTTCCTGAAAAACGGTTACGGATGCAGATGACTTCACATCGAGCTTCCGTCTCACCCTCCCGCTCTTGCTACCTGATGTTCCCTGGCGTTTTTTGTCTTTCATTAAGCCGTTGTTTCCTCTGCCAGGCCTTTGACGTGATTGGAAAGGCGAGCGCGGGCAAAAAAGAGAAGTGCTAATTCATTAGTGGCTGGCGAATGAATTCATCAGCCGACGTGGCTTTATGGCCGCTTGTCAACGTGCCAATCCGAGACGGTCAGAGACCACGGCGCGCACGCACGTATTCTCTCTCATTACCGTCCACGTCCTCTCAGCTCATAATGCTACCGTGACATTACGTTTGACAGCTTCTGATTCCCTTGTCACATCTAATTTGACCACTGATGCTTAACGCACGTGCTCGCAAACACAGACACCTGTCGGCTCAGATTTTATTTTTTAATTTAGTTTTATATTTGTTTATCTTACTGCCTGTCGCGCTTATATGATCATAACTGGATGCTGTAAGCTTCTCTACCGATGCGTTTCACACACAAGCTCTCAGCCGTTACATTACAGTCTGTTCTATAGACAGTTAAAGTATGGTTGCCTGTGTAATGTGTCTAATTATTGTCTGATGGTTATGTACTGTACATTCATTTGTTAGTAATTACTACTTATTATTTTTCGAGACACCTGCTTGAATATTTGCGGTATGCATACTGTGCACTGTTTGCTATGTTTCTGAATGCATGAAATAACAGGATAACCCATATTTGCCAACATGTGAACAGCGCACACTCCATGGAGCTCTGTATCCCACAATGCAATGTACTCGACTTGACCTTTCCAGTGTGGTGAATGAACCAGCAGTTGCATCAGCTGATCTTCCTGATTCATTATGTGATCAGACTGCCAACATCAAGGCATGCTAAATGTATTCTTGTTTTTCTAATTAAATAAATTATATACTGTAAGTAAAATAATAAAATATAGCTTAAATATAAAGTTTAAAATAAAGAATAAAATATAATTCTTTATATTTAAATGTTTTTTTATGTATTTAAATGTTTTAAATGTTTTTTTGTGTATTCATATTTTTAATGTATAATTTATTTTATTATTTTATTTTATATGAAGATATGAATCATTTTATATAAATGAAGAGTTTTGTTGCAAAACGAGATAACTCCGTTTTTAACATTTTTGTCAAAACATGTTTATTATTATGTTATCATGTTATTATTTTGTTTTATGGTGCTACTTAGCTGTATTTTTTAAGTTATGAAGGTTTAAATCAAAACAAACCAACTGCAGTTGAATTGATATTAATTGGAATGCACAACCAAAAAACAAGATTTTTGAAAAATTAAAAAAACGGAGTTATCTCGTTTTGCAACGAAACTCTTCAAATAATAAATAAATCATATTTGTAGTATTTCTTTAATACTTTTCTGAAAATTATTTTATATTAATTTATAATATTTTAAATTAAGCTTTAAAACTTTTATTTTATTTTATTATTTTATTTAATATTTATTTTACTTTTTTATTTGATTTAATTGTAATTCTTTATTTCATTTATTTTACAATTTATATTTTATTTCATTTTATTTTTCAATTTATTTCATTTTATTTCTTTATTTTATATTTTATTTGTCTTATTTTTTTTTCAATTTGATATTTTTCAAGTTTTTATTATATTTTATTTCATTTTATTCTTTTATTTTTCAAATGTTATTTTTTTCCATTTTATTTTATTTTATTGAATAAAATTTATATTTTTATTAGATAACTGGACACTGTTTTTTTATTAGAAAACAGTGACAGCAATGTAGCATATGGCTGTTACTGACTGATATTTGACTTTTGATATCTTTTGTCATCTAATATAGTAATGTATTACAATCAGATGTTTTTATGAGTGGTTGAAGTGTCCAAATATATTTTGGGGCCACAATAACTCATTTTTCTGTGCATTCACACTTTTTCATACTGCAACTACTGTATTCTTTGCAGTCTTACATTCATTTCACAGTCATTTTTGAAGCATCTATTAGTAACATTGGCCAGTTTTTTTCATTTATGGCTTTGCTCTGAGTGAGAATGAAATATCAAGTATTGCATTATGACACAGTGGCACCAATCATCCTCTCTACCTTCCAGAAAACACCTTTTGAGCTTGAGGAAATATGTCAAATTCAATGTTAGCAGTCACATGCTGTAATTCCTGTAGGGCAAATGATTCATGGTATGGATTGGAATGGAAAACAATCAAGGCAGTTGGATCGGTGCACACATACTAGGACCTGCAGTTCTGTTTGTTTTCAACATTGTGTCTCTTGTGATGCCTTGTAAAATATATATATATATATATATATATATATATATATATATATATATATATATATATATATATATATATATATATATATATATCTCCAGCTGCTTTTCTTGTTTGTTAGTTATGTTTTTTTCTTGTCTCTAGTCTGACTTGTGTTTGTCTGTCCTCAGCTGAAGGCTGTGTACGAGAAGATGGAGCTCCAGCAGAGGGCGATGGTGAGTCCCGGGGGAAGTGTGGCGTCGGGTCGTTCCAGCCCTGACCCCTCTGAACCAGAGCTCAGCGTCCTGCAGCCCTATCTGAGCAGTGAGATTGAGGTCACCACGTCCGCCCTCAAATCAAGTACGTATATCAGTGCAGGAATTCACATGTCTGCATCAATCAAAAACAAAATCCATAATAGAATCATGCTAAATATTTTATATTAATTATTTTTATTTTTTAGTTTGATTTTAATTAAATTTTTTCTCCTATTTTATTTTATTTTATTTTATTTTTTATTTTTTCAATTTTTATTTTATTTTTGTCACCAATTATTTATTTTATTTTATTTTTTATTTTTTATTTTATTTTATATTTTTTCTCCTATTTTATTTTTTTATTTTTTGAGTGAGTGAGGTGAATTTGTGGGTTAATTCTGAATCCCTGAAACCTTGAAGGGTTCAACAATACTCAGTTTCCCACATGCACAAGTGTCTTTAATTTCCAGCGACCACAGACCAACTGGAGAAAACATCTGCATATGCACATTGGCATTAGTGTGTGTGGTGGTTTTAAAGTGTGTGTGCGGTATAAAGTTATAGATAGGGAATGTGTTTTGTTTTCAGCGTAAGTTATGCGTGAACTTGTGTGCATGTGTGGTTGCATTAGTAGCAGCCCATAATTGAGCTGATTTTGTGTGCGCATGTTTGTGTGGTTTAGTGTTAACTTGACATGAGGGTGAATAAATGAAGACGGTTTTTATTTTGGGGTGAACTATTCCTTTAAGAATCTTTAGTGACCACCCATAATGCCCTAGCAAACACATAGCAGCAGAGTTGTGACACTAAGCGAGCGTTAGCCACTTTAATAGTCGTCTGTGTTCGACTGTCACAGCTGTATCAATTCAAATGAATGCAAACGTTACACTTGCCATTTCTGAATCCATCATTGTGACTGCTCACTCATGCTTGCCCTGGCTAACCTTCCCATAATGCCCCTCTCTGAAGCCAGACTGCAGGCAGATGTCCCTGTGTACACCTCAAGCACTACGATGTCATTACATTACAAAAAGCCCACTGTCAGCTGCGCACACAATGCTCGTCTCGCTCATTTATCAATTAAATGATGCTGAGGACAAAGAAACCGTGCCCAATGTAGTTTAGTAGCCGTGCCGTAGCGCTGGTGTGTGTGTGTGTGTGTCAGCACTTGGGATTTGATGTTGAAACGTAGCCGAGGCGATAGGGAAGTCAAAAAAGAGACTTATTGAATCAGTGGCACTAAGGAGGAGGAAAGGCCTTCACGGGATCAGGGCTAACTTAATTAGTGTGTGTGTGTGTGTGTCTGGGGTGCAAACAGGCATAATGGCAGCATTTGAATGAGTTCATGCTTGGCTGGACCTCGGTTGACTTCTGAACAGTGTACACTGCTAATCTGGTTAGATGTGCATGTGTGTGGGTATACGTTGCTATACTCTGAGGGCAAATCTGTCCCCAGACGTTTACTGTATATATGACCAAACATCTTATTCATGCTTTTCCAAAAAAAGAAAAAAAGAATAAGGTTGGGAGTCGTTTGAATTTTAATGATTCCGATTCTTATCGATCCCTAATTTCCAATAAATAATAATAATAAAAAAAACCTTAGATATCATTCATTCTAAGTCTTATTGCAAAACATTTCATTGTAGGTGAATACCATAAACAAAAATCAACACGCTCAAGAACATTTACACAAGGAACTTTTGCCTATAGTTTAAAAATACCATAGCAAAAAACAACTAGCCTAACTAATATACATTTCAAGCATTAAGTAAACATGCAATAATTAAAAAAAAAAAACATATAAACAAATTAGCATTTACACAAATAAATGCAGCTGAACAAAGATACGATTGAAATAAACAGTGTTTTAAGACTTTAAGGTATTCAGGTACAGAAACTGTAAAATAAAACTGCACTTTATAAATAAAATATATATTACAAATATAGTTACAAAAGTTATTCAGTCAAGAACAGCGAGTGAACTTTTGTTGTTTGATTAACATTATAGATATTACGAATATTAGGCTGCTGTCACTTTAAGAGCTGCACAGATCCAATATACTGTTACACATGCATTCACTTAAGACATAACCGTCTGTGTTTACATGGATATTTTGACATACAGTACAGTCCAAAAGTTTGGAACCACTAAGATTTTTAATGTTTTTAAAAGAAGTTTCGTCTGCTCACCAAGGCTACATTTATTTAATTAAAAATACAGTAAAAAACAGTAATATTGTGAAATATTATTACAATTTAAAATAACTGTGTACTATTTAAATATATTTGACAAAGTAATTTATTCCTGTGATGGCAGGCAAAGCTGAATTTTCAGCATCATTACTCCAGTCTTCAGTGTCACATGATCCTTCAGAAATCATTCGAATATGCTGATCTGCTGCTCAAGAAACATTTAATGTGTACAATTGTACAAAATATTTGTGTACAATATTTTTTTTCAGGATTATTTGATGAATAGAAAGTTCAAAAGAACAGTGTTTATCTGAAATCTAATCTTTTGTAACATTATAAATGTCTTTACTGCCACTTTTGATTGATTTAATGCATCCTTGCTGAATAAAAGTATTCATTTCTTTAATTTCTTTTCAAAAAAATAAAAATAAAAATTCTTACTGACCCCAAACTTTTGAACGGTAGTGTATAATGCTACAGAAGCTTTGTATTTCAGATAAATGCTGTTCTTTTGAACTTTCTATTCATCAAGGAATCCTGAAAAAAAAAAAAAAAAAGTACACAACTGTTTTCAACATTGAAAATAATCATAAATGTTTATTGAGCAGCAAATCAGCATATTAGAATGATTTCTGAAGGATCATGTGACACTGAAGACTGGAGTAACGATGCTAAAAATTCAGCTTTGCATCACAGGAATAAATTACTTTGTCAAATATATTTAAATAGTACACAGTTATTTTAAATTGTAATAATATTTCACAATATTACTGTTTTTTACTGTATTTTTAATTAAATAAATGTAGCCTTGGTGAGCAGATGAAACTTCTTTTAAAAACATTAAAAATCTTAGTGGTTCCAAACTTTTGGACTGTACTGTATTTTCTGTGTGTATTTGTCCGTTCAAGTGTAAAAAGATGTGGAAGAGAGCCCAGTTCATTGTCGCACACTATTCAGTATGAGAGGCGGCTTTCTGTGTGCACGTTTTGGATGCGTGTGCACCACAGGAAACAGCGTGCGAATCTTCTTGCATTTAAAAATTACATTAAAATCACTTTTTCTGTGAACATGTTTTGGATGTGTGTGTACGGGTCTTCTTGCGCTTGAATGGTCATATTAAAATGCACACATGTATACCAAACATCATTCATATTTTTCTTTTTGATTTAAATTTCAAAATCTGTAATTATTATTATTTTTTACAACCTTTTGTTTTATTCTTAAATTCTAAAAATTATACAAATAATTAATAATACATATAATTAGCTTCTGAAGAGGCAAATAAAGGTTAAGTGCAGTCATTATGTCACTCAATTAGTTTTTCCCCCTTCATTTTTCTTATATGAATAAATTAATAGCTTTTGTAACTGGTATTCGCTTTTCCTTTCGCTAAACCTCACACAATATTGAGAAAAATATTTATTCTGGAAAACATAAATTTGATCCAGCAGTCGTGTCTGCAGGCAGTGGTCGTGCTGCTGTTTTGACCCACTTATAGCAAAAAAATAGATATTACTTAATTTCTTTGTTGTGCAGTTTTCTAGCAGTGGGTCTTTGAGGGTTAACCAGAGCATCCTGTACAAAAGCACAATGAGAATTAGAAGCACTTTTACTTCTGTTCTGTCAGGGGCGGGGCATAAGAGTGAGTGACAGGTGGTGACTGCTGAATGAAGATGGTTAGAGAGGGGCAGTGGGTCACCACTCAGTCTATGAGTCAAAGACATACATTAAAGCGCTTAGTAAATGAAGAGGTTAAAGAGGTGGAGATGATACAGAGAATGATTGGCGGCGTGACAGATGCCAGTCAGAGCTCAATGGACCGCCCTCACACCTGCTGTGTGTGTGTGTGTGTGTGTGTGTGTGTGTATATAATATAATATAATATAATATAATATAATATAATATAATATAATATAATATAATATAATATATAGTTAAAAGCTGTATTATATTTTTGTATTTATATTATAAAATGCTTTTTTTATGAATAGGATTCATTAACCATTTAGTTTACCACACACTTTACCATTTAAAAGTATGCAAGCTCAATTGCATTATGAGAGCTTGATGTATTCTAGGATATGTGATTGGTTGTCATGGGTAACACACTTCAACCATGGGCGTCACATTAGTGCATTGCAGTTTAAACAAATTAGACCTGCTGTTCATGTTTACTTAGTCAGCACACAAGGAAAGGATTGAGGAAATTTTTTTTTTCCTCTGATGTAATTATAGAACGATGCTTTGTTCCACCAACCGGAGCCTGGGAGTTTGTTCCTGCTCGAGCCGTAATAGTCCTCAGAAATGGGGCAAATCTGTCTCTCCTCTGACTGTCTCTGCGGCACGGAGCTATGATTACAGCGGCATCGATCCCTGACCTACCTGCTCTCATTACACACACTCTCTCCCAGTCTTCACACTGCTCTCACGGCTCCCAGCAACACCTGAGGTGGGCGGCCGCTCATACCTGTCAGCAATCGATTGCCAATAAGACAGAATTACAGCTTAACAGACCGTCTTAGACTTTGAATGTGGTTCTTGGTACCTGCAAACTGTTTTTTTCTTCTTTTTTTTTTTTTTTAATACGTTTTTGATCATCTTACACATTCATCTTTACTTTTCTTGTGGTGATGTGCCACAGATGGGAATAAACGCAGCGTAGAGCCGTGACAAACAGACGACGCGTGACTGAAAGAATGTGCCCGCTTGACCCCATTTCACATGACAGACCCCCTAGGGGTCAAAGGTCAAGAGGATTCTCCTTGCTGTCCTTCATCCTAAACCCAGATTAAATTGAGAGTGGTTTTCTTGTTACTTAAGCGGTTGTAGTTGAGTGGAAAGTGATCTGGGATCTTGCAGTTAAATTTGGGTCTTTTTACTTGATCTTACGTTTGACAGAAGTATCTCATTATTCAGGATGGGGAATTTCCATCGTAAATATATTTTGTTGATGAAATCCAGACTCTGAATTCCCCCATAATTCCCCTGCACACAGTCTTGGCCCTTATACTAGAGGCGCCAGATGTGAGTACATCATTTCTTTATCTTTGTAACCGCTGCTAATCAAGATTATTTGTAGTTATTGATTTTTTTTTTTTTTTATGCTGTTACTAAAAATGTAACATCCATTTAATTTTAATTATTTTGGGAAGTCAAGTTTTTTTAAAGCTGCAGTCCGCAACTTTTTTTATGTTAAAGATTTACAAAAATTATATAATGAGAATATGCAACATGAAACCATTTTCCAAACCGTGTTTTTGTCTTATCCTGAATCATTATGGTACACTTATAATAAGTGTTTATATTCGGACTATTTCAGATCGGACTGGTAGGACTCGCCGCAGAGTATCACAGTAACTGCGTGACTCGCCATAGACATACACGGAGAAAAGTAGCTCCGGCTTGTTCCTCCGCAAGACGCGTGCAGTTCTGTTTATTAACCGCTAGAGGGCCAAAAATCGCGGACAGCAGCTTTAATATTTTTTTAATTTAGTTTTTATATTTTATTATTTTTAGGTTCTTTTTGGAAAGCAAACATTTCTTTTATTTTGATTTTTTTTATTTTTTTATTTTGATTTATTTTTATACAGTAACTCCTGATTGTACTTTTTTTTTTTTTTTTTTTTTTAAGGAAAACAACTATCAGGGTTTAAGCACTTTAAGGCCTTTAAGCACATGCACAAAAAGGTATTATGTTTTATTTAGCAAACATGTAACCGTCTCGATCATAGATGGAAAAGACCATTTACAGCCAATACTGGCAATTTACCATTGGAAATATATAGTTTTTAAAGCTGTTTAACAGTTATAGTTCCACGTATGGTCCAAGTTGGCATGCTTCTTTAGATCCATATGCTGCAGGTACTCACCTATTTTCGTAAAGTTGAGTTTTCGTTCAGGATTTATAGGCTTTTGTGAGCACTTGGCCATGCCCCTTTTCTAAATGACCCTGTTAAAGCTACCCAAAGGGTAAAGTTCAACTTTTTTTTTTTTTTCATAATTATTGATCTAGAAGGTCCATAGAATTGTACTGCACTGGTTTGGTTCAAAGCAGGTAACAACACTTGCACTAGTTCGCAAAAGTAGTTTTTTTACATAATCATGAATATTTAACGAACTATTCAGCACGTATTTCGTTAAGTTCATATTGCAGAACGTAATACAGAACTTTGCAGTCAAAATTAATCATGTCCAGCAGCTTTCGTGGGATATAGTCTGGACAGTTATGTCCTGATGCAGGACAGGATTGTGTAGTTGTACATTTACTTCAATTTTGATTAAAATATTAAACTGTGCTTTGATCTCTGAGTTACACTGATAAGAGCCTCGCGTCATTTCCCTCCACAGGCAATAATTCACGTTTTGAGATCTCTTATAAAAACCCCGGCACTGTGATCACTTGAATATCAGCTATAGGTTCAAAATCTGATTCCTCATCACGCTAAAAACCCGTCACTCATGAATCATCATAACAGTCCAGTCATCTGATGTGACTGGCTCCTAGTACGCAGGTGACATCAACATTAGCATCTGTAGAGGGTGTGTGTGTTAACATCATGGTGACTGATTGGATGCAGTACATGCACTTGGGTTTTGTTTTTTAACCGATTAGCCTATACAATTTAGTGATGTTTGAAAACCGGCCAACTGACCCCAAACCAGCCCAAATTTTGTCTACCCACCCAAACCATTTTTTACCCTCACAATCAAATTCAGATGCACCCAAGCTGGCAAAACTGGCTGTTGAGTGGATTCTTAACAGCACTGGTCCTAGAGGCAAAGTTGCTCAGAATGAGGAGTTCTACCATGTGGTATGACTGTCGTGGGCATGTGTAAAAAATCGCTCGATACACAATCCTTTATGCATGCGAAAAATGCGAAGGTGGCTGATTTCTTTCAAATTTCTCACAAGCCTCTAAGGCCTTGAGTCAAACAGACCCAGTGAGTTTCGTTCCGGCTGACCTCTGTTAACCTTGTCTGATAGCTGCTCGAAATTCATTGGCCGATGGTGGACATGTTTTTCAAGATACATCAGCGTCCTCATAGACAGTCATGGCACCTCGGACAAAGACAATGCATGCCAATTTTCAAGTCAGTCAGAGTAACAGTAAAGTAGTTATAGTCATTTGCATGTTTTTTCCTGTTATAGCACCATCAGGTGGTGTCACACGACCGCGCCCTTTGTCACATGACCACAGAATAAGCTGAGTTTGGTGAAAATATCTTACTGTTCACGAGTTACAGCCATTTTAGTAAAAGTGGCTCCACCTCCAACCGTTTTGGCGGCCCTTAGGGACCTTTGGCGTTTTTGCCTTTTATTATGATAGGACAGTATGTAGACAGGAAGCGAAGTGAGAGAGAGAGAGAGAGAGAGAGAGAGTGGGGGACGGGATCGGGAAAGGTCCGCAAGCCAGAACTTGAACTCGGGTGGCCCAAAGCGCAACAGCATTATATGTCGGCGTGCTGTCCACGAGGCTATCGGAGCCGACCATAATTCTACTTTTTAATTATTTATTAAAGGCAAACGGTTCTTATGAAAACATTTGAAATGTAGCCTCAAGTTTGTGAATGTCAAACCTTTAGTCTATTAATAGTTTAATAATACCATACTCAAATTCTCCTTATTTTCAGTCCGTTTACTCATATTGTGGGATTGCCTCTTATTTATTCAGCTGAAAAGACATATTCATAACACACTCCAAATGTTGTTCTTTCCCTGGAAGATGAAACCACTAGAAGGGTTGTTCCACTCCTGTGTCAAGAATAGCCAATAATTAAAGGTTTTACCTTGAATCGCTGTGGTCTTTACAGATTTCCCACAAATTCTTTCTTCTGCTATTTCAAGGGGCGTAAAACTGAAATTAATGCCTTAAATGGGTTTGCACAAGCATTTCTTTTGACGATTAACCTTGAGTCTGGAGAAAATAGTGCCAATCTCCACCAGGTTCTGCAGGTTTGAGAAGATTGATTGGAGTTGAGGGCGACTCTTCATCTAGACGCTGCGCAGATGTAACTCCTATGTGAGAATTTGTAAACATCGTGAAGGTCTGAGAGCTTTCTTATTGTGAGTGTCCTTCATGAAGTCATCAGGGGGCAGTTAGTGTAGGACCTGGCTGATATTGGAGGTCATACGGTGTAGATAAATGATGGCAATGAAGAGTTCTCTAAGGTGGCATACACACACACAGGACGCAAACAAAACTCTTAAAATAAAATATCTACGGCATCTGTTAGTATGTAAGCCCACTCAGAATATTTTATTTTATTTTATTTATTTATTTATTGGACTCAAGCACAAAGGATATCTAAACTTTCTGCTCTGAGGTAAAACAGGCCTCAAAAGAGTGGGTTTCTGTCTAGGTCTCTTTCATTGGCCTTATCTGTCTCATATGCACATTTCCATTGAAATACAGAGAAATATAGTTCAGTAGCTCAGTGGTACATTTAAAGATGGCCCTGAAGAGTTCAAATATTAGCTCAGAAAGTAATACCAATGGTTTTCTTAATGAAGTAGCTTCTAAAGCAGATGCGTTATAGCTTGCTTTTGGTTCCAGTACCTTATTAAAATGGCTGTGAGTCAAAGAGACGGCCACAAAGTCTGTGTTAATGACTCCCAGAACACACCAGCTTCACCTGAATCAGAGTTTCTGTGCTAGTGTGATCATACTGAAAGGCTTTTTGATGATTTTTCTAGTAGCAGACTGAAGGATATGAGCAGTCTTTGCTGATGGAAGTGTCTGTGTTTGACCAGGGGAAAAAGGTAACTTTTTCAAACACTGCTTGAATTTTTTTATCTATCACTTTTCTTTATCTTTTTTTTTTTTTTTTTCAGGGTCAGACTTGATCTTTCTGTTGATTGTGGCTGGTTGAATTTCTCAGTATTCTGTTCTCTCGCATTTACCACCTCTCGCAAGATAATTAGTTCTCGTCAGTCTTTAGGAAGCTGCTTTAAAACTGTACTTTGACATGATACAAGCCACTTATAGAAGTGGCCTAAAGTTGGTCGTAAGCTCGCCAAGGCTGAGCAAAACACAGTAAAATTGTAAAATATTATTGTAATTTATTTATTTTTTATATGTGTATAATATTTTATATCTTATAATGTAATTTGATGCAAAGCTGAATTTTCAGCATCATTGCTCCAGTCTTCAGTGTCATATGATCCTTCATTCTAATATGATGATTTGCTGCTCAAGAAACATTTATTTTTATTATCATTGTTGAAAACAGTTGTGCTGCTTCATATTTTTGTGGAAACAGTGATAATTTTTTCTTTGATGTATTAAAAGAAGAAGAAAAAAAAACAGCCTTTATTTGAAATCTTATGCAACATTATAAATGTCTTTACTGTCATTTTTGACCAGTTTAATGCATCCTTACTGATAAAAAAGTATGAATTTATTAATTAATCGGTGTGTGTGTGTGTATATATATATATATATATATATATATATATATATATATATATATATATATATATATATATATATATATATATATATATATATATATATTCATGCTAGTGTCTATCTATCTATCTATCTATCTATCTATCTATCTATCTATCTATCTATCTATCTATCTATCTATCTATCTATCTATCTATCTATCTATCTATCTATCTATCTATCTATCTATCTATCTATCTATCTATCCATAGATAGATAAATAGATAGATAGATATATGGATTCTATATAGATTTTACCCTAAAATTGTAATTAACTGCACTATCAGCTCTTTTATAATTGACTAAAGCACATTTATGTGTGTACAGACCTGTTGTGAATTTGTGTAACTTTTTCTTTGCACATAATGAAGAGCGTTTGTACGCAAATATAGGCAATTGGCATGCAGTGTGATTGAAAACAGTCATGTGTGAATGGCTAACCTCATATAATACACACTCTGTCATTCATTAGTGTGGGTGAAATGGCTCAATACTGCTAACCCGTTATGTAAATGTAGATGCTTGTATGCAAATATGCTCAATAATGAAGTTACTGTTTCTGAATGAGTCTTTTTTGCAGCTTAGTCTCATTTTTCAGGTTGGTATACTAAAAACTGTTTTCCTTGTGGAAAATTCAGTTTCCCATGATTTAGCTCCTTTTCTTCAGCTGTAACGTTTACGAATTTTGACCTTGCCTCCATGCCAACGTTCAACAAATTTGTGTACTTCAGATCCTTGAGATGTCACAGTGTCTCCGGCCTTATCTCAGAAGGTCTTGGAGATCCTCTTCAGAATGGAGGCCAAGGACATTCTGCTGGATAGTCCTGATATAAAACTCCCTCGCTGCAGTTTTATTTTATTCCTGTAAAAGACAGAGCTGTTTTTGATGGATCTAGCATCCTTTTCCCGTAGCCGTTTCTGCTGAGTCTAGTGATGGCTCCTGCTCTTTGGCTGTTGTCCCTCTTATGGAAACCAGACAAATGCGTGTGATGGGAGACGTTTGGCAGGACTGATGAGTCTGTGTACGGAAAGCTGCTCTGACTCACTCAGATGCCTTTCTGTTTGTGTTGCGTGAGACTGTTGTTGTGCTTTCATGTGGTGAGTTTAGTGTGATTTTAATTGTATTTATTTGATCCAGTGTGTGTCTGAAAAGAACAGAAAACACTCTAGGTAATGTTCAACTAGTGTTTGATCTGTGCTTGGCTGTCTGGAAAAAAAAATACAGCTAAATAATGGTAAATGAGACAAAAATTACTGCACAAAATTATTTATTTAATGCAAGAGTTACTCAAAATTAACGAATGATTGCACAAATAAATAAGTAAATAGTAAATACATATGTAAATATATACATAAATACATACAATAAATAAAATAACAAAGAAACTGCCACAAAATGGGAACTGGCTCAAAATGATCACATATTAGTTCACTTTTTATTACCAATGCTAATGTATGCATTAAAATTCATTCTTAAAATGAGTCAAGATAAAATGAAACAAAATAAAAACATCAAAACACATTTTCATTACTAGAAAAAATAAGCATTAACCAAAGTAGATAATAAACATATTAAACAAATTTTATTTCAGCTAGGTTTTTTTAAAAAGTTGAAGTACTAAAATAACTAAAATTAAATAAACTAAAACTTAATAAAAAAAACTATATAGACCGATTTAAAAAATAATAAAAACTATAAAAACATTTCTAAAATTGTAACTAAAATGAAAATAAATACAGAAATTTTAAAAATAAAATGTAATTCAAAATATTAACAAGAACTATAATATTATAAATAATATAAAAAGTAATCTTAATGACATTAAATAACACTGTTCAGAGCTATATAATACTATCATGTACCATGGTATCGCTACAGTACTTTTTTAAGGTCTAGGTCATTGTTTTATCTAGACTTGCAAATGCAGTAGGATTCTTTTTTAGATATGTAACTATATTCTTTGACTTTTCCCATCAGCCACCCCTCTATCCGTGCGAAGCAGCAGTGACCCCGCCCTCGCCCCGCCCCTGGATGTCATTTCATTGGACCATGAGGACATCAGCAGACCCCAGTCTACCGTGAGTGAACACACATCACCTACTCATGTCTGATAGGAGTGTCTGGGAATGCGTCAACTTTCTTTTTTCAGTTGTTACAGAAAATGAAGGCCAAATTTGTATTGTGGATGCAATACAAGAATTTTTTTTTATTTCTTTTTGTGCTGCTGGTCTTCTTATTTATTTAACCAGTCCTTGTTTGCAGGACTTTCACTGTCACAGTCAACATTAACGGTCATATTGTATTTGTGCTTAAGTTTGACCTTTTAGCTCCGCCACCATTGTTATCTTACTCTCTTCCATTATTGTTTTCATCAACAAAGCTTTTACTCTCTCTACGTATATATCTCTTTCATTCCCTTCCTTTGAGGTCATCTTTTTCATATTTGCTTTTCAGATTCTAGCAGACAAACTGCACAAACACATCTGCTCAAATGTTTGGTGTCAAGAAGATTTTATTTCTGAAAGAAATTAATACTTTTATTCAGAAAAAAATTTAAGGCCATTTATTATGTTACAAATGATTTTATTTCAAATAAATGCTGTTCTTTTGAACTTTATATTCATCAATGAATCCTGAAAATAATATATCATGGTTTTCACAAAAATATGAAGCAGCACAACTGTTTTCAACATAATAATAAAGAAAATCAGCATACTAGAATGATTTCTGAAGGATCAGGTGATACTGGAGTAATGATGCTGAAAATTCAGCTTTGCACCACAGGAATAAAATACATTTTAAAATATATTAAAATAGAAAACAGTTATTTTAAATTGTAAAAATATTTCACAATATTACTGTTTTTACTGTATTTTTGATCAAATAAATGCAGTCTTGGTGAGCATATTTAAAAAGAAAAACAACAACAGCAAAAAAAACATAAAATAAAAAATTCTGCCAACCTTCAAACTTTTGAACAGTAGTATAAGTTTCAGAATGAGTGAACAGCGTTTTGCTGTATGTACTCTGTGCTTCAGACACAGAAAGCCAACGCAGTATATTTTAATTCTAAGTGTGACATTTCCTAAATTGTACCACTTTCAGTCTCTTGGGAAACTGCTGAGTGTATCAGGACTACACACATAAAACTGTCCAATATCTCTAAAATATTAGCATCAAACGGGAAAAGAAAGTGTGCGGCAATTGTTAGGGATTCAGAAGGTGTCTGCAAAATTACAGCTCACGCAGATACTTGCACACATCCGTCCCAGATTGCTCAGAGTGACAGTAATCATCGTGGTGCACTCCTCAATGACAGGGTGAGGGCACACTAATGCATCAACGACTGCACTTTTGTGGATTCATAAATATGTGCGTATTCTCTCTACACCCAAACAAATATCTGCTTCTGTCAGTGCCACTGCTGCAGATTCCACTTCCACTTGCAGAACTTCTGCAGCACTCTTAAGATTCTTGGTGACTTTAGTTCCAGATACCAATAATGCTCCATAGTTTTGTTTTTTCCACTTGTGTTGTGGTTTATACAAATAGTAGGGGTGTAACAGTACACTGACGTCATGCAACAAAAACAAAAATATTTGGTCACAATTAGCTACAAAACTGAATATCATCTCTTGTGTTATAAAAGCACAAAATAAATAGAAAAATTAAAAATAAAACTTTTACAAAGGTTTAGTTTTTGCACTCATGTAGTCTTTTTCTGCCTAGCTCCGGTGATTGGCACATCTGGATGATGTCGGCTGTCATTATAACAGCGGAAACAACTTAAAAATACTTTTATGGTCATTTATGGCCATAAAGATATGAGTAAGACACCATTCGAAACTGAAAAGTGTCTATTTTTATTTGTTCACTACACTCCGAATAAAAACAAAACATTGTGATTTTGTAAAATAAAGAAATCAAAGAGGATGCCACTTTCTGCCGCCCCCGTTTCCTTTCCGTGAAGTTTGTGGAACACGTCACAAAAATCATTGAAATCTCTTGCGTGCCATCTGAACTCTTGTTTTGGTTTGGTTCATAGAGCTACTCTTCTTCTTCTGCTCTTTTTCCTGTTGTGGCGGTTTCCAAACAGCGTTCCAATACTGGATAGGAATGTGGATTGCCTGTGACTGACTGTAATCATCATCTGACTGCATGCCTGTATGTCTGTTGTCATTACGAATCACCACGACACCCTTCGTCACACAGATCGTGCCAAAATCGGGCTGATATTATGTCATCTGAACCCAGGATTGCTCTAAAATCAGGCCAAAATGCTTGTTAATTTGGAGCGTTATTCCAGGTCCTTTCTCTGAAATCTAAGGTAAATCTCGATGGGTTTATAATAGTGTTGTTCCAGGATCAATGTTGTTGATTCAGGAGCATGCTGTGCTTTTGTAAAATCAAACCAAATTGAGTAGAACATGTTCTTGGAACAACATCCTTGTTAGTCCTGGAACAGAACTTCTTTAACCAAACCAGATGAGATTTATGGATTGTGTTTTAAATCTTGAGTAATATCCTTATGAACCTTATTTATTTTAGAAGTAATGATTGCTTAATGGGAATATTGTTCCCATTAAGCCCATCAGATCCAGGAACAGAATGTCCTACTTGTGTAAATCACGTGTCTGAGGAACACACTGCAGTTTCTGATCTAATGGAAGTCTTTTTTGAAGAGTCCCTGGAGGAACTCTGAGCTCCCTGTTCACGTTACAGCAGAGACGGGGGACCCTGAAGCGCTCCCAGTCCCTTATCATCTGTCCCAGGAGCTCAAGCTTACAGCCGGCGGTCACCTCCACTGAAGCATGGCACACCTTTAAATGATTTGAGGAGTTTCTCTGTGCTGCTGGGCTCTGCTCTGCTCACATCTCAGCTGTGTGTACAGGAGAACCGGGTAATTACAAGTGCGGGGCGGGGATTCTCTGCCAGGTTTTGTCAGTCATGTTTTAGACTGAAGACGAGATGATTATCAGATGTGTTGAGGAGGTTGTCTAGACCTTCCAAAGCACATAAACATGAACATGAGATGTGTAATTATGGTCAGTGCTCTCATAAACACCCGGGACCTTTAATTGATTTTCATACACTGCTGTGAACTGGGGACACTCAGATGATTCTTCTTCATTTTCATTTAGTTTTCATTCTGTTATTCGTTCACTCATTGGTTTATTTGTTCTTGGCTTGTTTGTTTCTTTCTTCCTCTCATTGTTATTTTGTTTGTTCATTCATTCACTAGAGCAGTGGTTCCCAAACTGGGGTACGCATACCCCTGGGGGTATGTGAGGTGACAAAAGGGGGTACGCGAACAAAATGCTGAGTAGTTCATTTAATTCTACCTTAAAATAATATTAAAATCAAGAATGTATTTCTAACTGCCAAAATGTCGTAAATCCAGCATATTTAATCAAATTACCTCATCATTTGCAGTCAAAAATGACTGTATCCACACAAGCAGCATGCATATGATAGATTGCGTGCAGTCTGCTGATTTAAATCGCACTAAATTACTGCCGTTCTCGACAATGCACCTTTGTAACAGTAGGGATTTAGCACTTACTCGCATGAAGAAAAAATATAGACACAGATAATGGATTCATTTCGGTTTAAGATTCAAACTTTCTCCGATACACAAACATACCTTGCGTGAGTTCTTGTATTTAATGATGATAACGAGCAAGAACGCACTTGTTCCAAAATATCCACATGACTGCAAACATGACATTATTATACAACAGGTCAAAAAACAAAACGTACATTTTAAACACAGTACTGTCAGTATTTACTCTATTTTGCAATGAAATAATAGTTCTAACGAAAACCACAGCAGAACTACAACACACGTCTGTGTTTCGCGAACAATTCTGCGGCTTTGAACGAATCGAGAGAGTTGATGATTCAATGATTCATTCACAGCCACTTGCTTCATTAATGAATGAATGACTCGATGACTCACTCATAAAAACAGTGACTTGCTGCCACCTACTGGCGGTTTTAGTTTAATATTTAAAAGTTTTACTTAGTTTTACCATCATTGCATATTTCTCTATTGAACATTTTTTATTTAAAACAGTATTTATTTTATAAAGTTATTCAGAAAGGTAAAAAATGCACTGGGAAATCAATTTAGGGGGCAAATATTGTCCCTTAATGGTAAAGGTGTGACTGCGGTCTAAGTAGTAGAGAGGGGGTACGCGGAAGGATGGTAATCCCTTTAGGGGGTACTCCAAGCTAAAAAGTTTTGGGAACCACTGCACTAGAAGTTCAAGCACGTAGCTCTGAAACCCAATTGTAATTGTTAGAATTTCCAAGGATCAGAATTCTCACCTAAAAGCAATCGGGTAGAGACTACTCAGCCCATCTGCAATGTCACCAAGGCTCGCCCTATTTGGCCTGGTGGTGGCGCTACAATGATCAAAAGTACGTAATGGCTCATACCTCCTAAACGTTCATCACAGACTCAAGTGTCTTATATCATTGGAATCCTTGGCTCAAAACTCGGATTCGATCGTCACTCTGGGGAAATTTTCGGGTATTTTGGAATTTTAGAAAAACCTACTTTTGCGAACTAGTACTAGCTAGTTTTCGGAACCAAACCAGTGCAGAAAGATTCTCTGATTGATTGTTAATAATTATCGAAAAAAGACGAAATTTCGATTCACGTCCGCAACGGGATGCCAAAAAGTTCGAAGTGGGCGTGGACACTTTTAATAAAATGGCTATCCCTCTTGAATGGAATGAGATAATTCCACCAAACTCGGTACACCTATATACGGGCTCAGTCTGTGGTGGTGTGAAAAAGGATGCGGCGACTGGCCACTTGGTGTCGCTATAAAAATGAAAGCAGCTATACCTACGCAACAGCCAGTCCGATTGTCTTGAAAACAGGCATGCGATATCTTTGTCCAAGATGCCGCGATTGTCTACAAAGACATTTGCGTATCTCGAAAAACACGGCTACCATCGGCCAAGTTCAAACTGCTGTCAGACAAGGTTAACGGAAGCCAATCAGAATGAAACTCACTGGGCCTGTTGGACTCACGGCCCTAGCGGCTTGTGAAAAATTAAAAAAAAAACAGCCACCTGGGGGCGCCTTTGCATTTTTCACATGCGCGCACGCCCACGGCATTCATACCACATGGTAGAACTCCTCATTATGAGCAACATTGTCTCCAGGACCGCTGCTGTCAGATTATTTCAAAAACCTGCTTTCACAAACTAGTCCTAGGTTTTTGATTCATATATTTCCTTAGTAAATTGCCTGTTTTGGCAGTAAATGGTTTTTCATCTTTGATCTAGATGGTTACAGGCTTGCTAAATAAAACATAATACCTTTTTATCACATGTTTTTTTTACGCTTGTTTATTGATCCTTTCCTTTGCTTTCTTACTTCTTTCTTCCCTCCATCCATCCATCCATCCATCCATCCATCCATCCATCCATCCCTCCTTCCTTCCTTCTGTTCATTCATTTCCTTGTTTTCATTTATTGCCCATTCATTCGTTTGTTGTGTTTTTGGTTTGTTTATTTGTTTTAGTTGGTTGGCTCAAATATCATGGTATGTGGTATGGTACACCAAGGTACTTTTAAAGAATACCGTGGTACTCTTTTATTAGTTTGTGTTAGTGTTTTTGTATCTGAATGTGTTATGTTAGCACTTGTGCTGGATTATCATGTACAGCAGATTGATGATCAGGCTTTGCTGTTGTAATATCTCAGTCAGTTCTAGATGGATGGATGAGATGGACTCAAAGGTCATAGAGAAACACATTTGTGATGCAGATCCCCACACAATCTCTTACAAACTCTCTCATTAGGCTTTGACATTTATTCAATTACTGTATTCCCAAGAGTTTACCCAGTACCCACTGCTCATAAGTCTTATGTAAACAGACCGCGCACCCCGAGAGCCAAGGACAGGCATATTTAATATAGACTGCTTGCACGGCTGATGCGTCTGACCATGAATGTTTTACTGTGTTTACTTCAAGTCTATTTAGGTCGTAAACATATCAACAGTCAGTTTTTTTTTTCTTGTTGTTCTATTTAGTTTCCACAAAGTCCCCCAAAACCGCATTGGCAGGAATATACTTGACCTTTTTTTTTTTTTTTTAAGAATCTGAACAGTTTTGCGACTTATTCAAAGTCTATTTAAGGCAAGCCATTTCACTCTGTGGTCATCTCTGAAACCCCTCTCGGGGCAGATAATTCAGTCGTCAAATTCTCCAAAGCTGTTTACCAAGCTTACGATTAAATTTCATATTTGAAATCACCAATGAAATCTGACATCTGATTCGTAAATTTTTGTTTCTAAATGCTCAAATCATGACAAAAATATTGTGTTGGCAAAACGTTTTAATCTTTTAACTAACAAATGAAAAAAACAAAAAAAACGAATAATATATATATATATATATATATATATATATATATATATATATATATATATATATATATATATATATATATATATATATATATACACACTACTGTTCAAAAGTTTGGGATTGGTAAGATTTTTAATATTTTTAAAAGAAGTTTTGTCTGCTCACCAAGATTGCATTTATTTAATTAAAAATACAGTAAAAACATTAATATTGTGAAATATTATTGCAATTTAAAATAACTGTTTTCTATTGGAATATATTTTAAAATGTAATTTATTTCTGTGTTGGAAAAGCTGAATTTTTAGCATCATTTCTCCAGTCTTCAGTGTCACATGATCCTTCAGAAATCATTCTAATATGCTGATCTGCTGCTCAATAAACATTTATGATTATTTTCAATGTTAAAAACAGTTGTATACTTTTTTTTTTTTCAGGCTTCCTTGATGAATAGAAAGTTCAAAAGAACAGCATTTATCTAAAATACAAAGCTTTTGTAACATTATACACTACCGTTCAAAAGTTTGGGGTCAGTAAGAATTTTTATTTTTATTTTTTTGAGAAGAATTTAAAGAAATTAATATTTTTTTTCAGCAAGGATGCATTAAATTGATCAAAAGTGACAGTAAAGACATTTAAAATGTAACAAAAGATTATATTTCAAATAAATGCTGTTCTTTTGAACTTTCTATTCATCAAATAATCCTGAAAAAAAAAATATTGTACACACATATTTTGTACATCTATACACAATAAATGTTTCTTAAGCAGCAAATCAGCATATTAGAATGATTTCTGAAGGATCATGTGACACTGAAGACTGGAGTAATGATGCTGAAAATTCAGCTTTGCCAATACAAGAATAAATTACATTTTCAAATATTTTCAAATAGAAAACAGTTATTTTAAATTGTAATAATATTTCACAATATTTCTGTTTTTACTGTACTTTTAATTAAATAAATGCAGCCTTGGTGAGCAGACGAAACTTCTTTTAAAGACATTAAAAATCTTACTGATCCCAAACTTTTGAACGGTAGTGTGTGTATATGTATGTGTGTATGTATGTATGTATATATATATATATGTATGTATGTATATATATATGTATAAGTATGTTTTTTTTAAAAGTTTGATTAAAATCATATCAACCAGTTTTATGCTCTCAACATCAGTTATGTCTGAGTCTGTATGCTGGCTTGTTGGCTCGACCTTTCCATCAGCATCCTTACCCTCTGCACTTTGTTTTTTAAAGTAATCAGTTATTGACCTCTTCATTTTTAGACAATTTATTTCCTAAATTCCAAATTTGCGCATTTCATCATCGGTGTGCGTGCACACATGACATGTGTGAAATCTGACTCCCAGCCACTGGAGACTGCGCATTTTACTTTCATTTTCGATTTAGCTTATAAAAGTGAGGTGCAAAAGAGGGGAAAACTCCAACAGGACCGTAGTCGATAACACGTGACAGATTAGATAAGTCCTTAATGCAAGTAAGTGCAGGTAGACAGACACTGATTGAGTGCGTGACCATGTACACAAATCCAACCACGTCAAATTTTAACTCGCACATTCTCAAAAAATGGTTGCATATGTATTATGTATTTTTGTGTATTACAAATTAATCTGTTGCAGTTCATAAAGTTTGAGGCTGTGATCAGCTGTTATCAATCACAGATACAGAAAACTAATATTTTACAGCTTATCAACTGATACGATAACCAATATTTTTGCTGTTACAACCGCACGATCCTAAAGAAATCATTCTGATATGCTGATTTGCTGCTCAAAAAACTTTTTTTTTATTATTATTGTCAGTGTTCAAAATGTCACTTGCCATTTTTTTGTGAATGTTTCTTCTTTTTCTTTTCAGAAAGGTTGTCAACCACCCATCTCCCCATTAAACTCTATCTCTGTTGTTGTCCTCATGTGAACAGTGTGCACTCAATAAAGATGGGAGATGCACATTAACAATAGCCCCACTGCTTCTGTGGCCCAGGAGCATGTGGCCTAGCGGGGGGATAATCGCTCTCTACTCAGATAATCTAGGTCACTTTTTGTGTGTTTGATGCATCCTGTGAGGAGGGGGGGTCCCATGTGTTTGTGTGTGTGTGTGTGTCTTGGGTGGAGTACAGGGTGCGTTCTGGACAACCATTAGCTACGGCTCGACTGTGAGGAAAGTGGACATTCCCTTTCATGGTGCATCCCTTTGTTTTTTCCTCGTCGTTGTGTATTTATTCAGTTCATTTGCATTTTATCTGTTTTGATCACTTTCCACAGATGAGATATTAATCGCTTAAAAAGTAGTTAAAGGTAAGCAGTGGGTGAGAACAGACCGACAGAGAGAAACAGACGGAAAGGACGCAATTACAGTTTTTCAATGGCGAACTGTTGAGGCACTTTGGCATCTCACGTTTGAAGCATGGTGTCGTTGTTTTGGGTCCTCTAGAGAAACTGAAGTCACCATGAGTGTATTTTTGTGTTGACAGGGAGTCGGTCATGCAACGACTGTGAAGGGAGGAGCCATGGATAAACCCAAGGTGGACGTCCCAAACTCCAGGACTGGACAAGTCAACTTAAGGTGAGGGACTTTATGAATGCACTGTATGTAGTATATGATTGTGTATCTACATTCATAAATCATGGGGTTGAAATCATATGAATTCAGTGATTAGTGCGAGCAGCTCTCTACTCTGAGATTAATTTGGGTCTTTGTTTTGTGACAGTTCTTTGTTGTCAGATTAACATTCCGTTTTTGTGCATTTGTCTGGCCCCAATGTGTTTAGAACATGATGTTTGTTGCCACATTTTGTATGTACTTATTTATATATATTTAATTATTTTATTTATAATTTTTAAATAAATATATTTTAAAACATATAAAAAATATTGACATTTATCATTTTAGATATGTATTTTTAATAATATTTTTATTATTTTATATATATATATATATATATATATATATATATATATATATATATATATATATAATATAATAATTTAATTTATAATTTATAATATAATTTATTATAATTTTTAATTTAATAATTTATCATTTTAGATATGTATTTTTAATAATATTTTTATTATTTATATATATATATATATATATATATATATATATATATATATATATATATAAAATATTATTAAAAATACATATCTAAAATGATAAATGTCAATATTTTTTATATTTTTTAAAATATATTTATTAAAAAAAAAAAAAATATATATATATATATATATATATATATATATATATATATATATATATATATATATATATATTTACATTTTATTTTTACATTTATTTATATTTATTTAAATAGTAAAAATAGTTATATTTAAACTATTTTTTTAAAAATATTTTTTAGTTCTTGACATGATTATATAAATATAATTATTTACATTTTATTCGCAAATTTTTATAAATATTTATATTTATTTAAGTGCAAAAATATATGCTTATTATTTATATATATTATTAGTAATTAGCAACTTGAATAGATTTTAACAATGTGATCGGCTGTTACGATAACAATATTTTATTTCTAAATGCACACAATATTATTGTGATATTTAGTTTTTAAAGAGCCTTGCTTATCACACGTTTAAGCCTTGTAAAGCACTTTTACAAGCTTTGAGCCGCATACTGTAATATTTCAGACAAATTCTATTTAAAGGTCAGAATTCATCTCATGTGCTTATTGCTTTTTAAACAACCTTTTTACTGCTTAACTAGAAGCAGCTTTCCTTACTGAAATTCTTATCAAGCTAAAATAATGGAAACAACATGAAAGGTCGACTCTGAGCGTTACGATTTCAGTAGATGATTTCACTTGAATGCATACGGCAGGACACAGATTCAGTATTTCAAAGAAGCACAAGAGCTTATGTGTGTATATCGTCATTAATATGTACACTTGTTGCCATAGTCACAGAATGGGAGACTTACATCACGTTTTCTCCAGACGTACCTCTTATCACAGGTCATGTGACCTCATCTTTTCTCCCTGAGAGAGGGATGAAGTTTATCTCTCGCCTCTCTTCAGTGCCTCTGTCAATCAGCATTACTGATACACACACACACACACACACACACACACACACACACACACACACACACACACACACACACACACACACACACACACACACACACACACACACACACACTTTACAGCTCATTAAACATTGAAGTGGTTTACAGTACCGCATCACCTCAGTTGAAGCCCCTGAGGTCCATCTGGTATTCAATCAAGTTTTAATAAGAGTGCTTATTTAGGTTCTCTGTATCAATGAGATAAAATAATTTCCCATTCCTTATAAATGCCATATTAATGGCATTATTTTCATCTGGACATCTACAGTTGCCGACCACAGCTAAACCGCACAAGTTGGGTAGATGCACTGGGTAAAGTTGCATAAGATGCCATTTAATTTGAGGCAAATTAAAATGAGGATGTGGTGGACTAGTAGTGTTGATCATAATGAGCATATTTCTAGTGGACATAAACTTTGGAAAATATTATTGAATAGTCTGTACTTTGGACCCTTGATCACACCCTTGGTTTTATTTAGGTAATTTATAATTATATAGGTATATAAATATATAGGTAATTTATATATGAGTTTCTGAGGCTGTGTCATTCAAATGTGAAATTGTTCTTTTATTTCTTTTTCAGATAATTTATTGAATTGTGGTATGAAAGTATTTCATAAAGTATTTTTTTTTTCTTTTATCTTGAAATTGATCACAGGAATAGAGGAAATGTTTTTCCCTCTCTGACACTTTCTCGGCGCACACAAACACACTCCGTGTGTGTCGCGCTGTTGTGGTGTGTGAGCAGTAATAAGCTCTGTATCTGTTTGATGAGCTGCTGCCACTCTCAGTTTTTATTCATGTAAATTCATGGATGCTCCGCGCCACACTGGGCACATGCAAATTGGCAGAGGAGGTTTTTATTTTGGGAAGAATGCAAATGGAGGGAGAGGATGTGTTATTTTTGTGGTGATGCACTCTGCAGATCACGATGCGTGGAAGAAATGTTTCCTGATCTCAGTTGTTGGTGGAGTTTGATGTCATTATGTCATTGATGTCGTTGATGACATTACTCTGTAACTACACAGTCACATGGTATGAGTCACATAGTAGTTTATTATGGCGCCCACTTATACAAGAATGTCCTGTCTGACAATTTTTATAAGGGCCTGTGTATCTGAAATTCAGAAATAACTCAGAATAAAGAATACAGCTAAATGTATGTGTTCAATGATATCTGGCGATGTGCTCATGCAATGTCAGAATAAATGTAATTATTAGTTATATACAGGAAAGATGCATAAAATTGATCAAAAGTGTCAGAAAAAAGACATTTTAAAATGATTACAAAAGATTTCTGTTTCATATACAGTAAATGCTGTTCTTTTGAACATTCTGTTCATTAGAGAATCTTGAGTTAAAATGACGGCATGGTAACAACACTCTACTACAACAACTCTTCCTCTTCTCTAAAGCAGCCCAAAATGGCCTCACCACCTTTGTTGTGTGTTCCCATGTCAATTTTGGGGTTTGTGATGTCACCAACCCAGGAAAAAGCTCATTATAGTGCTTAAAAAGTGATTTCTGTAAAAGAAAATATCTCCCTTTGCATTGAACTTTGAGTGTCGTAACTTTGCAGATGTTGTTTATGATCAAACAGCAACATTACACACTAACTAAAGTAAAAAAAAAAAAAAAGAAATCATAATCAACCACCCCTTTAATATGATAAAACATTTCAGTTAGTAAGTAACTGTGATTGTTTTGCTTGTCTGAATCTTCCAGAAAAGACTTTTTTTTTTTTGGACAAAGATGGAAGAGTTCACATTCTCTCTCTTCCTCTCATCTTTTCCTCTGTTCTGTCTTTATTGTGGTGAGAGATGCAGGTAGACACCTTTGCCTCCAGCTCTCATCTCAGACACACTGAATGGCAGTGACTCCGCTGGCTTTCGGCTCATTTGTTTGGTCATTAATGTCATCCCGCAGGACATAAACAGCAAATGGATTTGCTGCGTGTGTCGTCAAGAGTACAAAGTAGCTGGTGAATACTTTTGCTTTTTTGTTTGTGTGGGTTTGTGTCTTAAATGGACGGACTGCTGTAGGCCAGAAACGTACTCAACCGCAAGTACACAGATGCTGGTCCAATGCATTGCAAATGTGCGTTTCATATACATATTACTACCATGACAGTACTAGGAACTGGGATTTTAGTTATAGGAACGCCGAACGCATTCCATCCATCCATCCATCCATCCATCCATCCATCCATCAAAAAGTATTGTGGTGGTGTTTTGCATGATCAAGCATCACTCAGATTTACTTTAGTATACGTGAAGATCTAGTGTATTCTGTGTGTATTTGTTTGTGTTTCAATGTAAGTGCACGCTCAGAGGAGACTGATTGAATGCTATAATGCTACAGACTTTTCGAGAGCTCTCGACCTGAGGAAATGATGCAGGTGACAGGGGGAGTACTCCATTGATATCCAAGACAGTTCCTACCGTAATGGTTATTTGGCTTGTCATTTTGACATGTGACTCTTGTTCTTCTAATGTAATTGCATTCCACTGAAAGTTTCCACTTCCAAAATATATTTTTCAGTTTGTTGATGTTGTTTTCCTTTTTTTCTGGTAAGAAAAATGTAACCACTAACCACCGGGACCATTGTTTTTCCTTACTGCAGCAGTCTCACACGGACGGTGGAGATTTCTGGAGACCTTGGGCCTCTGGGAATCAAAGTCATATCATACTGCTCCTCACTGAGTGGAAGGTAAAACACACACACACACACACACACACACACACACACACACACACACACACACACACACACACACACACACACACACGTTCATGATTATTATAAATGCTATTTAGGACATGCATGCATAACTCAGTCTCAGTATAGTTAGTCAGCAGTGTCCCATTCATATTCACCCATAATCACACACTCACACACTTACAGGAAGTAGCTAGGTGAATGGCTCTTTCAGACTGCATGAACAGGTCAAAAGTTAAGTGCTCAGGGCAAGGACACACACGTGTTGCATGACAGGAAGTCCTCCCTGGGTGGACGGTGACATGTTTCCTGTTGTTGGGGTCTGTGCGCCCTGTTGAGCTCCGGATGGAAATAGACTCTCTCTCTGTAGGTGGTCAAACCTGTCCGGTGAACTGGTGAACTACTCTTTGGGTTGTGTCTCAAAGGAAACCCCAAAGGAAGTAACAGCAAATTAAATCCTGTATTTACTTCTTCATTTTTCTAGTAGTAACAGATTTGATCATTGAAATGGTTGACTAGAGAAGTATTTTGTATTGAGAGCTAATTCAGAGAAAGTTCCTAGAATATGATTGATATTTTCATTAAAATAATTAAAACAAAATCAGGAAAAAGCATTAAAATGCTGTTCCTGGTGTGTCATTCCATATTTCACCAGATGAGATTATCCTACACTTTCGTGGTAAATACTGGACGTATGTCCAGGAGGATTTACTATTTTATTTTATTTTATTTTATTTTATTTTATTTTATTTTATTTTATTTTATTTTATTTTATTTTATTTTATTTTATTTTATTTTATTTTATTTTATTTTATTTTATTTTATTTTATTTTATTTTATTTTATTATTTTATTTTATTTTATTTTATTTTATTTTGGAATGCTCAACTTGAGAGCATTTGGGTAACTCAGAAAAGTTCAATACGAGAAACCAAAAATTATTCAGACTTTTTTGATATTTTTTATATATTTTTACTAGTGGGTGCAGGACACTACAGTTCATTTATGTAAGTGAGGATAGCAAAATAAAGTAAACTGTTACATATTATACCCAAAAATTCTTCATACAGTGGAATACCAGTAAAATTGATAAAAATTTGGAACCAGAAATTATTCAGACATTTTGACCTGACAATGTTTTGCTTAAGTGTTATCTGACATAATTAAGATTATTTTTTTCTGATACAGTCAGATCTTGTCATATTTTATTACCATTTTTTTAAACTATAGTGAATAAAGTGTATTAATGAATGAAATGTTCAAGGTGTCTGAATAAATTTTGGTTTGACTGTATATACAACTAATAATATCATACGTTTTTTGTCTCAAATCATGCTCTTCTGTCTGAAATCTGTTTGTGCATGTGTCATCAGGACTCTGGGTCTACATATCCGATCCATCGAGGAGAACAGCCGCTCTGAACGAGAGAGGATCTTTCAAGAGGACGAGTGCATTGTGCTGATCAATGACATCGAGTTAATAGACAAGTCCTTCGCTCAGTGAGTGTCTGACTCTTTCATCTGTCACACTTTCATTGTCGTCATGTGGATTACTAATCATCCACCCCCTCTCTTTCTCTCTACTTCATTCCCTTCTTTTATTATCCATCTTTTGTATTATTTTCACTTTCATGCGATTGTTCTGTGTCCTACACGCTCATAGCGTGCAAACCTTTTGTCATCCTCATTATCTACCTATGGCCCTGTTTTCCACCTGATATTAAGAAGGGTTTTGGTCGATTGGATCACAAGTGGATGACGCTAAATACAAGTGTAAATGGGGTGTAAAACGTTTTGAGCTTGTCCACTTTCAACCACTTTCAGTGCATTCGACCGGATTGCTTTCGTAGTGTAGACAGACACTCATGTGGTTGAATGCCTGCGAACAGCCGCAAAAGACCGCCTACTCTCTGCCTACTGACCTAATGCGTAAACATTATGGGAAGCGCTCTAGCCAGGCGGGATTTAAACTTTGTTATCTGAAGACCCAAGTTTGGTTTGAAGATGAAAAACATACCAAGCACAATGTTCTCTCACCTGTCTGTCTGTCTGTCTATCTATCTATCTATCTATCTATATAATCTATCATCTAATTTTCCTCTCTTGCAGAGTTTTAGTGCTGTAACTTTAACACAACAAAAGAAAATGATCTTCTCTTGCCGCAAGTGTGGAATTGCCCTATTAAGTGGCATCAAGGGTATTGGACAGTCTTCAAAAGGGTGACAGATTAAACGAAGTGGCACTATTAGAGGAAGAGTTAGAGAAATGGGTATGAGAGTTAAAGGTTTTGAAGTACAAAAGAAAAAAGACTGCAGTCAAGCAAGTCAATTTTACTTCTCCAGCGGCGTCCTGAACTGAACTCTGAAAAGTTTGCTCAACACATTTAACGCAACATGAATTGTGTCCCCACTAGGGGTGTGCGATATCATGATTTCAAATTGTGAATGATTAAAATGTCTCCACGAGCTACCTTTGAAGTGAGATTGTAGTATTGTGCTAGTGTGTGCACATTCATATTATTATACGCATGTGTATCTGTCTTAAAGTGACAGCAGCCTAATAAACCTACTACTGTCAGTCATTAATGTTAAAGGGGATAGTTCACCCAAAAATGAAAATTCTGTCATTAATTACTCAGACTTATGTCGTTCCAAACCTGTAAGACTTTCTTTCATCTTATGAACACAATTTAAGATATTTTTGATAAAATCCGAGAGCTTTCTGACCCTCCCATAGACAGCAAGGTATTTACCACTTTCAAGGCCCAGAAAGGTAGTAAAGACATTGTTAAAATAGTCAGTGTAACTACAGTGGTTCAGACTTCAGTTGACTATTTTTGAGGCAAGATACAGTCCAATTTTAAGAATATTTCACAACGATGATTAACAAACCTCATAGGAGAGGGTAGACATGTGCATACAATTACATGTAAACCTATAAATCTACTGTTGTTGTCTCATTTCTGTACTTGATTTAAAAATGTGAAGATCTGTTTTTTTTTTATTATTATTTTTTAATTTCTTTTAACGGTTTCTTGCATTTGCACACGTTTGCTTGTTTTGGGGTATATCCGTCAGGACGTGCTGTTTCTATTAAAAAATGAGTTTGAAAAAAGAAAAAGTAAAACGAACATGAAACAAAATCGTGATAAGATAAGATAAAAAAGATTAAAAAAGATTTTAAGATAAAAAAAAGTGGTGAAATTTTTGCTATACTGCCAACCGATATTCCCCATCCTTCAATTATTTCACTTTCAATAACCTTTTTCACTTGGATGTAAGTCACAATATGGAATAAATAAGCTGTTGCGTAACTGTAATGTAATCTGCAATGCACCACATTTTTATCTTATTTTAACATAATCACTCTAGTCTATAGTGGCAGGGTAAATTCCAGGGAGTTATGAAAAAAGATGGAAACGTTGAGAAGTGATTCCCACTGGAAGTTCTTGAGTGAAACAGCTCTTGAATGGTGCTAATTAAGGAGGTTGTTGAGTCTAGAGCTCTTCTGAATCTTTGAAGCACCGAAGGAATGTCTTTATATTCTACAAATGTGCACTACAGAACAGTAAGACAAGGTTTCTCTCTTGATGTTCCAGGTCTCAAGAGGTGTTTCGCCAAGCCATGTCCTCTTCCACTGTACGTTTGGAGGTGCTTCCTGTTGCCAATAAGCTCCGCTACGAAAAGAGCCTCATCGGGCAGCTTTTCAACAACACCGAACCAACCACTGTGGTCCCTAAAGTCAAGAGTCCTTTCTTGGTCCATAAACTCCGTCCGAGTAATGCGTCAACGCCATCCCCAGAGCCCCCTGCCTCACAAACCCCGCCCCTTAAGGAGGAGGAGCTTCGACCTGCAAGACACACCCCCGTGGAATCAAATCATCGCAGATATACGCCTTCTCCTCCCATCAGCGCATCACCCACCCTGAAAGATCGTAGTGAGAGCCCCGCCCCCCAAAAAACCCCGGCCCTTGCCACGGTGGTTGATATGATCAACAAAAAGCCTGGGAAGAAAATGAAGATCGATTTGAAGAAAGGTAAGCTGGAAGTCAAATCAAATTTTTTCCACTTTTCATCTGATCAATTCCCAGGTGAATTAAAAAGGGCAACAGTCATTCTTCTATATATTTTTTTTTACTCAAAAATATTCCACATTGTTGAAGTAAAATGGCTTTTCAATACCATTTCATGTTGATTTTGAGCTTGAATAGTCAAACTCCATCCAGTTGACCAGAAGGTGCCGTTATGAGCCCTGTAATTTAACCCATGTCAAAACTGCTGCATAGCAACGTCTGTACTTGTTCTTCTTCCTTTTTTCCTCACCTCTCTGTCTTTATCGCTCCTCTCAGCTGATTGACAGCTGCTATTGTTTAAAACTTTAATGTCAGGTGCTCTTCTGGGACTTGAGATTTCATCATTTGCCATCTTTAGTATGCTGGATTGGCCGCTATCCTCGATGACATCTCTCCCTCAAGTGTGTGTGTGAGAGAGACAGAGCAATTCTGAGCTTCAATAATCTCACGTGCCCCTTCAGACGAGAGACTCGAGGGAATCACTATCGTAGCATGATTCTTTAAGCCTCATTTTTTCTTCTCTTATTGCATTTCTTTGTGAATCTCATGAAACCTGTCGGTAACATGTCCAGGTCATACTTCACCCCAAAATCAAAGGGAAGAAATAAATAAATTACTTTTATTTCTTATATAATTACATTTTATTCATACAAATTTAAGACTTACATTGTGACATTTCATGACGAATAAGCTTGTTTGCAAGAAAATATCATTCTCATTACCAACACAATATCAGTACCAGTACAATAAACTAATAATGTAAAAGATTATTAATATATTGTGTTAAAGATTTAAGATTGTATTTATATATTAATAACACTATTTGGTAGTGTACTGCCTTTAATTTATTTTACAACCAACCAACCCAACCACCCAACCAACCAACCAACCAACCACAACCAACCAACTAACCACAACCAACCACAACCAACCAACCAACCAACCAACCAACCAACCAACCAACCAACCAACCACAACCAACCATAACCAACCAACCAACCAACCACCCACAACCTACCATAACCAACCAACCAACCAACCAACCAACCAACCAACCAACCAACCAACCAACCAACCAACCAACCAACCAACCAACCACAACCAACCACAACCAACCAACCACAACCAACCAACCACAACCAACCAACCAACCAACCAACCAACCAACCAACCAACCAACCAACCAACCACCCACAACCAACCATAACCAACCCCAACCAACCCCAACCAACCAACCAACCAACCAACCAACCAACCAACCAACCAACCAACCAACCACCCACAACCAACCATAACCAACCAACCAACCAACCAACCAACCAACCAACCAACCAACCACCCACAACCAACCAACCAACCAACCACAACCAACCAACCAACCACAACCAACCAACCAACCAACCAACCAACCAACCAACCAACCAACCAACCAACCAACCATAACCAACCCCAACCAACCAACCCCAACCAACCACCCACAAACAACCAACCAACCACCCACAACCAACCATAACCAACCCCAACCAACCAACCAACCAACCACCCACAACCAACCAACCCCAACCAACCAACCAACCAACCAACCACCCACAACCAACCAACCCCAACCAACCAACCAACCAACCAACCAACCAACCAACCAACCAACCCCAACCAACCAACCACTCACAACCAACCATAACCAACCCCAACCAACCAACCAACCAACCAACCAACCAACCAACCAACCAACCAACCAACCAACCAACCACCCACAACCAACCATAACCAACCCCAACCAACCAACCAACCAACCAACCAACCAACCAACCAACCACCCACAACCAACCATAACCAACCAACCAACCAACCAACCAACCAACCAACCAACCAACCACAACCAACCAACCAACCAACCAACCAACCAACCAACCAACCAACCAACCAACCAACCAACCAACCAACCAACCAACCAACCAACCAACCAACCAATCAACCAACCAACCATAACCAACCCCAACCAACCAACCCCAACCAACCACCCACAAACAACCAACCACCCACAACCAACCCTAACCAACCCCAACCAACCAACCAACCAATCAACCAACCAACCATAACCAACCCCAACCAACCAACCCCAACCAACCACCCACAAACAACCAACCACCCACAACCAACCATAACCAACCCCAACCAACCAACCAACCAACCAACCATAACCAACCAACCAACCAGCCAACCAACCAACCAACCAACCAACCAACCAACCAACCAACCAACCAACCACCCACAACCAACCATAACCAACCAACCACAAATAACCAACCACCCACAACCAACCATAACCAACCCCAACCAACCAACCAACCAACCAACCAACCAACCACCCACAACCAACCATAACCTACCAACCAACCAACCCCAACCAACCAACCAAACAACCAACCCCAACCAACCAACCCCAAACAACCAACCAACCAACCAACCAACCAACCAACCAACCACTCACAACCAACCATAACCAACCCCAACCAACCCCAACCAACCAACCAACCAACCAACCAACCAACCAACCAACCAGCCAACCCCAACCAACCAACCAACCAACCAACCAACCAACCAACCAACCAACCAACCAACCAACCAACCAACCAACCAACCAACCAACCAACCAACCAACCCCAGCCAACCAAACAACCAAACAAACAAACAACCAACCAACCAACCAACCAACCAACCAGTAACCCCAACCACAACCAACCAACCAACCAACTACAACCACAACCAACCAACCATGTTTTTACTAGTATTTTGTAGTATTTTTTTAAATGGTAAAAAAATAAAGTTTCTAATAATTACATTATGAATATAAAAATAATTAAAAATATAAAGATATGAATGCAATTAATAGTAATAGTAATACTTATACATGAAATATAAAAATGTATTTTTTCTCTTGATTTTGTGATTGTTTTTAAAATGCGACCCTGACATGGTTTGGTGAGAGTCACTCGTCCATCTTTTTTCTTCTTCCCCTCTTCCAGTGCTTCCACTTCCTCTAATCATTTTTTTTTTCAGACCACACCCTTTGTCATTGTTTCTATGGCTCTTCTTTCACTCCATTTCTCTCTCTCTCCTCATCCTGTATCCTGCTCTCTGCATCTCCCATCTCCTGTAGATGTGTTCACGTGTGAAATTAAAGTGCAGAGCTGTCTAATCCCCGTAAGGAAACATTTATCAACGTGCAGGGGTGGAGACGGAGAGAAACCGACAGCTTAAACACAGGTTATCAGTCTAGAGTGCTTGAAAGCCTTCATCAGCGTACCATTGACCTTTTGACCTGATCTTAGATCGGATGAGCTTGATACAGTTTTTGCCGTTATCCACTACCTTGCTAGATTTCAGTGATAATAGTGACACTCTGTTGATGTTGGCTTTTATGAAGTGTATTAGTAACAGAAACTGAAAATGAATGCTATAATATTAGACAAAATACACTGTGGTTTCTTTCTTTTCAGTTGCAGTGTGAAGGACTTTTAAACAAGTCTTTAATTTAGAAAACTTTGAATTGAAGAATTCTAATTTTTCTAACAAGCCTTTAAATCGTTGGCATCAGGTATATATTGTCAGACATGCATGTGACATTATATTATAAACATTTGAACAAAATCAATTTTGGACACACGTTTTTCCAAGTTCTCTTTCATATCTTTAAACATTCTTAGCCATTCCCATTAAAACTAGCCAATCTAATTTGTCAGTTTTGTCTTTTGAAGTTTGTGTTGTACAATGTCACATCTTTCATTTAAGTTTACAAAATGTTCTCATTGCATGGCAAAAATTCAGTGATGTTCCTTAGCGTGAACAAAGCTTTAGGATGTTAGTAAGTCTTTAGGACTTTGTAGAAGGGATATAAGCGGAACAATTATGTACTTTTTCCAACATGGATTGAAAATTGGTACTACAGTGAGTTTAGCTGTGTGTAGATGCGAACACATTTTCTTTATTACTGGAACCTTTGAAGAATGTTATATCATACTGCAGAGTAAAATATGTTCAGAAGTTAGCGTGGCTTTTGTTTTCCACACTGTTGAAAATGCAACACTGGTGAAAATGGAACAAGACCATTTGTCTGTTTCTCTGGTTCACTGGGTCATTAAATACATGTTTAATGTTTCTGGCCGCCTTCTATCTGCAGGCACGGAGGGTCTCGGTTTCACCGTGGTAACCAGAGACTCGTCCCTTCATGGTCCAGGACCCATTATGGTCAAGAGCATTCTGCCCCGCGGAGCTGCCGTAAAAGACGGACGGCTCAAGTCTGGAGACCGTATCCTGGAGGTATTAAATGCTTCCTGCGTCAGTGCAATCATGAGAGCGCAACCTAGCAAATGCAAAATCAGAGCTTATTTATGGAACATTTAAATTATGCTATTCCTTCCCCACCAGTCATGCATTTAAAAGGTATTGTTTTAAATGCAATTTAAATATATTGTTTCAGAATGCAGAATTCGTTTTGATGTAATTAGGCCGCTTGTCTGTCTTGTATTGCACCTGGCCAAGAGACGGAATTGATACTGGCATGTTTTCCATTTCGTCAAATTTTAAATGAAAATTATGTGCTCTGTTTGACGGTTACAGGAAATAGCTTTTTCTCCTTCTCTAGATAAATGGAGTGGACATCACAGGACGCACACAAGAGGAACTGGTGGCTATGCTGCGAAGCACCAAACTGGGAGAGACTGTGTCTATGATAGTTGGAAGACAAGAGGAGTTTTTGCCCAGAGAACTGGTAAGATTATAGAGTGCAACAGTCGGGTTCCGGAATTAAAAACTCTATTCATTTTTTTCCCATAGGGAAATTAATTTTTAACAATAACTTATAAACATTTTGACAGACCTACTGTGAGTTGGTTGTTAATCGCTGGTATATGCTTTTGATCAAGTCTAAATCCATAAAATAATGATGCTGTAAAGAAAATTCCACCAGAGTTGCAGTGAGCAAATCACGCTAAATGAACTTGCAGGGAACGCCCACTCCACAAATGATGGAATCGAGCTTAAATAATTAAATAATGAGCATGAAATATTTGCATGCATATTTTGCAATAAACTTTATATATTATTTAGAAAATATATACATATATATATATATACATATATACTGTCCATCGATTAAAAAAAATGAACTAATTAATCACACATTTTCCAGTAATTAATCGCGATTAATCACTCCTGACATGAAAGTTTTTAAAATATTTTTATATTGTATTATAATTTCACATTTAATCTCCAAATTAATCTAAAAACAACAGAAAGACTATATTTTAAATATGTGATCTAACAGGTAGAAAATTACAGAAATTGAATAAAGTTATCAAACACTTCACAGACTTCACTGCAGAAATTATAAATTAAATATAGATTAATCCTTATTAAAGCTACAAAAGTTATTCAGTCAAGAGCAATGAGTGATTTCCTCTTTGTCTTTTGATCTTTGATTAATATTAATGACAGACATCACAGCAGCAGGTTTATTAGGCTGCTGTCACTTTAAGATCTGAAGCACATGATCTGACACATCAGGTGTTCTTACAGCTCTTTACGGTCATTTAAGACTTTGCTTATGAAGATACTTCACAAAGCTGGGATTTTGGCATACTTTTGTGTGTTTTTTGTCCTTTCAAGCATGGCAGAGAACTCAATGCGGCCGGCGTGCTGTCTGAAGCAGCTTTCTGTGCGCGCGAGTCGTGTGTTTCTGTCACACAAACTGGAGATTAGGGTTGGGTATCGTTTGAATTTGAACGATTCCGATTCCAATTTCGATTCCTTGTTTCGATTCCGGTTCCTAATGATTCTCGATTCCGATTCTTTTTTTAAGAGGCAGAGTCAAAAAAGTTTAGGATATTTTAAATGAGCTAGGTAACCAACGGTCTTTCTGAAGGAAATAGTCTGACCTTCTCCATCAATTTTAATTCTATGAACTTTTTACTTTTTATGAACTTTACTATGAATTTCTCACAGGGCTGTTTTCAACTATATAAATATCAAATGTATGAACTTGAATTTAGTTATGAATTTATTCATTTTATTAATTTATTTTTATTAAGTTTAGGCCTATATCATTTGATGCACCGATCGAAATTACTGAAAATTTGTGACCGAAACAGCAATTTACGCGCTTGTCTAGAAGGGAACCTTATATAGCCTATACGCAAATTTGTGTCTAACTTAGAATTTAGACCAGCTAAAATATATTGTTAGACCAAAAATATCTTATCAGTTAATTAAGTAATAAAGACATGTAATAAAGTAATAAAGAAATTTAATAAAAACAAAAAGACGTCTTTTGCTTCAGCCTTATTCAAAGGCCGCAGAAACATGGGTTCGTTTGTTACGCACTTCAATCCATTCCACACCCGACGTTCTTGGTTTTCTTCCTATTTATTAAATACAGGCAATTGGCTGATGAAACATTGATTGAAATTAAGATACAATTTCTACAAAACGAAATTCACTTTAAAGAAAGACTTACTATAAAACAAAACTTAACGAAGTGGTCAAACTCGCTGCATGTCTCCTGACATCGCGCATCCGTCATGATGTTCACTTTTCATAATCAAAACATAGGTGAAATTTAAAAAATAATAATAATATTAGGCTATAGCCCAATATTTAAATATAAATATGAAACTAAATTGGCTATTTTTATCCCTCTGGCCGACGAATGCGCCGGCGCGTTGTGATGGATTTTTTCCTCATGACAGCTGAAACAACTTAAAACAGGCCTTCCGTCATTTTTGGCGATTGCCTAGATTAGTGCAAGACTACAAATGGTCTACTTTTATTTGTGTACGCTCACAATAACAACAAAACCTTGTGCTTTTGTAAAATAAAATAAATAAAAAACAGGGTGCGCTTTCAGCATGTCTCTCTGCAAGAATCTTTCTGAAACGTCTCAAAAGTGAACTTAAACTCAGCGAATAATTGTACCTAAAAGAAAGAAACATCTCCATTCGATAAGAAATTTGTAGGTCTGTGTTAAATAAGAGGCGATCTATCCGCTGGAGTGTGTTGTTTCTGAAATCCTGGCCAGTGCTCGTTGCTGCTGTTATCAGTTCTCATGCAACAGACAATTGAGCGTTTTGTTCTGGTAAAAGCACAAAACAAAATGCACACAACGTGTCCTTGCTCTTGATGTACAATCACTGATGAACACCTTTGGTTTTAATGAGGAAATTAGCCTAAATATTTATTCCTGCCGGTATTTTAGTCTGCGATATCAAAATCACTAAACATATAGCCTAGGCTATATAGCATATATAATATTATTCAATAATAACATCAAATGAATCACTGTTCAATCATGATTCACTGTTAAATCAGTTTTTGTAAACTGTGGTTGAGACGGACTCAGGTGCACAACAAATTTTAATACATGACATCACTGCTTGTGGGAGGGGCCCATCTCATTCTTTGCGGGGGGGCCTCACAGACATGCGGTACGCCACTGCTCTGAGGTGCTTTATCATGTTCGACGTGCACCCTCCTATGCACGAAACAATCTTGCCGCAAATGTTGCATTTTGCAGAGATTTTGTTCTGTTTAGAAAAGTGAAGCCACACTTTGGACCGCCGACGCACGCTATCCATGTCCGACTCGCTCGGTTATGCCAACACTTCCGGTGGACGCTTTCTTCGTTGGTGTTCAGTCTTCCAGTCGGTGGACTGTGAATCGAAACTAGGAATCGAAATGTAAACTTTTGAACGATTCCGGGAAAATCGCAAAGCTAGTCCCGGTTCCAATCGATACTCGATACTCAATACCCAAGCCTACTGGAGATTCTCACAGACAGTGTGCGAGTACAGATTTAAGTTATTTTTTATGTCTTGTTGCGCTTGAATGGTTTAATAGCACTTGAATGAATGATAGCATGATCATAATGTAGCGCTAGCTAAAGGATGATGGGTGAAAAACAGATGCTGATTTTAATTGCATAAAATATTTTTTTTCATTCATTTTATTAATCAATTAAATATTTAATTTTGAAAGCTCTAATGATAATTTGCATAATATACTATGCTCTATATATATGCTTGATCATTTTTTTCTTTTTTACCCAATGGATGATAACCCCAGCAGTCCCCTCTTTTATACTAAATTTGTCAAATCAGCTTGTGACAGGAAGTTGTGTACACGACACAGCAGTTTAACAGGAAGCCTTGTGCCAACGCTCGTCCATCTTTTTTCCCAGATGTTAAACGTGGGGCGTGTTGTTTCGCTGACCCCTTTCAAAGCATCTTTATTTTTCTTCTAAACATCAGACGCCGTTACAGTCCAAACAGCGAGTAAAACCACACTTGTGGCGCCTCTAGATCCCTCATCGCAGGAAGAAAGTCCACATCCCTTCATTGTGTCTCTGTCTATCCTCAGTTCATTTACACTCTAGTGTCTGCTTATCAAAGGCTTGGGGTTTAAACGGGTCACTTGTGTTATATGTGGGCTGCCAAATAATTCATAACAGTTCTTACATTCAATCATTTTCTCATGAATTACTTCCTCAATTAGATGTCTGAGAATTTGTATTATTTTTAACGTTAAATTTGGGGTTTATTTATGGATTTAGCTTTGTACTTTGTTAAATCTCCGCTGTCCCAGATCTGTTGAAGAACAGCAGCTGTATGTCATTGACACTGACTATTATTGGACCATTAATTCTTGTTAGGCACAAAAAAACGTCATAAAGAGCTGCTCTGCAGTATCTATTCACAGAGAAAAACCTCCTCCATTTTTCCACCCTATTCAAATTCAAAGTGGGTTAGCTGTGCCACTGCTTAGCCAGGGTAAATTATGGCAGAAATGCGACGGCAGGCAAAAGGAAAAATGACACACTCGGGAGAAATATTTTTTTCAGAGAATGGAAGAGTATGAAAAGATATAATGACAGTGTTGAGTAGATTTCACCATCTGCCTTTTTAGAGGATATGAGTCTGTGTGTGCGTCTCTCTGCGTGTATTTATATTTCATTCCAACCAATGAATGCATCCAAACCTGAAATACCATCCATAAACACCCACCTTCATACAGTATTCGTCAGTTTCTTTAACCACCCACTGTCAGCACAAAATATACCATCTTAATTCACAAAGGCACATTTGGCTAATGATCATTCATTAGCAAAAAGAAAGCGTCTTTTATAACATTGAATCCAGCAGATCTTTAGACAGGAAATGTGCGACACCATAAATGTCCATCCTGTTAGCAGCTAGAATGGTGTCCGTTTGGAGATGGATCAGTCGGCGTGACTCGTATTTAGAGACCGTTGACAGAGTTAAAGCCTTGTTTTTCTGAATCAATCCTTTTGGGATCTAGTCACAGTGCTGATGTGTTGGTGACTGGATATCCTGGATGCAGGAGTGTGTCGCCAAAACGTCCGGCCCTGCTGGAAAATCCAGCTAAAATCATCTCACGGTAGTTTAGGATGGTTTTTAGCTGATCAACCAAGGTATTTGAAAGAATACCATAGCATATGCCCAAAAATATGGTAATTTTTAGTAATGTTTTGTTAGTGTATGTGTATTAGGAAGCCTAAATCCGAATTTGGAAAGGCATGGGTAACGCATGTATGAGTACAGAGCCCTTATAGGGACATGGTTAGGCATGTTGTGGTAGTTGGTTACATTACAGTACATCAGATTTCATTTGAAAATGAAGATGGTAAGGAGAGATGACTGACAGGATGATTTTGGAGGATTTGATGCTCTACAGATACTGAGCATCCAATATCTGATTAATGTGCGGTCAGCACCGTCGCTCCATATACACAGAGTCTTGTTTTGTTTTTTTCCCATCACTGTGTCCCTTTAGCGGCTCCGAAGAATATGTCATTTTCTTTTCCAACCATAGTATTTGGCTTCAGGCACATCCCTAATGTGTATATGTGTGTATATGCATATGAATGCATTTGAATTTGAAAATTAAGGTTTTTGCAGAAAGCATTCCAGGTTTTTTCTCCATATAATGGACTTCACTGGGGTTCAAATGTCAGTTTCAGTGCAGCTTCAAAGAGCTCTACATGATCACAGACGAGGAATTAGAGTCTTATCTAGAGAAACGATTGGTCATTTTCTAAAACAAACAAACAATGTATATACTTTTAACCACAAATGCTCATCTTGCACTGCTCTGTGATGTGCCACACATTACATAATCATGTTGGAAAGGTCACGCATGACGTTGGCGGAAGTACTGCGGTAGGGCGAAAAACTAATTTTCTCCTCCAACTTCACAATCATCCAATATTGTTGTTTTATCTTTTTTTTTTGTAAAGGCCGTTTGTCTTAGTCTTTGCATGTTCTCTTTGTAGACACTAGATCGGTACTTCCGCCTACGTCACGCGTGACCTTTCCAACATGATTACATAATGTGTGGCACATCACAGAGCAGTGCAAGACGAGCATTTGTGGTCAAAAAGTATATAATTTTTTTTTTTTTTTCTTTCTTTCTTTTTTTTTTTTGTAGAAAATGACCAATCGTTTCGCTAGATAAGACACTTATTCCTCTGTTAGAATCAAGTAGAGCTCTTTGAAGCTGCACTGAAACTGCACTTCACTGAACCCCAGTGAAGTCCACTATATGGAGAAAAATCCTGGAATGTTTTCCTCAAAAACCTTAATTTCTTTTCGACTGAAGAAAGAAAGACATAAACATCTTGGATGAAATGGGGGTGAGTAAATTATCAGGAAATTTGAATTCTGAACTAATCCTTTAGTACTGTTATGTTCACATACACTTCAGTTAATTATGGGAGTGTAAGGCCCGCCCAATCGGCCCAATGGCGGTTTCCCACCGGGCGGGGAAGGTTTCTTGCGCGTTCGGTCTTTTCAGTGTGGCAAAGTAGTTTAATTCCAAGTAATCTTTTATCTGACTCCATCGAATTTGGTTTAGAATATCTACTGATTATTGGTCATTTGTATAATAATTTAGCTATACATTTGATTACTCTATTTAACTCTTTACTCTTATTGTACTCGTTCATTCGGATTCCTATAACGCTTTGAGTCTCGCACCGGCCGGGCATACGATCTCATACACACACTCTCGTCAGTCTTGGTCATTAGACAGAGGCGATGACTAATATTCTAGAGGCCGTTCCCACTTTGCTCATTCTAGAATACGTTTATTTAGTCCCCATAGATCTGAACACACCGAATTAAGGTAAGATTACTTTTAACTAGGGGTCACGACCATTACCATAAAATCAGGCTGACCAATTTAGCTTCCTCTAGTGGTAACTTTACATAATCACACAGTGGTTTACCCACAGACACTTAGTTAGAATAATCTCACCATAACCAGAGGTTGAGGCCCATCCTGTTTAGATTGATCTAGCAACACTCTGTTGCTCTAAAAGGAAAAACCCATTATTAGCCTACACAGTCTAAGTATACTTAACTAATGCCAATGTGCTAGTCGGGGCTCTAAAATATCAGCTGGTGTGCCCCACTGCTCCACCTAAACTGTACTTTAGTCCGTTACTAACCTGAGCGTAGATTTGTGGGGTTATGGACTTAACGTAATCTACTAGAGCCAATAATTTCAGAGTAAGTCAGAATAAAGTCAAATGTAACAATGTATTAGTCAGGTAAATGTGTCATGCCAATTACATAATCATCTCAAAGATGATCAATACAAACATCAGATGCTCAGAAACAGAGTAAAAGATGAATACCTGACATTAGAAAAATGTCTGAAGGACACTCAGCAATGTGGGCTCATCTGCACAGGATCGAGCCCCGAGTCTCCTGCAACATCTCTTTAAATACTCAGACCAAGACAGAAACTTCTTTCAAATGGAAACATGACTTCACAATGGGAATTTGCATTAATCAGGGTCCCAGACTGAGTAGTTTACACCTTTTAGGGACAGAAGTGCATTTGCATGAAAGACCTGGTGAAGGTGGTCACACCCACTACAGGGGGAAAAATAACTCTAAAATCTTTAAACCTTTATTACCTTCTGGTTTACTTCTGTGGGAATGAGACCTTTGTACCAGTCGCACTGAGACCAAACATGTGTAATGTTGTATGATAACTGTTCACATTAAACCATATAGATTTTGGGTGAATTTCAGGTCATCTTTGCATGTAGAGAGAAGAGGGGGTGAAGGAAGGGAGATGTAGATTAAGGCATTGCTGAGGTGTGATCGACTCAGTGTGATTACGTCTCAAATGGGGATGCTAATTTTGCAAGAGAGAGTTTGAATGTTAATTTCCTTTGTTTTCTCAACGAGTAGCCCTTTCTCAGTCCAGACAGTTCGGCATTAGTCTTACAGGAGTAACAGTCGCATTCTACATTTTCAGGCCTGAAATTTGCATCAGTTTGTCACGTGCATTGAGATTAAATGAATGCAGTAGGTGGAATTAAAGTCTTCAGCTGCTTAATAATTATACCTGATAGCCAGCAGCAATAAATCAGCCAAACATCAAATGAAATTGCAATGTTACGTTCTTTTGTGCCCACTAGACATGGGCATGCACTGCAAAAATGAATTTAACAGAATTATAAAATGACTATATTTAGTGATATTTTTGGTATTCCACTAGACAAAGTACACTTACATTCAAGAGAAATGTCTTTTTATTTGGACTGCTATATTGCATCTAATACCACCTCTATATCATGATTTTCCCTCTGGATATTTATTGTAAAAGCTGAATATTTATTTTTTGTAACCAATTTACAATCACTATGTAGACGGTAGAGTTTGGTGTTTGAGCCGTTCTCCACCCTTTGATTCAGACAGGTTTTCTGTGAGGATGGAGGGGTCACACAGCACATTGCACACAGTTGTACTCAGAGGAAGAGAGGTCGGCCACAGGGCTGGTGGAGCATGTAGATGTCCTTGAGATGGCCGTAGTAATAACTGCTCTTCCCACACACAGGATGTGTTCTGCTTTGTCATGGCCTATTTAATTATATTTGTTATTTGGGTCACGGCCACTTCTTTCCAAAACCAATGGATGTTTTTTTAAAGCTGTGAGTAATATAAAAAGTGTAGATGCTTTCATGTAATAGCAGATGGCCTTCTGACATCAATTCTAATTTAGTTCAATATCTGGGTTAAGGTGCATTGACTTCTAGCCAGAGGCATCAAAACACATTTCCCGTGGATTATTTTTGTGTAAATGACACAAAGTCTTCCTCACAAAATGCTGTATATATCACAATTAGGAAAATGTTGTAGCTCAGGATATCTCGGTTATTTTTCATTGTTAATGATCAATATTGCCTAGAATATTTCTCCTAGAATATTATTAATATTAATTGTTAATATCAATATTTATTAATATTAATATTAATATTAATATAATATTAATATTAATGACTATTAATACTGAAATCAAGTCCTATAAGAATATGTAAATATTTTATATTAATTACTAATGTTGAGTCTTTTTAATAATAATTGATTGTTTAGTTTTGAGATATATATATATATATATATATATATATATATATATATATATATATATATATATATATAATTTATTTATTATTATTATTATTATTATTATTATTATATTAATTACCTTAAGCCTAATATTAATTTATTTATAATACTTAATAAATAATATTGACATTAATAACATGAATTAATGTTGTCAATTAATATCCATATTAATTGTTTTAACACTAACATTAATTCCTATTAGTATCAAATGTAATATCTTATTAAAATAATATATAATTTCAAATTAATATTAATTGCTAATGTTGATAATAATAATAATAATATTAATAATTCTTTATTTTTTATATTTATTATTATTAATAATCATTTTAATTAATAATAATAATAATAATAATAATAATAATAATAATATCAGTTACTATTAGCCTAATATTAATTTATGGTTAATACATATTAAATAGTATTGATAATAATAACATGTATTAATGTTACCAGTTAATATCAGTATTAATTGTTTTTAATACTAAAATTAATTCCTATTATTATCACATGTAATATCCTGTTAATATTAATCATTAGTGTTGATATATGTATTAATATTATCAGTTAATATTAATTTGTTAATACTTATCAATTGATAAGTGATATTAATATTAACAAAATACTTATATTATCGTTCATATTAATTACTTTTAATACTACTAATAATATTGTTATTAAAATATAGTCGTCCAAATATGTGTTTTTTATATTTGCATTACCCATAGGCCTGTTTTATGTGTCGAGTCGATGCCGTGTTTACATCGCTCCACTTATTTCCAACATGGATCCGCCTTTTCACTGACCGTTTTCCCAGCTTTTACTCATGTACTTCAGTTAAAATAGTTCATCACATGGTGTGTTTGAGAGCATATGAGTGTGTATTTGCCTTCAGGAGGTCTTCATGTGAAGTCTGTGTCTCGAGTGTTGATAGGACCACCGAAGCGGCATCTCCCTTCTTGTGTGAGGAGACATCAGACAATCTGATATTCTCTCTGGGACCAAAGTTTGACCTCACTTACAAACAGGCCTTTTATTGTGTGCTAAAACTCTGATTTGTCGTGCGCCTCAGGCCATGTACGACACATTATCATCAGTAAAAGGACACGCTAAAAGGACTACTTGAAGCTTTGCCCCATTGGCCCTCCTATTTTTCATCGTTAGCTCTTGCTTAATGCTTTTTGCCCAACTTTGTGCTTCTACAAAGTCATTTTTGTTTCTTTTTTCCCCTGGCCCATTTCCACAGCAGCTTAGCAACAGGCTAATGCTGTTATTTAATGTGGTTTCCAGAAGGATTTTGGCCGCTTTTAGCCATTGCACTTTATTCTAGGCCTTTTTGCTAGGTTTTATTGATACGAGAGTGGAGTGAAAAAAGGAAATGATGTGGAGAACGGGTCAAAGGCCATGGCACTGACACCCTTGATCTCTTTGATATGATTTTTTGCACACCAAAAAAAAAAAGCAGAAAGAGAGGTGAAATGTGTGGGTGGCTGTGAGTAAGTGTGTTCAATAATGAGTTATTAGTCTTAAATGATGTCGCTCCCCAACCCCCGCCCTCCTGAATGAATCGCTGACAAAAGCTTATTGTGTTTCCTTTTGATCTGGCACGTTCTCATGCTTTTACTATTTCACGTTCAAGTCAAACGACCCCCAGTGTGTTTCACCATTAGACATGCGTTCATTCTGTCCAAACCCTACTTTATATATTCATCCATCATTATTCCGTCCTCATCCATTTGGTCATGTGTACATCTGCCTTTATTTTATCCATCACTAAAATAAAATGGGACCTATAAATGGGACCTATAATGCCCCTTTTACAAGATGTAATATAAGTCTCTGGTGTCCCCAGAATGTGTCTGTGAAGTTTCAGCTCAAAATACTCCACAGATCATTTATTATAGCTTGTCAAATTTGCCCCTATTTGTGTGTGAGCAAAAACACACCGTTTTTGTGAGTGTCCCTTTAAATGCAAATGAGCTTCTGCTCCCGGCCCCCTTTCCAGAAGAGGGCGGAGCTTTAACAGCTCAACAACAACAAAGCTGGAGAATCTCACGACTGGATGTTTCTGAATGGTTAGTGGATAAATTTATGTAGTTGCTGTGGAGTTGATAAAACTCATCCACTAGCATGGGCCGTCATGTTCATCTTTTGTGCAAATCCATCATTTTGTGCAAGTCCGGCGTAAAATGACGGCATGACAACAACACTCTACTACAACAACTCTTCCTCTTCTCTAAAGCAGCCCAACATGGCCTCACCCCATTTGTTGTGTGTTTTCGGGGGCGGGGTTTATGTAAATTTTAGGGTTTGTGATGTCACTAACCTGAGAAAAAGCTCATTGTAGTCCCTACCAGCCGTTTGTTGTAGTCCTTAAAAAGCGATTTCTGTAAGAGAAAATATCTCCCTTTGCATTGAACTTTGTGCATCGTGACAGATGTTGTTTATGCTCAAACAGCAACATTACACACTAACTAAAGTTAAAAAAGTGCTAATCCTAATCAAGGACCCCTTTAATCCATTAAATTGATCAGAAGTGACAGTAAAGACATGTATAATGTTACAAAAGATTTCGATTACAAATAAATGCTGTTCTTTTGAACTTTTTATTCATCAATTAAATGTGTATATATATATATATATATATATATATATATATATATATATATATATATATATATATGAAGCAGCACAACTGTTCTCTGTTCAAATTGTTCAAAAACTGTGCAAAACTGTTCAAATCAGCATATTAAGATGATTTCTGAAGGATCATGTGACACTGAAGACTGGAGTAATGATGCTGGAAATTCAGCTTTGATCACAGGAATAAATTACAAGTGTAAAATATATTCAAATAATAAACAGTTACTTTAAATGGCAATTCTATTACACAATATTACTGTTTTTACTGTTTTTTTTATCAAATAAATGCAGCCTTGGTGAGCAGAAGAGACTTCTATTAAAAACATTTTAACAAATCATACCGACCTTTTAAACACTAGTGTACCTTCATCTCACCACATCCATTATCTTATTGGAGTGTTCCAGGTTCAATACGAGTTAAACTCTATCGACGGCATCTGTGACATATGTCGATTGCCACTGACAATCATTTTGTAGTTTGTAAACGCAAGCAAAAATTGCATGTCCTGTAATCCACTTACAGTTGTACTCAATGCGGCAAGATGTTGCACTGGAGTAAATGCTTAAATTTATCAGTTAGCTGAGATGCTGACCTAAGTGTGTGTTATTTGCAGAAAGGAGAGCCGTCAGGTCCACTGCTGGCTGAGGACGGGCGAGAGCAGCTGATGTTTGAAGTTCCTTTGAACGACTCCGGCTCAGCTGGTCTGGGGGTCAGTCTGAAGGGTAACAAGTCCCTAGAGACCGGAGAAGACCTGGGCATCTTCATCAAGTCCATCATCCACGGCGGCGCGGCACACAAGGTAAAAGCAGCCAGCGTCAGCGCTAACGTCTGTTCATTTGAGAGCTTCCATGATGAAAGTCACTCAAAAACCTGTGCATGTCACAGCAGAACAACATACAGTGCTGATTTACAGTTCTGCTAAAATCCTTTTAAAATGAAACGGTTATTAAATACATATACTACTATAAATATATAAATATTAGTGCTGTCAATTGATTCAAAACATTTAAGTAATTAATCAAACATTTTTTTTGTAATTAATCACAATTAATCACACTTAACATTTAAAGTTTTTAATATATTTTATATTGTAATAATTTCACATTTAATCTCCAAATAATGTAGAAACATAAAGACAGTATTTTTTTCAATATGTGATCTAACAGGTAGGAAATATACAGAAATTTAAATAATTTATCAAACACATTACTGTCTTCACAGCAGAAATTATAAATTAAATATAGATTAATCCTTATTAAAGCTACAGAAGTCAAGAGCAGTGAGTGATTTTCTCTTTTTCTTGCGCAAGTACAGATTTAAGTTCCTTTTTTTTTTTTTGCATCTTATCACGCTTGAAAGATTTAATTGCACTTGAATGAAGGATAGCGTGATCATATAATGTAATGCTAGCTAATGTATGATGGAAAAAAATAGATACTGCATTAATTGCGTTAAATATTTTTAATGCGTTAAACAGAAAAAAATGAATCGTATGCGTTTGAAATACTGCTCTTCATATATTGGTAAATTATATATTTCATAATATCATAGTAAAAAATTAAGAACTTTTAAATTAGTACCAGATCTAGTACTAATGATATGAATTTTAATTTTTTTATATTTAATTTTCTTTTTATATTTAATTTTAAATACTGCACTGAATTTATTAGTAAATTATATATCTCACAGTGAAAATGTAAGCACTGCCATGATGATTTATAATTGCAATATAATTATTTTTTAATAATTTAAATTTTTTTATTTGTAATATTAAGTATATAATTTATTTTTTTAGTTTTTGTTTTATTTTAGTTTTTTATTTTTGAAATATGCCATTGAATTTATAGGAAAAATATATATCTTATTATAGTAAAAATGTAATTTAATCTTTAATCTTTTAAAGATTATTAATATTTATTAATTTATTAATATTTTATTAATATTTATTAATATTTTAAATTAGCTTTTATAGTTTCATTTTTTTTATTTTAGTGTACATTTTTGTAATTTTATGTGCTTTTACTATTTTATTTATTTATTTTGTTTTGTTTTTAAATATTTCTATTTAGCTTTTAGTAGTAGTTATTTAGTACTTCAACTTAAAGGCATAATATGTACATTTTCACCGCTAGAGGTCGCTTATTCAAAACGAATGCGTAGCTTGATGACGTCTTGATTTCGCTGAATCATGGGAGGTGTTGTCTTCACGTCTTCAGCTGGTGGAAAAGAATCGAGATGGGACTCGGTTAGAAATCATGTTATTATGTCACAGTCACAGCTTCTGGTTCTTCCGGTCAAGGGTATATGGGTTAAAGCAGCGCTGTTTATCATATTAGATACATTTGTGTGTTGAAAGTTGCTACTCTGTGCGTTTACTCGCCGACTGCTATGAGACACTTGTTGCACACTGCAACAAGTCTAGATTGATATTAGGCATGGTAAAACATGGTACTCGCTGTAAATCAAGAAAACGGGATTTAAACAATAAGACTCACTGTGTTGAGCTAAAAAACATGATTAGTTTTCTGTCGATGAATGTATCCAAACAGTTGCTCACCTCACATTTTAATCCGAAAATCTTACATATTGTGCCTTTAATCTTGTTTCAGTTAATGGCCGAAGTAACGTTTCAGTTTTCTTTTTTAAATGTAATATTTATTTAATTATTTTACCTTTATTTCAATTTAAAAATAGATTTAATGTACATTATTTCATGTTAGCTATTGCATTAACTAATTTAAGCCTATTTAAATCCAATGTAAACACTTGGTTTACATAATATTGAGAAATTCACAAAAATTATTTGACACCCTAAAATGTATGTTCATAATGCACAGTCAAAATATTACCTAGTTAATAGGTCCATATATCATCCGATTAGTTTGTCTGTAACTAGTACTATGTTTTGGGAAGCAATAATACAAACGTTGCTTATTTTGTTGACTAAGTGGCCTCAAACTAAAAAACAACAACAAAAGTAGATGAATAGTGGCTATTGCAACCTGGTAAGGTTTGTCATCGTGGTTCGGGTTATGCTGTATCTGTTGTTATTTGTGAACTTTACCAAGTGCTGTCACAGAGATATGAATACTCCTCTCCTGTCCTCAATCAGTCAGTCAGGCAGCAGGTGTTGTGTGTCTGTGTAGATAAGGGCACATCTACTGTCGCCTATCAGCAGTGTAATCAAGAGTGGGCTCACAGGTGGAGCTGCGTCTCTGGCCCCTATCAGCACTCCAGTGGAGAGTGGGCTCAGAGAGCGAGCTGCATCACAGGCCTCCATCAGAGAGACGCTCAAAGAAATAGACATTTTCAAAGGCTGAGCTCTTCATTTGACTTCTGCCGTTCACCCTTATCACTCAATTTCTATTGCTCCTCTAGCGTTTACACTCCAAGATTGAGATAATCTTGGAGTGGACATGATTTTAGAAGCTCCATAATTTCTAGAATAAATTATCGGAATACAATTATTCTGCCTAGTAATAAAGAAAAACATGTCGTAGGTTATCTTTGGAGCTCGTCCTTCACCAGGGCTTTAAAAAGCCGTCTTCCAGACTGTCTGCTTGTGTATGCATGAGTATATTTTCTCAATAGATGGGCACAAGTGTTTGTGTCTGATCTGCCTGAGACCCCCTCCCAGGTCAGTATCAGTGGTCTGCGGTCAGTGACCCCGCCCAAGGGTCAGGATCATCCTCCGTGACACAGACTCTCAGGAGTCTTTAGCGGCTCCAGTGGCTTTTAGCTGCTAATCTCTTTTGTTCCTCCTCAGCTGAGTTTTATTTAGGAAACCACAGCTGTGAACCTTAATCCAATTCACTCCGGCCCGGTCCTTTCACACTAATGATATGCATCCGTAATTGTATCTGAATTCATAGTGGGATGCATTAAACATTTAACAGTGGGGCTACGCTGCATAAATGTTTTTCAATCGCACTATAGGGCTTAAGTGTTGGGAGTAGCTAGATAAAAGTAGCGGTGCTACTAACTTAACTACATGCTTCAGTAATTTGACAGCCATTTTCTAACGTTTGCTAACTTATTTTTTTTAGTGAATAGTAGTGGTTCATTGAAAAGTACAGATTCAAAAGAACAATTAATTCAAAAATCCGGCTAAAAATATGTTTGTTTAATGCTGTCATTTTTTTTTTTTTTGTATTTATTTTAAATACTGCTCTTCATATATTGGTAAATTATATATTTCATAATATCATAGTAAAAAATTAAGAACTTTTAAATTAGTACCAGATCTAGTACTAATGATATGACTTTTATTTTTTAATATTTAATTTTCTTTTTTAATTTTAAATACTGCACTGAATTTATTAGTAAATTATATATCTCACAGTAAAAATGTAAGCACTGCCATGATGATTTATAATTGTAATATAATTATTTTTTAATAATTAACATTTTTTTTTATTTGTAATATTAAGTATATAATTAATTTTTTTAGTTTTTGTTTTTTATTTTTGAAATATGCCATTGAATTTATAGGAAAAATATATATCTTATTATAGTAAAAATGTAATTTAATCTTTAATCTTTTAATTTTTTTTTTTTTTATAAATATTTCACTGAATCTGTAGGTAAGTTAATGTATATATCTAACCAATTTATTTATATATATATATATATATATATATATATAGTATTATTAATCTGTCTATATATAGTATTAATAATACTATATATATATGTGTATATACATATGTATGTTAGTATTATTAATCTGTCTATAACTACTATAATTTGGGACTCAATAATACAAATATTAAAAATATTACAAATTTAAGACCTTTCACGAAGTTAGCTCCTCTTATGTTATGCTTAGTGTAGCTATTAGCTGACAACTTTTTAGAAATTTTTTTTTTTAAATGGTTAGTTCACTCAAAATGAAATTTCTGACATTAATTACTCACCCTCATTTTCGTGCAGAGCTTCCATGTCTACGTCCGAATGCCAGCTCAGTATTGGCCAGCTTTGGTCATGTGAGCAGCACAATGCATGCGTTCAGACGTAAACACGGAGGCTCTGCAATGAAAATAGCATATGAGAATGACAGGGGAGAGACGAATTTGTTGAATAAAATTGTTATTTTTGTTTTGTTTTTTGTGCACAAAAAGTATTCTCATCGCTTCATAACATTAAGGTTGAACCACTGCAGTGACGCTGACTATTTTACCAGTGTCTTTACTACCTTTCTGGACCTTGAATGACGGTAATTTCATTGCTCTCAATGGAGGATAAAAAAAAACCTCTCGGATTTCATCAAAAATATCTTAATTCGTGTTCCGAAGATGAATGTCTTACGGGTGTGGAACGAAATGAGGGTGAATCATTAGTGACAGAAATTTCATTTTTGGGTGAACTAACCCTTTAAGGTTATAGGACTATAGGACTTAGGACTATAATTTCTGAGTAGCTTGTACATGTTGAGTGACACTGGTGTTTGTCCTCTCGTGTTTGCAGGACGGTCGCTTACGTGTCAATGATCAGCTGGTAGCCGTCAACAGTGAATCCCTGCTTGGACGCTCCAACCACGATGCCATGGAAACCCTGCGGCACTCCATGTCGACTGAAGGGAACCTTAGAGGAACCATCCAGCTGGTGGTTCTGCGTGCTTTGGAGCGCTCACCTGCACAGGTATGCCCAGTCCCTGTACCGTACCATGTGTACCGCTACAGACCGCTCACCCGCAGGGCCTCTGAACCCGGGTCACTGGCTGCAGCCCATCTGTATCGCTGCTATCGGCATCACAGGCTATCAGGTGACCTCTGAGTGTTAGTTATTGTGCTCAGGGAAACACACACATATGCTGTGGATAAAAGGGGGAAAATGGTTTTGACTTCCTCCTTATTCTAAGATTTAAGTGACTTAGTGTAAGTACTGTTGTTATCCTACAAGGAGAGCAGAAAATGGGCTTCTGGTTAAAAATGTGTGCCAATATTTTTTTTTTTATATATATACTTAAAGATGGCTTTTTGTCCCAGTTAAAAAAGCTAAACAAAATATAGTTATAAATTGGGGTCGGCTACATGAGTTGCCTTGTCAGGCACTGCAGTATCATCATGAACATTTGGGGAGGATGTCCTTGAAATTAAATCAGTGTAGATTAGTTTTCTTTTGACACATTAGAGATTGTTCTTTTCCTTGTTTTTTTCCCTGACTTCATGATAAAGCACTTATTCTTCTCTCCTGCTTCCTGCTTTTGTACTAACTTTCTAACTTTGTGCACATACGATTGTATATTATATTCTTATACTCTTTTCACTCATTTATTAATGGAACATCTAATGTCAATGTCTGCTTTTCTTTTGCTTTGTTTCTGTATCACTGAAGTTTTCTTATTAAATAAAATAATCTCAAATCTTTGCATGCACTCTGTTTCCTTTTAACCCTCTGGGCTTTTCTTCATGCATCTTTTCTGTTCATTCTCTAAAGAGCACGTGTTGTCATACTTTTCTTTCTTTCAGTTTTTCAGAGATTTATCCAGTTCTTAAACTTTTGTTTGCAGTGTGTACACTACGTTTAAAAGTTTGGGGCCCTTGAGATTTTTTGTTGTTGTTTGTTTAAAGAAGTTTATACTTTTATTCAGAAAGCATGGTTTAATTTGATCAAAAGTGACAGTAAAGAAATTTATGTCAAATAAATGCTGTTCTTTTGAACTTTCTATTCATCAAAGAATCCTTAAAAAAATGTATCACAGTTTCTACAAAAATATGAAGCAGCACAACTGTTTTCAACAATGATAAATGTTTCTCTTTTTTTATTGGAGGAATATATAGAGTACAGATAAGATAATAAATGTTTCTTGAGCAGCAAATCAGCATATTAGAATGATTTCTGAAGGATCATGTGACACTGAAGACTGGAGTAATTATGCTGAAAATTCAGCTTTGATCACAGGAATAAATTACATCTTAAAACATAATGAAGGAGAAACTATTTATATATTAAATACATATTTTATATTTATAGTTATATATTAAATACATATTTAGTTTTTACTTTATTTATAACCAAATAAATGCAGTCTTGTTGAGCATAAAAAAAAAAAAAAAAATCTTATCGACCCCAAACATTTGAACAGTTGTGTATATGGTTTAATATTAAGGTGGAAATTATGTGACTCAAAACATGAAAAAAAATTAGAAAGCAAAGAATTTGGAAACAAATCTGCTAAAAATTCACATTTATATACCAAAATCTGAGAAACATAACATTGCATCATATCGATGCATTTCAATTGAGTCTACATTTGGTTACACTTCATTTTAAGGTGACGTAATTACATTGTACTTACTCAAATAAGTACTGAGTAATATTAATTAACTATTAATGTACTTACTATAGAGTTACGGTTAGGGTTTGGTTTAGGGTTAGTTACTTGTAAATAAGCACCATTTACTGTTACTACTATAGTAAGTATATGTAGTAACGTGCAACTATGTCATCTTGAAATAAAGCGTTACCCTACGTTCTCTTATAGCTATTTAATGCACTAAAATATGCAATGCAAACCTATGCATTTCCACTGAATACCTGTTAGAAACCTTCAGTGTCTATACTGTAGGTCTTCAGTGTACATAGGTTTTGTTTGTGCTTGTATTAATGGGACACTCGCACAGACGTTTTGCCCTCTTTTAATATTGTCTCTGTGTTTCAGGGGGTCCGCCATGTTCACTGGGGTCCCCCTTTTGTTAATGTGGTGGTAAGTTGAAGGAGGAGTCACTCTGTGTATTAAATAACCTGCATGACGATATCCTTGATAATAGAGGCGGTTTCACATGATGAAAACAGACAAGCCAAAAAAAAAATTGATAAGAAGTTTCAGGAACAGGAAACAGGAAATAGGTGTATTTGTTATCTAAGCTTATTTTTCTGAAATAGACTTATTCAGTATATGTTTTTTTCTTTTCTTTGATGGGAAGTAGTGTTAACACTATTTTGTTGGGAATGTGGATCAATTCCCATGAGTCAGCAGCTCACTAAAACAGCCAAGAGATGATAACAGAATCTTTTTTTCCGGCTGGAAGGACATCTTCTGATGTCACATGGTAAAGTTTCTGAATGCTTAGAAATATCCAAATGTGACTTGATTCAGATTTAGAGTCTTTGTATCCAAGGTTAAACTGGGATGGTTCATCAATTCCGGCAGCTCCTCATCACCATCCGATGAAAATGAAGACAAATAGTTATTGACTCCACCTTGAGCGGTCTGACTTTGGGTGGGTGAACACTGGAGTATTATTGGGGAACATTAGCTTATCCTCAACCCAATCTAGTGGTAGAACGACGGTGATCGGTGCGGGTTGTAATGAAGCTCAATAGAAGGTGATGTGTCGCTGAGATGCATTCTCCATTAATCACATGCAGACGGAGCGATCAATATGCCATTAATCACCCAGACAGAGTTGAGTGATAAGAGAACGTGTGGGAGGTTAGAGAATCAAATGTGTTTGTGGACTAAACTTAATGAGATTCTTCCTCATTTCAAGAAAAAAACATTGAAATAATAATAAAAAAAAGTATAAAACCAATTAACCTGGTATTATCATGGATTTTTGGACATTGATAATACTATACTCTAAAAAATGCTGAGTTAAAAACAACTCAAGTTGGTTTGAAAATGGACAAACCCAGCAACTGGGTTGTTTTGACCCAGTGGTAGGGTTTAATGTTTGCCCAACCTGCTGGGTAGACTTATTTAACTCAACTATTGTTTAAAAATGACTGTATTGCTTGCTTAAAATGAACCCAAAGTATTTTCACAATTATTTCATGTGAAGCCACCATCTTTGTTCCATGTTCTTCTCCTTCCTGTTTCTCCCGCCCAGTCTGATATCTAATCCCGATTCCTCGCTGGATCTCCGCTTGCTCAGCAAGTTAATCAGATTACACCATGGGTTCCCTGAATGAAAGGCAAATTTGGGGTTTTAATGAAAGGCTGCCCAGGGCTACCCTGAGGGTTCCTAACCTCAGTTCACCCTCACTGCTGCCTGTGTGTGGAGGGGAGGAGACGTCCATGGGTTTAGGGTCTTGTTTTGTTGTCTCTTTGTCTTCGACGGTGGACTCAAGCTCCCTTGTGATTGTTGTCTGATTAAGATGTGCCGCGCACAGGCTTTGAAGATGTCAGAGAGGTTCTTGGTGTGTGTGTGGGGTGGGAGTTGTACTCCAAAAATCAAGATGATACTTCACTGATCATGTTATAGACACGTTGACTGATGCAAAGGGAAATGATACTTTTCTGACATTTTCTTCAGATGCTAGTGTGCTGTGAGTGCTTGTCATGGCATTGCTGTGCAGTTGTGCTCTGGGAGGTTGCAAAGAAAGATATTTGGAAGAATGTTCTTGACCAAGCAGATCTCGCCCCCCAGTGACTACCATAGTAGGAAAAAAAAATACTATGGTAGTCAATGGATGGGGGCGAGATCTGCTTGGTTCAAACATTCTTCCAAATATCTTTATTTGTGTTCAGCAGAACAAAGAGATTTATATATGTTTGGAACAACTTGAGGGTGAGTAAATGATGACAGAATTTTCATTTTTGGGTGAACTATCCCATTAAATCCCAAGAATCGGTTAGTCTATTCTGTTTTCAGTTGATGAATGAACGGAACTTTAGTGCGCCTCCCATTTCATAAATCGCAATAATCGTTGTGCCTGGATATTTTTGATAGGAAACAAATTTTTATTATGAAATTCAAAAAATAAATTCTGTTTTGGCGCTCTTTAATGTGGTGTGACAGATCGCTGTAGTTTAAGAGAAGCAGCAGTGGGAAGTGCACGTGAACTGATCATCTCTTCCGCTTTAATACCAGTTACAGCACGAAATAAACACGAATGAACTTCTGAAGGTATGTTAAACGATACAGTACAACTTACCGAAAACTGTATCCTGTCTCATTTAATAGCTCAATCAGTGTTTCAACCACAGAAAGGCGTCAATAATACAGCTTCTAAACAATATGTCATGTAATGTCACATTTACCTCAGAAAAAAACATATTCAGTGACCATAAACTCGTTAGTCAGCTAGAAAAATGAACTCTAGAGAGGAGCATTTTGCTAAATATATTATTATATTTTGGTTGCATATATATATATGTGTGTGTGTGTGTGTGTGTGTGTGTGTGTGTGTGTGTGTGTGTGTGTGTGTGTGTGTGTGTGTGTATATATATGTATTGCACCATATTACATATTCATTATTCGTTCTTCAATATTTAATGCATGTTTGAATAAATCCGTCAAGTTTTTATGACAGCAACCATTTTAAATGTTTATATTTCAAAAAAACTAATTGGAGTAGAAATATGATTATGTAATTGTAAAGTTAGTATTATAACTTTATCATTATAAAAACTTCCTTTGTGTAGTGTAAGTACAATTCAGTTAATTTTAACCTTCAATATTATTAATAATGTTGTACCAACTGACTCCATTTACAGCATTGAGAGATTTTTTTCTTGAAAATTTGCCATGTACTGTATGTATGTATGTGTGTGTGTGTGTGTGTGTGTGTGTGTGTGTATATATATATATATATATATATATATATATATATATATACATACATATATATATATATATATATATATATATATATATATATATATATATATATATATATATATATATATACAATATAATCAATATTGAATCAAATCAAATCAACTCAGAATCTAATCGCAAGCTTGTGATTCAAAATCAAAATAGAATCGAATCATGAAATTTGTGTCAATAACCAGCCTTAGTCATTCATGTCTGTTTCACAAATAATGTATGCGTTTTGCACCAAAGATTAGTACTAGTGCTCAGGGGTTTGTTCAAATCAGTGTGAGCAATAGTAACAGTGATCCTTGCTTTAACAAGCCCCACTAATAAGGACGATGCATCAGCTGAAGTCGGTGGGAGGTGAACATGTAAATCAATAATATGGACTGTTTAAATTGACTTTTAATTTTTAGTTTCCCTTCGTCTGGATTCTAGCAGTTGCTGTCCCATCATTCTTCAAGTACCTTTTGATATTTTCCTGCCAGCTCTCTATTTTTGTGTGTTAGACACATGCATAACCGTTGTCAATGCACAGATCACAGTGAAAGACAGCAAAAAATGTTGCTTAGTCTCAGCGAAGGGGGTTTTAGAGTCATTTTTGACGACAAACATAATCTCTGAGGAGAAAGAGAGCCTGAGAATCAGTCCTTCGGTTCATTGATGATTCCTGCGCATCTAGAGAGACAGCGAGCAGGAGGCAGATGACAAGAATGACGTTTCCACATGTAAAAAACCATCATCCCCGCTAATGACTGTCCTCCAACTGAGGCTTAACGTCGGAACAAAAGAACGAGGCTTTCATCTGTTTTCCCCGCCATGCGGAATAGTACGGTGTGAATGCATTTAAGCACACTTTGATATGGTGATATCCTAATACCTTTCATGTTCGTCCAGTCAGTCTTGGGCTGTGAGTAGTGTGTTTGCGTTTGTAGCATGTGGTTTGTATGACAGTATAAAGTCTTCGGTGCTCCTCCTCTGGGTTAGCCACACAAACAGTGACAGCTGTAGCTCCTTTGTCTTCTGAGCAGAATCCATCAGGATGCATCATTCGGTGGCCTCATGTCTTCATATTGACACATGTTTCCGTGTCTTTCTTGACTAGGACTGTCTTGCAGGATTGCCTTTGGCTTATGAATATTTCTATGTCGTAGGGTTGCTTTTATCCTTTTGTCATTTACAGTTTGTTTTCAACAGAATTTTTCCCAATGTTTTTTTTTTTTTTTTTTTTTTTTTCTAGATCAGGGTAGTTTTCTTTTTTTTTTTTTTTTTTTTTTTTTTTTTTTGAGATGTTGATCTCCTTAAATCTCTGCAGTTTTCTTTCTAAAACATGCACAATTGTACACTACCGGTGAAAAGTTTGGGGTTGGTAAGATTTTTGAAAATTCTTTTATGCTCACCAAAGCTGCATTTATTTTCGCAAAACTACAGTAAAATATTAATATTGTTGAATATTAAAACAATTTAAAATAAAATATCTATTTTTACATATCTTAAAATTAGGGATGCACAATATATCGGCCATCATATCGGTATCGGCTGATATGTTTATTTTTAAAGTTGTCGTTATCGGCCTGATAAGAAAATTTGGCTGATATATTAAAACCAATAAATAATAGAGTATTTCCTTCAGCTGAGACACTTCAGATGCGCACTGTCTGCCATTATGGTTTTAAATTGCTTGAAATATGATTGAAATCACTTCAAAAAAATACATTGCAATGTACAGTGCACATACAGTACATAAAATTATAATGAGAACATTATAATTGTATGCTTGGGACATGGCTTTTAAAGGTGAGACTTTTGTTTTTGTAATCAGGCTCTCAAAAATTATATAAAATTTTTGATTTAGATTTATTGGCCACTATATCAGTGATTGGCTTTCAAATATATAGAATTATAAGTATCGGCCAAAATTTTCATATCGGTGTTATCCCTATTTAAAATGTATTCCTGTGATGCAAAGCTGAATTTTCAGCATCATTACTCCAGTCTTCAGTGTCACAAGACTTTTCAGAAATCATTCTAATATGCTGATTTGCACAAGAAACATTTCTGATTATCATCAATGTTGAAAACAGTTGTGCTGCTTAATTTTTTATGGAAAGCATTATGCATGTTCTTTTTCAGGAGTCTTTGATGAATAGAATTTTTTGTTTGAAATACAAATCTTTTGTAACATTTTTATGTCTTTACTGTCACTATTGATCAATTTAATGCATCCTTGCTGAAAAAGAGTAATCATTTACTTAAAAATTTAAACTAAATAACTAGGAAAACCTATAACTAAAAAAAAACTTTTGAACGGTAGTGTCAGTTACTTACGTTCAGATACAGAGCATCAAGATGCGCTACATTTATAAATCAAAAGTTCTGACAGAATGCCATAGAAGAACCATTTTTAAACAGTTCTTAAAAGAACCCTTTTTTTTCTTAGTGTGAAGAATGATCTAACATTGTAGAACCTTCTGTGCAATGCAAAGGTTCCATGGCTGTTCAAGGTTCTTCATGGAACCATCAATGCCAATAAAGAGCCTTCATTTATAAGAGTGTACTTTTGACGAAAATTAGAAGACACACACAAAAAAACAAAATGTTTGTTATAAGTCATTATGCTCCTTATTTGAATATACTTGAATGTAAATGTCAGTGTGTTTCATGCATGCATGTGAGGGTAAGTTGTTTTTGAGTGAACGCCAACTCCTTAACCTCATTTTGTTGTACTGCATGGCAAGTCTTCCTCTTGTTGACATTCTGACAGCATGAACCCAACATGGAACAAATATGGAAGTTGGTCACCATGCTTTTAAAATATCCATGTTTGTTGTCTAGACTTTCTCCCCATCAGCGTCTTTCAGATCATTGTTTTGTCTATTAATTGTCTAAAATGAATTCTCTACAAATTTTCACTCTCTTCTAGGAAAACCAGGAAACCAGTCAGACTGTCTCTAGAAACGACTCTCCTGTTCATCATCATCCTAACAACAACCACACCAACAGTTCCATACCACCATCCACAGCGAACAACCGTATGTACGAAGCTGCTCCTGGTAAGTGCTCACGTGTTTTAATTAAATTACCAGAGGTCGCAACAGGTTGGTGTACAGAGCAGATCCGCTGCTTGTTCGACCCAGAATGCTCTTTGTGATATGCTGTTTTGAGAATATGTGAAATAAGCAATAGGTCTAACCTTGTAAACTTACACTATACACTGGGGCCTAAAACGAACTTTTTGCCACACCTGACAGTGGCTGGTGAATTAAGAAAATGTACCAGCCATAAATATTTTTTACTAGCCATGAAAGTGTTTTTGTGAAAACAGGCAGTAATGACACCAAAATTTTAGATACCAGTGGAAATTGACAATCCATTGCAATTCCGATACAACAGCTAAAAATCCTAGCTTAACAAATATAAATTAAAACATTATTAAAGACAAGTAAGGTTTCAGGTACAGAAACTGAGCAAATGTAAAATCCACTGCATAGTCTTCACTATATAAATTAAACATCCTTATTAATTAATCCTTATTAAAGTTACAAAAGTTATTCAAGAGCAGTGAGTGATTTTTTTTTTTTTTTTGTCCTTTGTTGTTTGATTAACATTAAAAACACAGAGAGCAGCAATATTTATTAGGATGCTGTCACTTTAAAAGTGAATGCACAGATCTAATATACTGATACTGCACACATGTGTTTACTTACGTTCACTTAAGACACAAACGACTGTTTACTAGGATACTTGCTATTTTTGGACATTATTTTGTGTGAATTTGTCCACTCAAGTGCAAGAAGACGAGGAAGAGAGCTCAGTTCAGTATTCACGCACTGTCTGAGATGCGGCTTTCTGTGCGCACACTTCGGATGTGTGGTCGTGGCGAGTAACAAATCTTCTTGCGTTTGAATGTTTAAATTGTCAAGGCTTAAACTTTCGTGATGATGGCCCGTCAACTGTCCCGGGCATCGTTCGCATTCATTCACATTCATGAGTTGTTAGGATTCATCAAAATGTTACCGGCCAACTGGCGAGTGACAAAGTTTCATATACTCGCCGACAATGATTTTTACTCGCATTTGGCGCTTAGCGAGTGTTAATTTTAGGCCCTGCTTATACATTAATACATAGTAAACATCTAAGTTAAGAACGAAGGAGGAGAAGAAAAATTGAAAGATACAGGCATAGAATGAAATATTCTATGAACACTTCACTCACATGCTCAGGTTCCTAGGCTTCCTGGACAGCTGCAGTTTTGGTGGTCGCCATTCACGTTCTGTCTGAATGCACCTTTATTTATTGAGTGCATTTTTAAAAGCACACCAAATGATAAAAGTAATTGCTTTTATATAATGTTAAGTGCTTTCATCTAAATTCTCTCACTGTTAAAGAAACAAAAGAAATTGATCAGTGCTCAGCAATGAAAGCATGCGTTCATCATCAACACTACGAGAAGAGAGCTTTGCTCCTCTGTAAGAGGACAAAATGAGTTCATTTTCTCTGCCACCTCATTTTCTATGCCAGCATAGCTTTCCATTAGCTTTTTCGACTTATACAAGTTGGAAATCTGCCCATCTCATCAATAGGGATGAAAAAGCCAATGACGATATTTTTGCTACATTCCCTTCCGTTTTTGTGCAACGCAGCCTGACCTTGAAATCATTAAGCTGATGAAATGGATTCTAAGTGGGCCTTATTAGCATACTCGCAATTGTGCCGAGCGCTCGAGAACGGATAACAAACTGTTTTAAATTCACACTATTCTTTCCCCGCGCTCTCCAGAGAGTTGCCGTGCCAACACAAAAGGCCTTTTCCGTGTTTTTTGGAAACCTTTGTTTACTGATTAGCGTCTCTTGTCCGTCAAAGTATGTGACTGTACTTTAGTCGCACGAAGAGGGATGTGATATTTACACACATCTCATTTTAAATTCAGATTACTTTCCACACTCATTTCAGTTAGATTTGGTAAAATCTGGAAAATTTCAAGCAGGACTCGTACAAGTGTTTTAATGAGGTATGGTTTTTAATCACATGTTTTTACCAGCATTAATATTTCATGTCACTGCATATGACAGTCACTCTGGACTCGCTTTACAAAAAATGCCTAATGGTGGAAAAAACTGGGACAGTAGTGCAGAAAATTGAGTAGTAATGGAGATTTTTCAGCGTTAGTGCTAACATTGACCTGAACGTTGTGTGGTCATTGAGAAGGTGAGTGTTTCTCACACGGTAGATGATTCACAACTGAGCGAACGTGGTCAAGTGTGTCTTATTCTTCATAATGGGATGATTTTCAGTTTTTCCTGAAGAAATAACTCGCCCTCAAGTCATTTCAAACCTGAATGACTTTATATTTCTCAGTGGAATGCAAAAGGAGGTGTTAGTCAGGTTGTACATTGCTCTTTTCTATACAATAGAAGTGATCTGTGGCTCTAAAATTGACAAAAAACACTTTGGTTTTCTGAAACCATACAATGGCTTTGTGTGTCGGACATAAGCTCTAATAACGGTATGTAACATTAATACTCATATTTTCAAACAGCTCCATACAGATCCTATGGGGAGAGACAGGAACTGCCAGAGGAGGACTACGATGAAGACGATTTCCCCCCTCCACCTTCTGATCAGGACCTGCTGGAAACAAACCCTCCTCACAAACACCAACAAGATCGGTTGGTTATAGAGCTCAAAATAACATCAGAGATAATAACCGTAGTTCATAGAATTTCATATTGTGAAACCAGATCATCTGGTACATTACTTTGATCAACGCTCACTATCCCGAAGGCTTATTTCAAAGACTTGAAAACACAATGATACCATGTAGAAGAATTATTTATGCCATTATCTAGTTGTACCATCAAATATCCATTCAAATATCAATTTTGTCCACTTAGACAAATCATATACAAGATGGTGGACAGAAATTAAATGAATGTTGATTGCAAATACTTTTATATTTTATTCAGTAGTAAAACCTCAATAAATAGTTAAGTGTATTTAATTAGATGTTAAATATTGACTCATTTGTACTCTTCAAAAGTTTGGAGTCTGAGAGTTCTTAAAAATAAATGAATGCTTTTATTTAGCAAGGATGCATTAAATTGATGAAAAGTGACAGTAAAGACATTTATAATGTTACAAAATTTCAAATAAATGCTGTTCTTTTGAACTTTTGTTCTTTTAAACTGAAGCAGCGCAAGTGTTTTTAACATTGATAAGAATAAAAAATGTTCCTTGGGTAGGAAATCAGCATATGAGAGTGATTTCTGAAGGATCATGTGACACTGAATGATGCTGAAATTCAGCTTTGATCACAGGAATAAATTACATTTTAAAATATATTCAAATAGAAAAATTATTTTAAATTCTAATAGTATTTCACAATACTACTTTTTTATTAAAAAAATGCAGCCTTGGTGAAAATAAGAGACGTCATTCAGACACATGTATGTGTTTTCATGCTTATTATACTACCTCATTACAGGATTTTGCTTAGATATTAGATCAACCAAACTGACTTGTGAAAAACAATTAGCAGAGAATCAAGAAGTGTGATATCTGTCTTGTAGGGCTGAAATGGAGCCCGTTTCCTATGTGAACCACCGCACCAACCAGCAATACCCTCAACAACAGAAAGTCCCAGATTACCCCACCAACAGGTCCTCAAAGAGCATGGATTTAGGTATGGAAACACACATATACCACATCTACCAAACTGCCCACAAAATAATATCCAGATAAAATGAACCAGCACAAATACATCCACAAAATCAGCTATTCCTGTCTTGCAGACCAGTGCTAGGATGGAGCAAACTACCACAGTCTAGCCTAATATACACCGACAATGACTTAAGTAGTGCTATTTCAGTGCATTTATCGCTTGGTTAACTTGGATTGTGGGTGGTTGGTCAATAAGATGCAGGTTTTTGATGTGAAATATTGCATGCTATTATAGTGTTGCAACTGTTCTTAAAGCCTTATAGACAAAGACTAAAGGTTATACTGAGACTTTTCAAGGTTTTAGTCTGTATTTCTGAACATAGTGGAAACCGATTGCCTTCAGTGCAAAATAAAGCCCCATAGCTACACATTTCCTAGTATTCGCCATGGATGACCCCGATAACTTATCCTCTCTCTTTTCCACCGCCTTCGGAAACATGAGGGATATTTCTGTGCTCCACAATGGGAAGTTTTTGCCCGTTTCCAATTACATTTCATTAGGGTGGAGTATTGGCTTCAGCGCCACTGCCACTGCGCTAATCTCCTCACTGCTGAAAGCTGATTGGTTTTCATTACCCACATCTCATAGTGTCGTGCTTTGCTGCCATCTTTTATCCTCCATCCAGACCTTTTCCCCTCTATTTATTTCTTTATCTCTCTCTCTCCCGCTTTTTCGTTTTGTTCTTTAAGTTACTCTTTCAATTTTTCTGTGTAGGCTTTGTGGCCTGTGGTTCAGTTGCTGTTTCTTTTTGTCCTTTTTTGTCTATTTAATTCATATGTACACAATTTATGTTGTTTTTAACTTAAAAATAATCATGTTGTTACATAGGCATCAGCATTAGATTATTCACTAAAATATTTATATTAACATTTGTGGCTTTGATAATTTGATAATTTTTCCATTTAACATTCAAAATAAAACCGCAGTATTTTTTTTATTTTAAAAAGGAGTAATATTCATTATAGGTGCAACATATTTATAATAATTTAACAAAAAGCACATCAATTTAGAATCACTGTGGTGCATATATGTGGTTGCTTATATTTTGCTTATATAGTTTTCAATTTCGAATCTTAAATAAAGCTGTGAAATGCATGCAAATTTCATCTACAATTTCCATCAAAGAGATTATTTTTGAAGGGTTTTTGGTTAACGGATTTCCAGTCAGGGTCATCGCTAATGTGAATGAAGTCGGGAGCAGTTTCAAACATTTGCTCTAGCATTAACCGCTGCCAGCGTAATACAGGTCATTTATATCCAAATACAAAAATAGCCAGCATATTTATTCATTGTAATATACAAAGATTCTTCAGACCTTTAAGATAATATTTCCATCACCCAGGGGTCCACTTTTCTTATCCTCAAGGCGCATAGTTTCAGTCTGGCTAATGTTTTCCTCTGTGATATTGTGAAACGTTGAAAGACAAAGGTTTTCCTCAGTCAAGCGTGATCCCTGTGAAAGGTTTGGCTGGAGTTCTGGAGGCTAGCGTTTGGAGTTCAGAGTTTTGGCTCGGCTCGAGTCTCTCAGAAAGAGGTTTATTCTGCCAGTCGCATCATTAGCAGCTGTATGTGTTTTTCTGGGCAGGAGTTCATGTGAAAATGCTCTTAATTTCTCATTTGCTGATTGCTTTCAGGCCATTTACCTTTACTTTTATGCAAAAGTGCAATACACTAGCCAAATTGGGTTTTATCAGAATATGTAGCCTATAACTAGATTTTATTTTTTTTCTGCAGAACATTTTAGTGAAAAACCCACATTTAATGCTGAATTGTTGTGGGTGGATGCCAGGTCACAGTGGTCCTAAACAGTGGTTCTGAATGGATCGCTAGAAGACACTTGGTGTTGCTGTGGTGTTTTGGGTGGTTTGCTAGCGCATTCGGCACATTGTTTTAAGTGTTACTAGGATGTTCAGGGTTGCTGCTTGGGTGTTGCTAGCAGATTCTAGATGGTTGCTAGAGTGTTTGGGTTTGTAGCTAAGGTGTTCCTAGAGGATTTTGCTTGGGTGTTTTTGGTGTTTGCAAGGGTGTTCTCTGTGTTGCTGTTTTTTTTTTTTTTTGGTGTTGCTGAGATGTTCAGGGTTGCTGCTAGGGTGTGGCTAAGGTGTTTTGAGTGGTTGGTACTGGTAGCTAAGGTGTTTCTAGAGGATTCTGGGTGTTGCTGTAGTGTTTTAGGTGGTTGCTAGGGCATTCTGCATCGTTGCTAGGTTGTTTTAGGTGTTGCTTAAATGTTAAGTGGTTGCTAGAGCGTTGCTAGAGTGTATGGGTTGATGGCTAAGGCATTCCTAGAGGGTTCTGGCCTTTTGCTTTGGTGTTTTGGGTGGTTGAAAGGGTGTTCTGCATGTTGCTAGGATGTTTTTGGTGTTGGTGAGATGTTCAGGGTTGCTGCTAGGGTGTTGCTAAGGTGTTTTGTGTGGTTGCTAGGGCATTATGTATGTTGCTATGGTTTTCTGGGTGGTTGCTAGGTTGTTTTAGGTGTAGTTGGGATGTTCAGTGGTTGCTATGGGATTCTAGATGGTTGCTAGAGTGTTTGGGTTGATAGCTAAGGCATTCCTAGAGGCTTCTAGGTGTTGCTTTGGCGTTTTGGGTGGTTGCTAGGGCATTCTTCATGTTGCTATGGTTTTTGGGTGGTTGCTAGGTTATTTTAGGTGTTGCTTAAATGTTCAGTGGTTGCTAGAGCATTGCTGTGGGATTCTGGATGGTTGCTAGATTGTTTGGGTTGATAGCTAAGGCGTTCCTAGAGGGTTCTGGGTTTTGCTTGGGTGTTTTTGGTGTTTGCAGGGGTGTCCTCTGTGTTTTATTTATTTTTTTGGTGTTGCTGAGATGTTCAGGGTTGCTGCTACGGTGTTGCTAAGGTGTTTCGAGTGGTTGCTACAGGTAGCTAAGGCGTTTCTAGAGGATTCTGGGTATTGCTGAAGTGTTTTAGGTGGTTGCTAGGGCATTCTGCATGTTGCTATGGTTTTCTGGGTAGTTACTAGGTTGTTTTAGGTGTTGTTGGGATGTTCAATGGTTGCTAGGGCGTTGCTATGGGATTCTAGATGGTTGCTAGAGTGTTTGGGTTGATAGCTAAGGCATTTCTAGAGGCTTCTAGGTGTTGCTTTGGCGTTTTGGGTGGTTGCTAGGGCATTCTTCATGTTGCTATGGTTTTTGGGTGGTTGCTAGGTTATTTTAGGTGTTGCTTAAATGTTAAGTGGTTGCTAGAGCGTTGCTAGAGTGTTTGGGTTGATAGCTAAGGCATTCCTAGAGGGTTCTGGTCTTTTGCTTTGGTGTTTTGGGTGGTTGAAAGGGTGTTCTGCATGTTGCTAGGATGTTTTTGGTGTTGGTGAGATGTTCAGGGTTGCTGCTAGGATGTTGCTAAGGTGTTTTGGGTGGTTGCTAGGGCATTATGTATGTTGCTATGGTTTTCTGGGTGGTTGCTAGGTTGTTTTAGGTGTAGTTGGGACGTTCAGTGGTTGCTAGGGCATTGCTATGGAGTTCTAGATGGTTGCTAGAGTGTTTGGGTTGATAGCTAAGGCATTCCTAGAGGCTTCTAGGTGTTGCTTTGGCGTTTTGGGTGGTTGCTAGGGCATTCTTCATGTTGCTATGGTTTTTGGGTGGTTGCTAGGTTATTTTAGGTGTTGCTTAAATGTTCAGTGGTTGCTAGAGCATTGCTGTGGGATTCTGGATGGTTGCTAGATTGTTTGGGTTGATAGCTAAGGCGTTCCTAGAGGCTTCTGGGTTTTGCTTGGGTGTTTTTGGTGTTTGCAGGGGTGTCCTCTGTGTTGCTGTTTTTTTTGTTTGTTTGTTTTTTTTGGTGTTGCTGAGATGTTCAGGGTTGCTGCTACGGTGTTGCTAAGGTGTTTCGAGTGGTCGGTACAGGTAGCTAAGGCGTTTCTAGAGGATTCTGGGTATTGCTGTAGTGTTTTAGGTGGTTGCTAGGGCATTCTGCATGTTGCTATGGTTTTCTGGGTGGTTGCTAGAGTGTTTGGGTTGATAGCTAAGGCATTCCTAGATGCTTCTAGGTGTTGCTTTGGCATTTTTGGTGGTTGCTAGGGCATTCTTCATGTTGCTATGGTTTTCTGGGTGGTTGCTAGAGTGTTTGGGTTGATAGCTAAGGCATTCCTAGAGGCTTCTAGGTGTTGCTTTGGCGTTTTGGGTGGTTGCTAGGGCATTCTTCATGTTGCTATGGTTTTTGGGTGGTTGCTAGGTTATTTTAGGTGTTGCTTAAATGTTCAGTGGTTGCTAGAGCGTTGCTATGGGATTCTGGATGGTTGCTAGATTGTTTGGGTTGATGGCTAAGGCGTTCCTAGAGGGTTCTGGCCTGTTGCTTTTGGTGTTTTGGGTGGTTGAAAGGGTGTTCTGCATGTTGCTAGGATGTTTTTGGTGTTGGTGAGATGTTCAGGTGATTTGGGTGGTTGCTATGGTTTTCTGAGTGGTTGATAGTTAAGGCATTTTTTAGAGGATTCTGGGTGTTGCTGTGGCTTTTTGAGTAGTTGCTAGGGCATTCTGCATGTTGCTGTGGTTTTCTGGGTGTGGTCTGTGATGTGGTTTTCTGGGTGGTTGCTAGGTTGTTTTAGGTGTTGCTGGGATGTTTAGGGTGGTTGCTGGGCTTGGCAAACGCAGCTAAATATATAATAAATGTTTATAAATGTGCTTGTGAAGGATGTTTTTTGATCTTTCTTGTGCGTGTGTGATATTTGGATGTGTTTTTCTGCATGCCTGAGTGTGACATTGTGTCTGTGCTATGTTGAGTGTGGATAATCCAGATTTGTAGGCGCTATCAAGCATTCAAAGGCAAACTATTATTTTTCCTCCTTTTTTTTTTTTTCTCTTCTGTACCTATTTTCCCCCATCAGCCCTATTTGTGTTCTCTCACATACGTGTCCATATGTACACACGTGTGTAAACCCACACCGGCTTGCACAAGCCTCTCTTCCAGTGTTATTTCTCTGCTGGGGAAATTGAGCTCATAAAAGATGAAAAGGCTTATTTAAGAGAAATTGCAGTGTAATGAAACCCCATTATTGTATCCCATGGTGCAATGCCTGTGGCAGCAGCTGCTCTTCACTGCTCAATCCTGTTTGTGCGGATTAGTCTCTCTCTCTCACACACAGACACACTTTTTCATTTTCACCACTCACACTCAGGCCCACACACTAATAATTCCTTGTTTTTCTCCACGGGGCGCTACTGTAAATGTCTTAGATGTGTCATCATGGCTTGCATAGATGTAGTCGCTCATACGCACTGCAGAAATACTACTTTTAATCACCATCTTTGTTTTGTTTTTTCTACGAAAAAATCGGAGCTTTCTTAAAACAAGATACATTTGTTTGAGAAGCAAAAATATATTTTATAATATACATTACTGTTCAAATATAATATTATAGATTTTTTTTGAGAGGAATGTATACTTTCATTCAGCAAGGATGCACTGAATTGATCAAAAGAGTTCTTTTGAACTTTCAATTCATCAAAGAATCCTGAAAAAATACATCATGTTTCCATAAAAATATGAAACAACATTACTGTTTTCAATATTGATAATAAGAAATGTTTCTTGAGCAGCAAATCAGCATATTAGAGTGATTTCTGAAGGATCATGTGACACTAAAGACTGGAGAGTAATGATGCTGAAAATACAGCTTTAATCACAGGAATAAATTATAGGATATTAAAACAGTTTTAAATTGTAATAATTTTTCACAGTATTACTGTTTTAATGTATTTTTGATCAAATAAATGCAGTCTTAGTGAGCAGAAGAGTCTTCTTTCATAAACACTATAAAATCTTACTGATCCCAAACTTTTACACACAGAACAGATGTTTTAAAGAGGATACTGTTGTAAAAATAAAAAATGAAATAAAAAATATATAAATATCCTGTTTTTTTTTTTTTTTTTTTTTTTTTCTTTGTTATGAATTCTGCTATGCATGCACAATGTAACTCGAGCTGTTCAAGTGTGTATGTGTGTAGTGTGTGTTTAGGCAAACCACAGATGTTCTCAGCTGTACAGAAGCGTAACTGGCCCTGCACAGCTCTTCCTAATTAAAACCAAGTGTGGCTACTTGAGAGAGAGAGAGAGAGAGAGACATCTATATACCAGTGCACATGTGGGAAAATATAGAATTTAGGAAAAGAGATCTCTCCAAATCCAATGTACTGTTCAGTCATTTTTTTTTTTTTTAAATAATTTTTAATAAGTTTTGTTCTTTGTTTCTTATAATAGCCGGGTATAATACATTATATAAGTTATGCTAGAACTCATTTTAGGGGTGATGCATTACATAACTTCTATTAAGGGCTATATAATAAATCCAATTAAGTCAAAATTTGAGTTTTGTGACTTTAACCCTGCTGAAAAAAAAGCCTAAACTGAATTAAGATGGATTTCTGGTCTTAGCTGGTTTCCTTATAGGCTTATGTTTGTCCGTTGGCTGGTTTTAAAAGGGTTTTAGGCACTTCTAAGCTAGTCAGGCTGGGAAACCATCTGCCTCCCAGTTAAACCAGCTGAACACCAGCTTGGCCAGGATTGTAGAAGTTTAAACCTTATAGAACCGCCTCAGTTTTGTTTAAGCTTTGATGTTTGAATCTGTTTACATGCTAATGTCAACAAAATCAACTTACAATAGAAGTGCAAATGCATGCAAATGTTTTAAAAGTATTACGGTAACACTTAAACATTCAAATTGTTAATGTGACCCTGTACATACAGTCTGGAATGTCCAGTGGGAGACACAAATGAGTGCTTGAGGAGCTGATGGATGTTTTATGTTTGTGTGTTGCAGTAGCAGATGAGAGTAACATGGCCTCCATTCAAGGACAGAGACCTGGTAAGAATTTACACACACACACACACACACACACACACACACACACACACACACACACACACACACACACACACACACACACACACACACACACACACACAGAGAGCACATATTAAAGAAACAAGCCACATGAGGACATGATTTTAATACAGTTAAGGAGTTAATTTATTTTAATGAACAGCAGCAACAGAAATATGATAAAAGACACTAGTGTATAATTTTTTGTTTTTTATTATTATTAATAAACAATAATTACAGTAAACAATTCCTCTGCCAAGTGGTAGAGTTTATCAGCCTCACAATGTCAGTTCCACCATACTGCTTTAATAGCCCACATCTCATTTATGGTCAAACGCTACAAGGCTGGCCGAAGATCAAGCGTGCGATCTGTAAAGCGCTGTGTTGGTTGACTCACAGGCCGGTAATCTGACTCCAGATCAGTGGCTGTGTCTCAGCCAAGTCAAATGAAGATAAACTGAGGGCGACTGCTGCCCATTTGTAGTCTGTCAGCTGAGGTGAGAGAGTGAGTTGCTGCAAGAAGTGATTGAGTTAGTGGAGGAAGCAGACACACACAGTGAAAGCAGTGACCACACAGTACAAGACCACAGACACCTACAGACTAAACCTTAGTTGAAAATAGCTGAAGGAAATATCTATTTGTTAATGAATTAAGCCAACTAATTTGATTAATATTCTTTCTTTACCCAATATTTTTTTTAAAATTACAAATGCAATGAATATACAGTTAGCCAGTAGGGGTGTAACGGTACACAGACGTCACAGTTCGGTACATACCTCGGTTTTGGTGTCACGGTTCGATATGAGTTCGGTACAACAGGAAAAATGGTCACACTTTACTTTAGGGTCCAATTCTTACTATAAACTTTGACTTTAGCCTCAATAAACCCCTAATCACTGCTTATTAATAGTAAGTAAGGTAGTTGTTTAGGTATTGGGTAGGACTGAGGATGCAGAATAAGGCATTAATATGTGCTTTATAAATACTAATAAACAGCCAATATACTAGTAATATGCATGCTAATAAGCAACTAGTTAATTGTGAGAATTGGAACCTAAACTAAAGTGCTACCGGAATATTTTATATATATATATATATATATATATAATATACACAGTAACAACCCCAATCATAGATGTACGCATAGACTCAAACACATGGCACTGGATCCTAACTTGCATCAAAATCAAAACCACATGCACACAGTCAATTTAGCAGCTCTCACAGCATGTGCCTGCATAAAAATCATACACAGTCAAATTTACATGCATAGTTTCACACGACTGTTTTGTATACTTCTCAGGGGTCAGGGACAATGGTAAATACATGAAAGGCTGATTGGAGTGTAGGTTTACAGATGTGGGATCCGATAGATATTGACAGGCTGCAGGCTATTCTGCTGACGCACTCATTTTTCTCTCTTCCCTCTGGCGCGCTCTACCTACGCCAGACTCCTTTATATGCTCTGACATATTTCATTATTAGGATGGTCTTGAAGACGTGGCCGCTCTGAGTTTAATCTGACTAAAAACCCCTAGCTAGTGCTGGCCAAGCCAACCACTGCGGTACTCTCTCTCTCCTTGCATCTGCTTTGCAGTAAACGCAATATTTTTAAATGTGTTTTTCCTGTAAATTCACCGTCTAGTCCAGCATTATGTCTCTTATTATCATTATTATTATTATTATTATTATTATATAATAATAGTATTAGGCCTTGTGGTGTCTACTAAATGTTTTAGTACAAATTTACATCAGCTTTAGGTTATTTATTATTATTAAAAAAAAATCCAGCACAAAAATAGGGTGCTATGATGCAATTTTTCCATAATGTCAACGCCAAATTTATTGCCTCTACTATTGAACGCCAGCCTTAAGCAGCCTGGAAAAACACTGCACTCATGTGATGGTCCCTTTATTGTAAGTAACAAATCATATGACTTGCCTGTCTGTGAAATTGTATCCTGGAAACCATAATCCATTATTTCTATAAAGAGTACATAAGAAAGAGGTTGTCATATGTTGCACACTAGTTTCAACCACTAAATATCACTATAAAGGAAGTCTTAGGTGTTCTGAGAGACTGAGTGAAACACTCTTCACTGTTAATGTTCATATTGACCTTTGGATGGATATTATTGTACAAACCAATAGTGAGGCATATAGTTAATAGCCTAAAAAAAGTGTTTGTGTGTGTAGTTAAAATGTAGACAAACACTTATGCTTAGGGTCCAAAATATTTAGCTTTACTTGCTAATGGCTGGTGAACTTATTAGAAAATATTTTGTATTAAATGAAACTGTATTGTACATTGTTTTATTAAAAACATGCAATCTTGTCTTTTTAGCATCTAAAGCTAAGCTGTGTTTTTAAAGGATAACATTTACAGTTAAATCCTGCATACTTTTTTTTTTTTTTTTGAAGATTTAAACCAGCCAAGTTTTCTTTAACTAATATCCATTCCATTTTCTTTTAACCATGTGTTATGGTGAGATTCTTAAAGTGCGTGGTTGAATCATGGACAATAATACCAGGAACATGAATTAAGAATATAATTTCTCCATTCTTTTATTGTGACTAAAGGTAGAGTAGACAATTTCAGAGAAGATGGTAATAGCAAGCTAGCTTTGAAAGCATAAGATCCCACTCTCCCTTCAGAGCATCTCCAAAGCCACGCCTCCTCCAAAACACATGAATGCGCACAGCAGAGTCTGCAAAGCGCCACGAGAGGAGAGACGGCATTAAATGTCTCAAAGCACATAACATTACAAAAATAATGAACATAAACAACTTACAGAGCTCTTGTACCACCTGCTGCAGATTAATTTCAGCGTTGATGGTTTTGACATAGAAACGCATAAATCCGAGTCTGAGGACGTGAGCTGCTCCGGGTAGAATGTCACGGGTTGCCATCTTGTAATTAGGATTACGACATGGTGTGAACGCAGCATAAGCTTGTTGTTTTGGTTCAGGAGGAAATGTTTAAGACGGCTGCTGTTTGTTTGTTGAGCTCTGCGACTGACATCTGTCTACAACTCTGCATAGCCTTATGAAACGTGCCGATGACGTGATGTCTGCGCGAGCAGGTGCGCGGAGGTATGGAAATATATATGTTGACAGGCAGGTAGGACATCGTAACATTTTTTTGGTCCTGAGACTTGCACAGAAGAAATATGTACATGTTTTATTATTTATATGAAGCGAGTTTCAACCAGTATAACAACAAGTGTCTATAAAAAATGTCTACCCTACCTTTAAATACTACTTTCATTGTTTATTTGCCCAAATTAGTGGAGTATAACTCTCCTTCTTGCTAGCAACAAAGCAACATGTATATGTTTGTATATACTGTATATGTGTGTAGTTGGTACAACGAAGAGCTGAGTCCCGGTCCGCAGGAGAGGAGAACATGTCCATTAAGAGGATAGATGAAAGATGCTGGAGGCATCGCTCTCTCTCTCTCTCTCTCTCTCACTGGCTTCCCTCCAACACTCCTACATTTTCCTGTGGCACCTCTCTTCCAAATGAAGACCACTCATAGAGCCTGCGTTGCTCACGGGCTCTGCGGCGCTTTAGTTCACAGTTCACCATCCTTCCATTCATCTCTCTTCCTCTTCCAGGAGCTGTATGGCAGTCGCCCAGTTACCGTTCGCTTGGGCCCTGCAGCGCAGCTTCTGCTGATTTGTTTGTTTTTTTCTTCGTCTCATTATTTTCCCTTTTCGTGATAATGGCAGCATACAGGTATCTGTCTGCCAGAGAGACTTCGCCAATTACTGTTTTATTTCCTAAGAACTTGTTCAAATGACTTTCCCGTCTCGCTGTCGCTGTCTTGGTCTGTTTCTGTTCCTCTCTCGTCTAGTTTGCTGTTGATTCAGGTTGAGAGCAGCCATGTTGTGCTGGTTTAGATTGATTTATGCAAGCATCCCAGAGAGGGCCATCTGTGTCGAATGTTTATGCGTGTCGGTGCACATGCGTGCAGTACTGTGGAAATTAAATCTACATTTTAAACATTTCACTGCTTAGATCGTAATGATTGCATCTGCATTTCATGGAAATGATATAGATGTATCCAATGCTTAATTTGTGCATAATGAAATCCCAGAAAAAGGGCCGGTCATGGATCCCAGAGTTTGTTTATTCTAACTTTAGTTTATTTCAACTTAATTTCAGTTTAAATTGTGTATATATACTACCGTTCAAAAGTTTGAAGTCAGAATGACTTTTAAAAAATAAATTAATTAGTTTAAAGGGGTCATGACATGGATTTTTTTTTAACCTCCTTGAAGTTCACTTATAATGTTACCATCAGGACTTGACATGAACTTTTTTGCTCTCCAGCCTCTGTGGCTAGTGGTTCTCTAAAGTTACTATTGTGGCATTTTCACTGGCCACAATTTTGCCATTGATACCATGGGGGAATAACAGCCATCTAGATATTTTTAATAATATCTGAAAATTTGGCAGCAGGAATATTATGCTGCTGTCACTTTAAGACCTGACGCACAGATCCAATATACTGTTACACATGCGTTTTCTTTCTCAACTGTTTACGTTCACTGAAAACATAACTGACTGTGTTTACATGAATACTCATCAAGACCGGCATTTGACATTATTTTGTGTGTATTTGACTGTTTAAGAGCAATAAGTAGTGAAAAAGAACTTAATTTAGTACCGAGAGGCGGCTTTATCCTCGTGCACTTAGGGTGTGAGCACAAAACTGCAGGAATGAGTAAAATTATGAGCAATATGCTCAATCCCATTCCAAAAAATATTTGCAGAAAAATTATTATTTTTAACCCTCATTCTTACCCTCTGTCTGAAATGATCCATTTATAAAGGGCCGGCTCCTTTAAAGCTAGTCAGTGAGTGTTTTAAAAACATGATCCACATAAAACCATGATTTGCAGACGAAGCGTTATGAAATCATTTACTTACGGTTTGTGATGCAGCTGCTGTCAGATCCAATACAGTTGGCTGATTCATCTTTCAACAAGTTGCTTTGCAAACTCTCCATTGCATTGTGCCTCGTTAACAAACAAAATGAACAATCTGACACAATCCGTGACGCCATTAAAATAAACCATCCACTTGTTTCAGATGCTGGGATCCTTCTGAAGTCTGTACTGAGACACAAACGAGCTGTATAAACTGGACGCGTCAAAGTGAAAGTTATTTCGTTCTTCCATTTATCCTGTTGTCGACAGACTCAGTGCTCAAGTATAGACAAATGTCAGCCTTTAAGCGGTAAGCCTATGGTTCGATGGAGGCGGTCATATGCAAATGTATTTGCATATGATGGATCCTGCAACATCAAAATGAGCCATTTTTGGAGCTTAATTAAATAAATTCTGTTTATAATGAGGAGGATGTTTTAAGCTATGAAACTTGCAGGATGTTTTAGTGGTACATAGACCTCTTATACAGTCAAACCAAAATTTATTTAGACACCTTGAACATTTCATTCATTAATACAGTTTATTCACTATAGTTTAAAGAAATGGTAATAAAATATGACAAGATCTCAGAGTTAAACTGTGTCAGAAAAATATAATCTTAATTATGTCAGATAACACTTAAGCAAAACATGGTCAGGTCAAAGTGTCTGAATAATTTCTGGTTCCAAATTTTTATCAATTTTACTGGTATCCCACTGTATGAAGAACTTTTGCGTATAATATGTCACAGTTTACTTTATTTTGCTATCCTCACTCACATAAATGAACTATAGTGTCCTGCACCCACTAGTAAAAATATATTAAAAATATCTGAATAATTTTAGTTTGACTCAAAAGATCAAATGCAAACATTTCTCATGTCACCCCATTAAGCAAATCAAAAGTTTGATATATATATACAGTACTGTGTAAAAGTCTTAGGCCATCACCAGCTTTTGTTGTTTTAGCAATGTTTTAATGACCATCCATATTTATTTTTTGGTCTCTTTATTAAGAAACAAACAGAAAATAAAGGAAATATGTACACAAAATGTAAAAAAAAAATCTGAACAAAATGGTTTCTTTGGTCTGCAAAAAAAATCAAAAATCAGTATTTAGTGTGACCTCCTGGACGACTTCCAGTTTGTCAAAGAAGAAAATCTAAGAAACTTATCATATTTTGAAAGTTTTCTTGGCCTTCCAGTCCTTTTCCATTCCATTTAGGTTTAAGAGAGCCAGATTCCTGCTGTTGCTCAGGTTTAAGGGAAGGTCACTAAATACTTGCCACTTTAGCCTATGGAAGTTGTTTTTTTCCCCTGATTTTGTTATTGTCATTAATATATTTATAAGCAACTGAAAAAAGCACAAATGTCAGGGCATGTCAAAACTACTCCAGGACCCCAAATCAGCCTCAGACACCAGAGGGTTAAAGTTACATATTACTGTGATGTTCACAGTGATTTTAACACAGTTTTTTGCCTAGAAATACCATTTAACTGTAGTAAAAATTACGTCCATCCTTCAGTGGCTTATTGTTTTATTATTTCTTTTGTATACACATTTTTCAATGATGCTTTTTAAAAAATAGTTCTTAAAGGGTTAGTTCAGCCAAAAATGAAAACTCTCTCATTGTTTACTCACCCTCATGTCGTTCCAACACAAATTACTTTGTTTCTTCCTTCTTCTTCTCTTTTTGTGTTCCATGTAAGAAAAATATAATTTGGGTTTGGAACGACATGAGAGTGAGTACAAGATGACAGAATTTTAATTTTAGGCTGAACTATCCCTCTAAAGCATGATGTGCTCTTTCCTGCATGGCACTTTTTACCTCTCAAGCACCAAGCACTTCTCTTTTCTTCTTTCCCCCGTCTTTCTTTTGCCCTTTCAGTGTTTGGAGCCCTTGGATTTGTTCTATTCCTCCATTTTTTCCTCTTGTTAGTGCTTGTTGTAATCCCTCACCTTCTCCTCTTGCTCCTCTTACCCTTGTTCTCGGCTGTTTGCATTGTTCACGGCCTCATAGTTGTTCTTCATCTCTCAGTACTTCATTTAATGTTCCTCTTCCCTGGACTACTACTACTGCTACTTTTCTGTTTAATATTCCTGCACGTCTGGTCCGCATCTGTTACGCCTCATTTATTCCGGGATGCTCTTTCACCCTCACCTTGAGGTTTCATCATCCACCCTTCTCAAGTCCTCGTCCTCCACTACAGCCGTCTTTACATATTTCATCTCTGTCTGTTCTTTGAGTGCGTCCAGATCCATTAGACTTTCAGCTCAGCTCACCGCACAACTGTTGCATTTTCAATTCACAACTTATGACCACCCTGTTGAAAAGATCAGCTTAGTCCAGGTGGAATATCCTTCATGATCCGGGCTAGTCCTGATTTGATATATACGATGGTGCTGGTCTTTTCAGCAGGGCACTATACGCTACATTTCTAATCTTGACCCATCTTCACCCTCCTTTCATTACCATCCTCCATCCCTCCATCACTGACATCCCTCCATCTCCCCGTCTCAGAACCCCCCTCCTCTAACGGGACAGCGTTGGGACCCAGGTTAGGTCTTCAGAAGTCCAGTTCTCTGGAGAGTCTCCAGACAGCGATGGAGGAGGTCAGTAAGGACGAGGTGCCCTTCCATCGTCCACGCGCGCACATGGTGAGAGGCAGAGGCTGCAACCTCAGCTTCCGCTACGCCATCGACAAGTCCTACGAAGGGCCTTCTGAACCTGAGGATGGTGAGTTATATGTAAACAATGAAATGCAGCATTAATTAAATTGATCAAAGTCCACCTGTAGTCAATAATTTTATCCCTTTAAAACTCATCTTTGATCACCAAAATGACATATTTAAAAATTTTTTCCTTGTAAAAAAATTCTTCATGCCTTAAAATAGCTTGAATGTAACTCTACACCCTTGCCTCATTTAGTATACGCGGTTCTATGAATATGCAAATTAGCCCCGCCTCCACTCACTCACACCAGCTTAGAGATCCACACGCTGACGATCACACGTGGATGTGATTGGTTACAGGGTAGTCTGTGACATAAGAAACACCAGCGGTTTCTTTGGTTCACTGCAGTTTTAAAGAGAAAATACTCAGCAATGGTGTTGACTAATGATTTTGCACATGGTTTGTCTTAAAGCATATTAAAAACACCACATAGACATATAAACAACATTAAAAACGTGATTTTCACCACAGGGAGACTGAAAATTGCTTTAAAAAAAAAAAAAAAAAAAAAAAGTAGTTTAGATTGGGCAGAATCAGTGTTATTTGAGCATTATTTATATACTATTATATTGTTCATTAATAGTTTGAATTAAAATTTTATAATTTCAGTTTTCATTTAATTTTAGTTAATGTTTTAATTTTGTAATTTTATGATGTGTTTGTCATTTGTTTTATCTGTTTATCTTTATCTTAATTTTAGTACTTTAATTTTAGTAAAAAAAAAAAGAAAAAAAAGTGTGTGAGTGTGATATATATATATATATATATAACTATATTAACTATATATATATATTGTATAATATATATATATATATGTTAGTATATTTCTAGTTAATAGTATATGATATATAGTTATATAATAATTTATTAGTTATATAACTTTTTAACTATTAATAATTATTAGTAATTTACATATTCACTCTAATCATTAAAAATGTATTTATTAATATTTATTAACTGATTAATAGTATTTATTTCATTTAATTTTAGTTAACATTTTAATTTGTTTATTTTATTATATGCTTGTCAAGCACATAAGCGTGTTAAGCTTGATTTTAATTTCATTTTAGTTTATTTATTATTATTATTTTATTTATTTATTTATTTATTTTAGTAATGTTAGTACTTTAATTTAACTGACTATATGTCAGTTATAAGCCAAGGCAACATTTCAAATTTTTGGCTTAAAAAATAAATAAAGAAATAAATAAATAATTTATATTATTATAAGTTATATAATTAGTTATTTAGATACTTTATTAATATGTATCTAAATGTGCTTTTATTTATTTGTATTCAATTGTTTTCAGTTTTATTCTGCCTAGTCAAACTTATTCCAATCATTAAACATACATTTATTAATATTTATTCATTGATTAATATTATTTATTTATTTACAGTTAATTAAAAAATAATAGATTTATTAATTTATTAATAATACATTTTCAAGACATTTATACAGTAATTGATTTAAGTTAGTGCTTAATTTGTGTATTAACTGATCATGACAACCAACATGAAATATAATTTTTTTTATTAGTGCACCATCAATTGTTCGCGTCTAATGCAACTTAACGACTCATTTTATGTCCTGTAATGTATTGTTAATGTTATTGTATAGTAGTGTTGTAATTTAAACAGAAGGCCTTCAGGGGGTTTCTGCAGTTATTGCTCACGACAGCAAAAGTACATTAAAGTGCGTGTGCTGCATAACAGTCAAAGCATGTTGCTGAGCACAGTAGCGAGATTGTCATGAGTTTAGCCAAACATGTGCTAACAGTTACAGCTGCATACCACTGCTTCTCACTTTGCCAAAAGTGCATCTGCACCCTTTACATTCACCACTCTCATCAAAAAACCCCATCAGCTTATAATTATTAACATGCATTGTAGTATATGCTGTTAAATTGTGGAAATGAAAGTCAAAATTCATTATTGCACAGTATTCCAAACAATCCAAATATAATGACTTGAACTATTCCGTTTTTAGAAATGTCACATTATGGAAGTTAAATAGGTTGCAAATGCTGTTTCATGTTGACTTTAAAACTTCTAAAGTTGAGAGCGGTTGGGTGCCACAGACGCTCCCTCACTTTTAGTAGCTCATTTGAGAGATGAATTTGACTCTCAGTGGCTCATTGAGCTTTGTGAGCCAGTGAGGAGTGAATCAGCAAATGCATCAGTATCACAGATTTCTGTCTGAAACTCCAGCAGCGAGTCAGCACATTCAAAGGCACGTTTCAACCGTGCTCTTTCTCACTGACATTAAAGACCCCTTCTAAATGAGAAACAGAGACAGAACCGAAGCACTAGCCAGAGCCTTCGATTGGAACCTATAAGGTGTCAGACTTCATGAATAAATGTCAAGCTTTCTGCACCCTAATCAGCTTTAGTAACAACCGATCCAATGCAACAGGAGACTGAGAGTCACACCACAACATGTCCAGGCCACATTTCACACCAAAAGCAAAAATGAAATGGTAACACTTTACAATAAGGTTTCCTTAGTTAACTACTTTAGCTAACATGAACTAAGAATGAACAAGACTTTTATTAATCTTAGTTAATGTTGATTTCAGCATTTAGTAATGCATTATTAAAATCAAAAGTTGTATTTGTTAACATTAGTTAATGCACTGTGAACTAACATGAACAAACAATGAACGATTGTAACAACGATTAATAAATACTAAGAAATGTATTGCTCATTGTTAGTTTAAGTTAGTTAATACATTAACTATGATTAACAAATGAGACCTAATTGTAAAGTGTTACCAATAAAAAATAAGTAAATAAAAACAAATAAGAATAAGAAAGTGAAGCAAATTTTGGGTGCATTAAGGATGCAAATATTATTTATTATTTTTGTTTCTTCTTTTTTTATATATAAATTAAGGGCAGTACAGCAAATACTGCTATGATGTACAAATATTTAACATTAAAACAATAGTAGTAAAAAGTATCTTTTTTGTTCACATTACAGTAATGACGATTTGTGTTATGGTAACAAGAATTTGGTGAGAAAATCGCCTTCATTTTATCCAAAATGCAAAAAAAAAAAAAAAAAAAAACTTAATTTAACTTAATGGCCCAATTTTTTAAAAAGTATTTTTTTGTGAAATATGACATTGCTTTTAATAAACACTTTAAATAATTGAAAATAATTAATTGGGTTAGTTCACCCAAAAATGAATCGTTCATCTTCGGAACACAAATTAAGATATTTTTGATTAAATCCGAGAGTTTTTTTTTTTTTTATCTCCCATAGAAAGCAATGAATTTACCACATTCAAGGTCCAGAGAAGTAATGAAGACATTGTTGAAATAGTCAACGTGACTACAGTGGTTCAACCTTATTATTATTAAGCAACAAGAATACTTTTTGTGTGCAAAAACAAAACAGAAATAATTACTTTTTTCAACAATTTGTCCTCTTCCCTGTCAGTCTCCTACACTGTTGATGCAGTGATCACAGTTCAGCACTTCCGTGTTTACGTAGACAAAAAAACCTCAGATTTCATCAAAAATATCTTAATTTGTGTTCTGAAGATGAACAAAGGTCTTTTTGGGTGAACTAACCCTTTAAGCTCATTATTTTTTTCTATTTTTTAATTGTTATATTAAATAAACAATTAAATAAATTGAATATGCAATTTATTTAATTGTTATAATGTGTAATTTTTAATGCATATGACTTTACGTTTGCTAAAAGTCCCATATGGATTTGACTTTCAGGTAAATATACCGAAAAGAAAGACTTTCTTCATCATTTACTGACAAGCGAGAGTCTGGTTCGTTTGATTCCTTATGATTAGATCACATTAGGAGTTTGCTCATGTCTGTGTCTTTGTTCTTCACCAACAGATGACTCTGAGGAAGACTCTGGAAGAGACACGCCTGCCAGCGGCTCCTCTCGCCAGGAACTGGATGATGACAAGAAAGTAAAAAAAAAGAAAACCAAAAAGAAGAAAGAGAAAAAGAGCAAAAAGAAGGACGAACCCGAAGACCCTGAGAAAAAGACAAAGAAAAAAGGATTTGGATTGTTGAGGTATGAGTCTGAAAAGCTAGAAATTCACACAAATCACAGTTTCACTCAATCGTAAAGTTACAAAAGGAAATCTTCATGAGAAATGCAGTGATTTGCGTCAAACGATTCCCCATAAAGTGTTTGGATGCAGTTTATCAGCTCTTAAAGGAGCCATATCATGGAAACAGGACTATCCTAGGTCTTTTGAAATAAAGTGAGTCTAAATTTGTCCCTGTGCTGATACATTGATGTATAGTCAGGGCAGTGGAGAGGATGAATGATGGTACTGCATAACGGCCCCCTGAAGCAGCTGCATATGGAGGCCTTCCGATAATTACAGCACTATGGTAATTGAGGACAAAACAAGTGAACTAACTATATGCTGTCTTTGTGTGATTTTATAAATATAGGCAGGCAGATAAGATGACAGACATACAGTGAAATCCATGTCTTTAATTGAGATCGACAGGCTTGTGTTTGAGGGTTTTATATTTGGGCTTCATGCATAATCCCTTTCCCTCCTGACGGACATGAGAACTCTTTTCATGTATGAGATGAAAGATGACTGAATGACAGTGCATGTCTCTCTAAACTATAAAATAGACCTTCTGTTTTTCCAGCGCTGACTATCAATTGATCAGCATATGCTTGTATTTCAATGGAAACCTTCTCTTTAATTAATACATTAACTATGGTTAACAAATGAGACCTTATTGTAAAGTGCTACCAATAAAATAAGTAAATAAAAACAAATAAATAAATATTTTTCAATAAGAAAATGAAGCAAATTTTGGGTGCATTAAGGATGCAAATATTATTTATTATTTTTGTTTCATTTTTTTTTTATATATATAAATTAAGGGCAGTACAGCAAATATGCTATGATGTGCAAATATTTAACATTAAAACAATTGTACTAAAAAGTATCTTTTTTTGTTCACATTACAGTAAGGACGTTTTGCGTTATGGTAACAAGAATTTGGTGAGAAAATCGCCTTCATTTTACAATAAGGTTTCCTTAGTTAACTACTTTAGCTAACATGAACTAAGATTGAACAGTACTTCTACAGCGTTTATTAATCTTAGTTAATGTTGATTTCAGCATTTAGTAATGCATTATTAAAATCAAAAGTTGTATTTGTTAACATTAGTTAATGCACTCTGAACTAACATGAACAAACAATGAACGATTGTAACAACGATTAATAAATACTAAGAAACGTATTGCTCATTGTTAGTTCGTGTTAGTTAATACATTAACTATGATTAACAAATGAGACCTAATTGTAAAGTGTTACCAATAAAATAAATAAATAAATAAATAAAATAAAATGTAAATAAAAACAAATAAATAAATATTTTTCAATAAGAAAATGAAGCAAATTTTGGGTGCATTAAGGATGCAAATATTATTTATTATTTTTGTTTCTTTTCTTTTTTTTATAAATTAAGGGCAGTACAGCAAATACTGCTATGATGTGCAAATATTTAACATTAAAACAATAGTACTAAAAAGTATATTTTTTGTTCACATTACAGCAAGGACGTTTTGCGTTATGGTAACAAGAATTTGGTGAGAAAATTGCCAAAATGCAAAAAAAAAAAACCAAAACTTAATTTAACTTAATGGCCCAATTTTTTAAAATTGCTTTTAATAAACACTTTAAATAATTGAAAGTAATTAATTGGGTTGAAAAAATGAATTTTCTGTCATTAATTACTCACCCTCATGTCGTTCCACACCCGCAAGACCTTCGTTTATAGGTTCCAATAGGTTACTCATTCCCCGCAAAATAGATACACCAACGTTTTTTCTCTCTCTCATCTCTCCAACAGCGAGTTGACACACAAACCCTCCTCCGCTCATTCACTCCTTTCATTTGCCCTGGATGAATATTATTTGTGTTACAGGGCTTGAATTTCAGGGCATAATTTTACTCATTCCCGCAGATATTGTTCTCACACCCAAAGTGTGGCACATAAAGCACCTCTCAGTACTAAATTGAGTTCTATTTTGCTGCTTATTGCACTGAAATAAACACAAAATAATGTCAAAATGGCGGTTTTGGTGAGTATTCATGTAAACACAGTCAGTTATGCTTGAAGTGAATGTAAACAGTTGAGAAAGAAAACTCATGTGTAACAGTATAATGGATCAGTGCATCAGGTCTTAAAGTGACAGCAGCCTAATATACCTGCTGCCAAATTTTAATGATAATATTAAAAATATCTAGATGGCTGCTTTTCCCCATGATATCAATGTCAAAATTGTGGCCAGTGAAAATGCTGAGTGGCTAGTAACTTTGGAAAACCACTAGCCACAATGGCTGGAGAGCAAAAAAAGTTGACGTCAAGCCCTGTTCGCAACCCATTTGACTTCAGTAATGTGACATTTCTGAGTAAAATAGGATGTTCAACAAGAAAAAATCAAGTCACCTTTATTTATGTAGCGTTTATTTAGTACAGATCATTTCAAAAGGTGCTTTACAGGGATAAAGAGGAAAAGGAACCCGAACTCCATCAGGTGACACATTTTTTGGGGGAAAACAGGCTCAGTTAGAGGAGCAGTTCTCCTCTAGCCAAGCGAACCAACATGGTGTGGTTATGATTCCAGGCTGCATCACCAGTCAGATTGTAGATTAATATCATTCAGAATATTTCATGCAGTTCCTTCTGCTTGAAGATTGGATTGTGTAGGTTGGGACTTGATTTTATCCATCATTAATCAATTGCATTGTGTTTTATTTGTTGCAAAAATATATTACCACTTTCATTTGTTTTTACTATTTTCACCATTTCGATGAACACTTCTTGCTACTCAGCTGCTTCGTAAAACCGTCCTTCCATGACGGCAACGGTTTTCATGCGGTGGTCAAAGCGGCGTGACCATTGTGTTGAGAGATGCGTTGAAACCCTGACACGAGTCATGTGAAAGGATCTTACTGTTCCTCTCTCTTTAACGCTGATGAAATTCCCAGAAATTCAAACTCGCAGCCAAATATCAGTCAGCCCAACAGCTTGGACGTATTCAACAAGGGTTTTTGCCAGACAACTCATATCACATCTCTGCTTTCCAATCTGCTTCCTTTTTGAATTTGAAAAATTGCTTAATTAGCCATTGTGTTATGGTGCAATTTAATCTAATTGTAAAGTCTTCACGGGTGCTTTTCATCATCTTTAAAAAAGAAAAAGGCAAATTATAAACATGTGAGAGTGTGATTCATGGTTCCTTTTTCAACTTTGCGGCAGAACAAACTGGTGATTTTCATTTCTTCCCTTTTATGGGTGAAAATGTTGTGTTTATCGTGTGACCGAGTGTGGTTTCGAAGACAGATGCGCTGTTTGTATGGGCCGCAGTTACAGATGGATTTGTGGGCTGCTTTTAACATGACAACAATAGAGCATCAGATTTTTGAAGCTTTGCGCTTTTATAGCCGTCTTCATGTTTTGGCTGCCTGCCGTGATGTATTTAGATTCACTTTTCTTTCAGTCTTTTCACAATTAGAGGTATTTCATTGCATAAGCAAAGCGTCAGTGAAACAATGATTGAAGCTGTCTGTATTATTTTAGTTTCTGTTAGGGATAAGTGTATAATGGCGGATGTTTTGGCTGTGTGTGTTATGCATTCAGTCACAATAAATATCTGTGGTGCTTGCTTCTAAACAATCATATATGAATATATATATGTGTGTGTGTGTGTGTGTGTGTGTGTGTGTGTGTGTGTGTGTGTGTGTGACACCGATGAGGCCTAACATTATGAGTACTGACAGGTGAAGTGAATAACACTGATCGCTTATCTGGGGAACACATGGCACCAGGATGCACTATGGGAAGAAGGCAATCCAGCGGAAGCAGTCTGATGCTTTGGGCAATGTTCTGCTGGGAAACCTTGGGTCCTGCCATCCATGTGGATGTTACTTTGACACGTACCACCTACCTAAGCACTGTTGCAGACCATGTACACCCTTTCATGGAAACGGTATTCCCTGGTGTCTGTGGTCTCTTTCAGCAGGATAATGCTCCTGCCACAAAGCAAAAGTGGTTCAGCAATAATTTGAGGAGAACAACAGCGAGTTTGAGGTGTTGACTTGGCCTCCAAATTCCCCAGATCTCAATCCAGTCGAGCATCTGTGGGATGTGCTGAACAAACAAGTCCGATCCATGGAGGCTCCACCTCGCAACTTACAGGACTTAAAGGATCTGCTGCTAACATCTTGGTGCAGATACCACAGCACACCTTCAGGGGTCTAGTGGAGTCCATGCCTCGACAGGTCAGGGCTGATTTGGCAGCAAAAGGTGGACCAACACAATATTAGGAAGGTGGTCATAATGTTATGCCTGATCGGTGTGTATGTATATATGTATATAAACCCTCTTATGTGGTGTTTTTTTTTTTTTTTTTTTTACATTGAACACAAATTTTGACACCATTCTCTGGTGTGTCATACTAACCCACACTCACGTCTGCTGCTTCCCAATCCGTCCACCTCAATTCTGTGTAACGTTCCAAATCTGAACCTACAAATCCAAGGCGGCATCAAGCCAATTAGCACGCCTGTGCTTCTTCTACCCAGAATGCATCAAACAAGAGTCGTGTCGCACAGTGAGATTACACACCAACCCTCATCTTACGTTCCTAAGCCAACAGCAGTTAGACACATACTAGTTCAGCTATAAACACGCTCATAGTGTTTGTTTATGAGTGAGCAGATGGCTTTGACAGTAATCTGAAATGGAGATGATTCTTTAATTTACTTAAATTTAGCATTTGGCTCTGTTTAATCCCTTGGTGATTTTAAATAAACTCAACGCTCTCCTGCTGTGCTCTTGACATGTTTTTGAATGTACTTGAGTTTGTGATGCTCTTACAGTTTTGTGTTTTTAAAGTTGTAGGTTTTTTGCAAAAGTTGTACAACTATGAATGTTTGCTTTTGATTCTTGCCGGAAAGATCATTTGGGTTTGAGATTCTGTACAGTAATGTCAGCTTTGCCGTCTTTTACGGCTCCATAGAGAAACATTCAACTGCCTTCAATTACAGTGACTTAGAGCTATACGGCCTATAAAACAGCTAATACTTACTGCCTTGTGAAAACAAGCGTTAGTGACTGACAATCTAATGGAAATGGGTCTTTACATTTCTAAAGTGTTGTAATATTTTAAAGGGATAGTTTGCCAAAAAAAAGGCAAAATATGTAAGATTTTTGGATTAAAATATCCAAAAAACACTAAAAACAATGTTATTTATTTTGTTGATTTGTGTACTTTTCCAAATGTTTCCAAGAATGTTTAAATCCAGAGAAATAAGCAATTTTAACCGGGACACGGACCATGTTCGTGTGTCGCCTATCAATGACATCATACTCGTGTTACCCTCGATTTATGGTTTTATTTTGTAGAAACCATGGAAGCACCAAAGACGCTTTAATATATATTGTGTTTTATTAGACAAGTGAGCAACTGTTTGGATACATTAATCGACACAAAATGAATCATGTTATATAGCTCAACACAGTGAGTCTTATTGTTTAAATCTCGTTTTCTTGATTACCACACGAGTACCATGTTTTACCGTGCCTAATATTGATCCTGCTTACTGTAGTGTGCAGCAAGTGTCTCGTAGTATCTGCTGAGCGAACGCAGAATAGCATTATAACAACTTTCAACACACAAATGTGTCTAATATGATAAAACAGCATTGCGCTACCCCACATACACTTGACCGGAAGAAGCGGAAGCGTCGACTGTGGCAAAATAATGCTCCGCTGCTCTCGAGATGTGTGTCGCGCTTGTCTCTCATTAGCAATCGCTCCAACGGCTTTAGCTCATCCATGAACATGATTCGGATTCTTTTCCACCAGCTGTAGACGTGAAGACATGATTCCGTGAAATCAAGGCGTCATCAAGCTACGCCTTTTCAATAAGCGACCTCTAGTGGCGAAAATTACATATTGTGCCTCTAATTACTCACCCTCATGTCTTTCCAAACCAGTAAGACTTTCATTCATCTTCTGAACACAAATGAAGATATTTTTGATGAAATCTGAGCAATTTCTGTCCCTCCATTGACAGTTACGCAACTGACACTTTGATGCTTCAAAAAGTTCATAAAGAGATCGTAAAACTAATCAATATGAATCAAGCATTTTAGTCCGAATTTGAATCTGAAGAGACTTTATTGCTTTATATGATGAACAGATTTAAAGGTGCCCTAGAATCAAAAATTGAATTTACCTCGGCATAGTTAAATAACAAGAGTTCAGTACATGGAAAAGACATACAGTGAGTCTCAAACACCATTGTTTCCTCCTTCTTATATAAATCTCATTTGTTTAAAAGACCTCCAGAAAACAGGCGAATCTCAACATAACACCGACTGTTAAGTAACAGTCGGGATCATTAATATGTACGCCCCCAGTATTTGCATATGGCAGCTCATGTTCAAGGCATTAGACAAGGGCAGCCAGTATTAACGTCTGGATCTGTGCACAGCTGAATCATCAGACTAGGTAAGCAAGCAAGAACAATAGCGAAAAATGGCAGATGGAGCAATAATAACTGACATGATCCATGATTACATGATATTTTTAGTGATATTTGTAAATTGTCTTTCTAAATGTTTCGTTAGCATGTTGCTAATGTACTGTTAAATGTGGTTAAAGTTACTTGCAGTCTGTATAATTCATAAACACAACTTCATTCTTTGTAAATCTCTCCAACAGTGTAGCATTAGCCCGTTAGCTACAGAGCATATAGCCTCAAACTCATTCAGAATCAAATGTAAACATCCAAATAAATACTATACTCACAGGAATCGATGCATGCATGCAGCATGAATGACGAACATCTTGTAAAGATCCATTTGAGGGTTATATTAGCTGTGTGAACTTTGTTTATGCACTGTATAACTGCACTTATAGTCGAGAGCTCGGGAGGGCAGGGAGCGAGAGATTTAAAGGGGCCGCAGCCTGAATCGGTGCATAGTTAATGATGCCCCAAAATAGGCAGTTAAAAAAATTAATTAAAAAAAATCTATGGGGTATTTTGAGCTGAAACTTTCAGGAGACACCTTAGACTTATATTACATCTTTTGAAAAGACGTTCTACAGCCCGTTTAATTTAAGCTTTTATTCATATATAAACATTCATCAACTCACACATCAGTTGTGGTAATCAAAAGCTAATTAATGACAGAATTTTCATTTTGGGGTGAACCATCTCTTTAACAAATACTTGATTTTACATTTTCTGAAGAAAGTTTTAGCGGTGTTTGCATCATCACGAGGTTGAATTTGGTTTGACAACCTTTCTAGTATTTGCTAAGGCAGTTGTTTTTTTTTCGTCTGCCATGTTTTTACAAGTCTGTTAAATTTTTTCATGCATGCAGTAGTTGAAACTGTTTTGATTACCCTCACAGAAATATATAAATAGGTTAATTTGTTTTTAAGAGCTGATTTACAGACAAATGATGTGTGTGAAAAGTAGTTAGTATGTTTATCTGCCTTTGCACACACATAAACAACAGTTGGTGCACATATAATCATACAATGATGCTTATAATGGATTCCATATCTGTTTTTATTGTCTAGAATTATAGCTGCATGGCACGCATGCTTCAGCGGGGTGCGAGACGGACACATCATGTTTTATTTGCCGTCTGAGCGGGAACATATGAAGCTGTTAACACAATCGCTCAGTGCAGCCCGTGAGAGGCTAATTACTGAAATCTGTTTCTAAAATTGAACCCCATTCTGCTGTGATTTCCTCATTTATTCGTGCCGATGTGTTCTGTCAGTCAGACGTTGTGGACTAAATACACATATTCATATTAGCAGAGAAGGCTCGCCGACTTATGAATATTAATGAGTTTTTGCATACTTAATCGCTCGTGGCAGGCCCTCCTCTACATGTTTGTTTGTGAGGGTTCATTTGTCGGTTCATCTGTGTCTTCGAACTTCACAAGTCATGACACGGAGAATGTCTCTCAAACTTTTTTGAAAGCAAGGAAATGCTTAAATTGTCTACGAGAGGTATTAAAGCCTGTGTGTGTTATAACAACTCAAGATGGCAGTTTAAGACGAAACTCAGTCACTTTATATAAAGAATATCTTTTGTAAAATTATGACAGGCGTTCTGTTCATATTTAGGTTTATAAGATGGGGACCAGGTGCTGTCAAGCTCCAACAAGGACCAGGAAAGCACCATAAAAGCATCCTAAAATTAGTCCGTATGACTCATGCACTCTATTCCAAGACTTCTGAACTTATAATATAGCTTGCTGTGACAAACAGACTTACTCACTAAAAATTTTGCCTTGAAAATCTTGTTTGACAGTGGTCATTATTCACTGATGATTAATAATAAGTATGCAACTTGGACATTTAGTTATATAATCTTACATAGAACACAAAAGGACAGATATATTATATTATATTATATTATATTATATTATATTATATTATATTATATTATATTATATTATATTATATTATATTATATTGAGCTTTTTCTATTTGTATGGGTGCAATATTCTACACATTCAGCTATAAATATCTCCTTTTGTGTTCCATTTTATAATATATTACATGATGAAGTGGATCAAAATCTTTCATCAAAGTTGTCCTAAAACCTTCTTCTTAGGACAACTTTGAACTTTTTTGATCCACTTCAAATGTTGACTACTGTAGTTTAAATGTAGCTGCGAGCAGCAATTATCAGGGTTCAAGTGCTTTAAGGCCTTTAAGCACATGCGTAAAAAGATATTATGTTTTATTTAGCAAGACTGTAACCGTCTCGATCATAGATGGAAAAAAACATTTACAGCCAGTACAGGCAATTTACCATAGGAAATATATGTATATGTATCTCTATAAAAGATAGAGAATCCAGAGAATTGTGCAACACAGTGGTTTTATTGAGGTTGAGCCAAAAACCTAGGACTAGTTTACAAAAGTAGGTTTTTAAAAAATCTCCAATATTTAACAAACGATTCGATTGACAGTGGTGGTCCTAGAGGCAAAGATGCTCAGATTGAGGAGTTCTACCATATGGTATGAATGTCGTTGGCATATGCAAAAAATCATGTGATATACAATCTTTTACACATGTGAAAAACACAAAGGCATCTTGGGCAAAGACACCGCATGCTAGTTTTCAAGTCAATCAGACTGACTTTTGCGTAGCTATAGCCGTTTTTGTGTTGTTTTTTAATTTTATAGCACCACCAAGTGGCCAGTCGCCACGTTCTTATTCATACGACCACAGACCGAGCCCATACATAGGTGTACCAAATTTGGTGAAATTATCTCAGTCCAAGAGGCATAGCCATTTTAGTAAATGTGGCCACGCCCACTTCAAGTCAAGTACTGGAGAATTTCACCAGGGTAGCAATCAAATCTGATTTTGTTCACCTTGAGCGAAGGATTCCAACAATACTAGACACTTGAGTCTGCGACGAATGGTTTAGAAGTTATGAGCCATTATGTACTTTTGATCTCTGTAGCGCCCCCATTAGGCCGATTGGGGCGTGCCTTGGGGCGCGACTTACAGTTTGATCTGCCCGTCAATCACTTTTAGGGGAGAATGCCAATCGGAAATTCTAACAATTGCAACAGGGTTTCAGCTCCTAATTATGTATTTAAAAATGTAATATTTGACAATTTTAAAGATAATAAATATGCACTACTAATACAGTTGTGTTTTGTGAGTATGAATGGCAAGGATATGTAAAAACGACTTACTGAATTACTGTGCGCGTTCATTTGTGTATTAGACACGCAGCGAGAGTGTCCGTTTAAGCGAACACTTGTATTGAGTCTGTCAAGGTTTAGTCTGGAAACCACAAGCAGTATCCCATGACACATGCTCCTCGTCTTCCATCTCCTACACGCGCACATTGTGAACGGCGTTATGAGACAGCTCTGTGATTGATGGACTTCTCTCCAGCAGACCCGGGCTCAGGGAACGCTGCTCTGACGGTAAAGGTTAACAGCCTCTTTCCCATCAGAGACACGCCTGGCCTGGAAGTGGTCAAATCACATTAACCTTTACTTTCACGCCTTTTTAATATTAGCAAGTGCTGCATAAAGAAAATCCCCTCATGGAGATTCAACACGCTCAAGTATAGAGGAAAAGCACGGGTGGCAGTTTCAACTTTTTTGTCTTTTTTCTTAGGCAAATTATTGCAGAAAGTTATAAAATGGTTATAAATTCAACATTTACCATGACATAGAGTGCTAATGGTTGCCAGGCCGTTAATATGCAAGTCAAAAAATAGCAAGGCTCAGTTCCTATTTTAAAGGTTCCTAATTTTGATCTCCTACAAAAGGTTTACATGCATCCAAGGTCAAAAAACACTTCTCATAATATACATTGCACATCAGCCTGAAAACGGTTAGTTTGAAGATTCGGTCTCTGCGAAATACACGAAATACACAGGCTCTGTCTTTCCGCGAGCATCCTCTGCTCTGATTGGTCAGATGGTCTACTCTGTTGTGATTGGTCTACTGCTTACAGCATGTGTCTGAAACCAAACACCCTTTATGTGAATTTCAGCTCCAGAGGCTTCCTAGTAGGAGTAGGAATATTAGGCTGCTGTCACTTTAAAGGCTGCACTGATCCAATATACTGTTACACATGCATTTTCTTTGTCAACTGTTTACGTTCACTTAAGACATAACCAACTGTGTTTATGAGGATATTTTGACATATTTTTGTGTTTATTTGTCCGTTCAAGTTCAAAGAAATGCAGAAGAGAACTCAGTATTGAGTATGAGAGGCGGCTTTGGAATTGGAATTGGAATGGAATGGAAGAATTGGAATTGGAATGGAATTACTGACGACTTGTTTTGGCAGTTCAGAGTTTTAGGAGCCAATATCTTTATTTGTCATGTGCTTTGATCTTTCCAGACCCTTTTCATTCACAAACCACTATATTACACACTGCATGAAAGGTAATATTTGAAAAAAGCATAATAGGGGGACTTTAATACGTCAGAAATCTCTTATAATTTTGCTTCAAAATTCAAAAACCTTTTTTTTCATGCCATGGGCGAAAATTAATGTTTTCAGATGGATATCATATGGTGATAAGTCCATAAACATCATCTATCTGAATATTAGATAAAGAGATCTTGCTCCAGTCTTGCGGGGAGTGACAGATGCATGCTGTCAAACAGACAGTCAAAGTGTCATTCCTACGGTGGATTGGCGGCTGTTTTGATTGATGTGCGCTTTATGGAAGACGCCATCTGCAGCTTGGACACATGCCACTCAAAACTAGCAAGATATTACAGTTTGGTCAACTGTGTAAAACATTACGCACATATGATTTTAAACGTTTAACGCCAGAAAGACAAGATTTGTGTCACAGAATGTGCTTCTCACCTCACTGACACTGGTGAAAAAAATATTTGACAACTTTTAACTGTTTTGATAAATCTGCATCATTAGTGCAATGTCTGAACATATTGGTTTTCTGCACTAGTTGAAGATGATAAAGAGAGTGTGATTCATCCAATTAGTGTCAACATTTGGTTTATAAAGTAGAATACACTATCATTGCGATAGCTCTATTTCACTGAACTTCTTAAAGCATTTCTTGTAATTGTACAGTAGCTCCAATGTGATATAACTAACATTTAAACGTTTATATTTGAGGAAAACATTAAAAATGTAGTGTAACTAAACACTTTACTGTCAGTGTAATGTTTAAGTACTGATAAGTTATGATGAGTAATGATGATTTTCTCTTGCGAGATCTAGTAATTTATTCAGAGATTGTGACTGTAATCCTGGTTCAGTATTCAATGTGTCATGCTTTATATTTTCTGTTTAGCTAATAGCCTTTTTTTCTTCTTTTGATCTCTGTTACTGCTAATGATGCAAGAGCATTTGAAATATAGCTTTACTTAATCAGTCAGACTTTCACTGGTTTGGAATTAGTTTGATAATCCCCTTTTAGTGTGTTTTTGAGATTTTGAGACTAATTATAGTTACTGCGTTTAATCCGTCAAACCTCTTTTCTCACTGTAACTCATTTATTGTTTCCTTTTCCTTCATTTGTCCTTGTTCATATCTCGGTTGCATTCAGTTTGTCCTTGATTATCACCTAAAAGTCACTTAATGAAGTCGTATCTGAGCATTGATGGGAAATGTTTTTTCTCATAGTAGTATATTCACATTGAAATATTGCATTTTGTGGTGGTATTAGTTTTTCTACCAACCAAAAGAGAGTAGTTTTGATGCTTTTGTTAGCCAGTTGATTGGGTTTTCTGGGAGTTTGTTACTTGGCACTTGTCTAAATGGTGTCCTAAATGGATCCTGAATTTGTTTTAGGGAGTGTCTAGGGTGTTCAGGGTTTTTGGTGGGAGTTGCTAGGGGGATCCTGTGGTATTTTTGTCTCTCGTTTTATCATTCTCCATGTGAAAATTTTAAGTCTGATCACTTTTTTTGCCATTGAACCATTTTGATTCATTTCATTACCCTCAGAAATATATAAATGGGTTCAATTGTGGTTGTGAAGAGCCATTATAAAGACAAAATACACTACTGTTTAACATTTTGGGGGTTCGTTTTTTTTTTTGTTTAACTACTGCTTTTATTCAGCAAGGATGCCTTAAAATTGATCAAAATAAAGTAATGTTACAAAATGAAAATGTTACAAAATATTTCTATTTTAAATAAAGGCTGTTCTTTCTATTTATCAAAGAATCCTGAAACGAACGGTTAAATTTTAAGCTGTTTTCAACACTGATAATAATAAGAAATGTTTCTTTTGAGCAGCATATTAGAATGATTTCTGAAGGATCATGTGACACTGAAGACTGGAGTAATGATGCTGAAAATTTTTGCTTTGCATCACAGGAATAAATTATATTTTAAACATTTTCAAATAGAAAACAGATACTTTAAATTGTAGTAATATTTCACAAGATTGTTTTTTTTTTTCCTTGTATTTTTGATAAAAATAAATTCAGTCTTGGAGAGCATAAGAAAGTTTTTGTAAATGTTAAAATAATCGTACTGGCCCCAAACTTTTGAACGGTAATGAATAGGGCTGTGATGAGACAGTTCGCTCACGAGACGAGACACAAGATTGAGTTCATGAGATGAGACAAGATTTTTACACAGTATTCTTAAGAAATCCTCAATGACGAAATACATGACTAGAAATATAGTCTACGGGGCATTTGAAATGTTTGAACTAATCGTCTTGTAATGAATGTCATTTCTACGGAAGAGGATTAGGGCCAAGCAATAATAAAAAAATAAAACCATCTTGAGATTAAAGTTGTTAAATTTCGAGAAAAAAGTCAAGATAAAATGTTGAGAATAAACTCGTTAAATTACGAGAAAAAAACTCGTTAAATTTCGAGAATAAAGTCGAGATAAAATGTTGAGAATTAAGTCATTAAATTACGAGAAAAAACTCGTTAAATTTTTTTTAAAAAGTCGAGATAAAATGTTGAGAATAAACTCGTTAAATTACGAGAAAAAACTTGTTAAATTTCGAGAAAAAAGTCGAGATAAAATGTTGAGAATAAACTCGTTAAATTACGAAAAAAAAGTCATTCAATTTCGAGAAAAAAGGCGAGATAAAATGTTGAGAATAAAGTAATTAAATTACGAGAAAAAAGTCGTTAAATTACGAGAAAAATGTCGTTAAATTTCGAGAAAAAAAGTCGAGATCATATGTTGAGAATAAAGTCATTAAATTACGAGAATAAAGTCATTAAATTACAAAAAAGTCGTTAAATTTCGAGAAAAAAAGTTGAGATAAAATGTTGAGAATAAAGTCATTAAATTACGAGAAAAAAGTTGTTAAATTACGAGAACAAATTGGTTAAATTATGAGAAAAGTGTTGTTAAATTTTGAGAAAAAAAGTCAAGATAAAATGTTGAGAATAAAGTCATTAAATTATGAGAAAAAAGTCATCAAATTATGAGAACAAATTTGTTAAATTACGAATTTGTTCTCATAATTTAACGACTTTTTTCTCATAATTTAACGACTTTTTTCTCATAATTTAACAACTTTAATCTCGAGATGGTTTTTATTTTTTTTATTATTGCTTGTCCCTAATCCTCTTCCGTACATTTCAGTTCTACTTTCTGAGATTGAATGATCATATGCAGTAAAAGACAACAATACTCAAGCACTGTAAAGGGTTTTGTCACAAACTCAACTGACTGGCTTCTCTCCTGTATGATTTCATGAGAGTCTCTTCAGACTTTAGAACTGTACATGATTGATGAGCTTCTAGAACTTTTGACCTCCTATTTAAACTCCTTTTCACAAATTGATAATAGAAATAAAAACAGTGAATAACAGTTTTCTCTTAGTCTTGTTAAATGCAAACAATAAGTGCAACCATAATCAAAATACTCTCTCAATATTACAGTTTTCTTCAAGCATGATTCAGAGCTGAGAGATGGTTACAACTACACAGCGCAGCTTTAGATATCTTTCATATTGGGAGATATTTGCATGCATCAGGGAGCCGCTTTCAAAATGCAGGCTATTGAAATCGCGTTTGAATGCGCGACCGTGCGTACTCTGTGAATAGGCAGCGGCGGTGCTGAGTGCAAATTCTACAAGATAAGACATTTATCAGAGGCTTAGGCTCTGTTGTGCAACGAATCCTCTGCCTGGTCTTGTCAGTCATCTCGTCACTTACTCTCGTCACGTGATCCTGCTGCAATACATACGACTCTGCAGTTCCTGTTGAATGAGCTGGATGGGATTGAAGCGACCGTTATCCAACTGAATTAAATGTTTTTTATTTCTTAATTTTACCCTCACACTCCGTCATGGCAATATCACAGGGCAGCTTTTCGCCTCGATGAGAATCTGCTAGTAATGAATGTGTGGAAAAATGTATTGTAGAAAAAACTCTCAAGTTGGCTAACAAAAAAGAAACACTCTTAAAAACATTTATTAAACAGGAACCAGAGACCGGGGATCTTGAAAGAGAGAGGCAGATCCGCTCCTGACAGTTTTACCTAATTAGAAAGATCCTTAAAAACCAGAAGGTGGAGAAACAGGCATTAATATATGCAAACATAATGATCAGCTTAGCAGTACGTCCCCAGTTCCCATGGATCAGCCTGTCTGTCTGTGTGAAAATTGAGGTTTTTGTCTGCTAAAATATGAGCCTCCGGTTTAGACTGATAAATTGCAACACTCAGTAAACTCGAGTCAATCGATAAACCGAGAGCTGCCAGCACAGAGCTGGAGAAAAAGCTCTTCACGAAGACAGCTTCAGTATTGTTATATTACGACATAATTGGGTTTTAGATTTGTAATTACAGCGCATGCACACGATTCTCATCAACATTCGTGTCATTTTGTCTCATTTCACACTGTCTTCGCCCTTAATGTTAGCTTGTAATTTCCACCACCTGAATTTTAAGTCTCCCAAGAGCTACATAGACCATCTTAATCTCAGGTTAACAACCGAAGTGATGCTAATTCACTTTGCAAACTCAATTTAGACCGTATTAAACTGTTAGTATGCTACCTTGGGCTACATACCTCAACCTTATGCTGACAACTCTTCCAAGTGTAATCAGCTTCCAAGGACATGTTTCGCATTTACTATACGACAATCAAATCCACCTGAATGCTTCAGGCCTCAGGTAGATTGAGCCATCAGCTGGGTTTTCAAGACACACGGGCTGAATTGCAAACTAGTGTTGGGAAACCTAGTGCTTAGCTTGGCTTAGTCACTCTCAACCAGACTTTTGACTGGCAGCATGAGGTCTGGTCCTATTTGCAGCTTATTATGGCCAAGAACCGACAGATGTGACATGTAAAGTAGCCACTGTAATTGTTTGTATGTGCCATTTAGGTTTAGTTTAGGCGTGGTTAGGAAGGGGCATATCCATAGGAAAGATGGCCGAAAGCAGCTCTGCAGTGTATGGTAGTGAATAAGTTCTTCTTTATTTCATTGTGGAATTTCAATAATATTAATTTATGTTTTATATGTTTATGCAAATGAAGGCATATTTTCAATACCATGCATAAATAATCCTTTAACTTGTGTAACAATGATGCGCGTGTATTCACGTATGCTTATCCACTGGAACAACAGAATTTTTTAATGTATTTATTTTGTTTGGCTGCTTCTGTATTTTGTTTCATATGGAAGCTCATTTCCGCCACATAAAAAAAAAATGCTTTGGTAAATCATAAAAAATTGTAATGAAGACATACATAGTCAAAAATATGAGAAGAGTCATAATTTTGAGATATTTTGATGTGATTTAATAATTATGTGATTTAATGATTATGGGAAAAAGTTACAATTTTATCATGATTTTGACTTTGTCATAATTCTGACCTAGTATGTCAGTTTCAACTTTGTATCATACGTGTGAGTTAATATGTCATAATTCTTGATTTTGTCATAATTATGACTGTCTTAATGTGCTTTTATGTCATTTTCAACATTTTATCTCATAATTAAGGCTTAATATGTCAATTATAACTTTGTATCTCATACTTATGAGTTAGTATGTCAGTTTGGTCGTTTTGTCATAATTATGACAGTATGTAAATGTCAACTCTTTATGTCATACTTATGGGTTAGTATGTCATAATTTTGTCATTTGACATAATTATGACTTTTTATGCCAATTTTGACGTGTCAATTTCAACTTTTTATCTCATACTTATGGATTAGTATCATAATTTTGCTGTTTTGTCTTTTAATTTGTCATTTGTAATTATGACGTCATAATTCGCTTTTTATGTAAAAAATTTTTATCTCATAATTATGACTTAGTATATCAATTTTGACTTTTTATCTCATACTTATGGGGTAGTATGTCAATTTCTACATTTTATCTCATAATTAAGCCTTAGTATGTCAAATTTAACTTTGTATCTCATACTTATGAGTTAGTATGTAAGTTTTGTCATAATTATGACAGTATATAAATTTCAACTCTTTATGTCATACCTATGGGTTAGTATGTCATAATTTTGTCATTTGTCATAATTATGACTTGTGTCAGTTCACTTTTTATGCCAATTTTGACACATCAATTTCAACTTTTTATCTCATACTTATGGATTAGTATCATAATTTTGCTGTTTTGTCTTTTAATTTGTCATTTGTAATTATGACGTCATAATTCGCTTTTTATGTCAATTTTTTTTATCTCATAATTATGACTTAGTATATCGATTTTGACTTTTTATCTCATAATTAAGCCTTAGTATGTCAAATTTAACTTTGTATCTCATACTTATGAGTTAGTATGTAAGTTTTGTCATAATTATGACAGTATATAAATTTCAACTCTTTATGTCATACCTATGGGTTAGTATGTCATAATTTTGTCATTTGTCATAATTATGACTTGTGTCAGTTCACTTTTTATGCCAATTTTGACACATCAATTTCAACTTTTTATCTCATACTTATGGATTAGTATCATAATTTTGCTGTTTTGTCTTTTAATTTGTCATTTGTAATTATGACGTCATAATTCGCTTTTTATGTCAATTTTTTTTATCTCATAATTATGACTTAGTATATCGATTTTGACTTTTTATCTCATAATTAAGCCTTAGTATGTCAAATTTAACTTTGTATCTCATACTTATGAGTTAGTATGTAAGTTTTGTCATAATTATGACAGTATATAAATTTCAACTCTTTATGTCATACTTATGGGTTAGTATGTCATAATTTTGTCATTTGTCATAATTATGACTTGTGTCAGTTCACTTTTTATGCCAATTTTGACACATCAATTTCAACTTTTTATCTCATACTTATGGATTAGTATCATAATTTTGCTGTTTTGTCTTTTAATTTGTCATTTGTAATTATGACGTCATAATTCGCTTTTTATGTCAATTTTTTTATCTCATAATTATGACTTAGTATATCGATTTTGACTTTTTATCTCATAATTAAGCCTTAGTATGTCAAATTTAACTTTGTATCTCATACTTATGAGTTAGTATGTAAGTTTTGTCATAATTATGACAGTATATAAATTTCAACTCTTTATGTCATACTTATGGGTTAGTATGTCATAATTTTGTCATTTGTCATAATTATGACTTGTGTCAGTTCACTTTTTATGCCAATTTTGACACATCAATTTCAACTTTTTATCTCATACTTATGGATTAGTATCATAATTTTGCTGTTTTGTCTTTTAATTTGTCATTTGTAATTATGACGTCATAATTCGCTTTTTATGTCAATTATTTTTATCTCATAATTATGACTTAGTATATCGATTTTGACTTTTTATCTCATAATTAAGCCTTAGTATGTCAAATTTAACTTTGTATCTCATACTTATGAGTTAGTATGTCAGTTTTGTCATAATTATGACTTGGTTTCATTTCGATTTTCAACTTTTTATGTCATACTTATTGTGGCATTTGTCATAAGTATGACTTGTGTCATAATTTACTTTTTAAGCCAATTTTGACTGTCAATTTCAACTTTTTATCTCATACTTATGGATTAGTATCATAATTTTGCTGTTTTGTCTTTTAATTTGTCATTTGTAATTATGACGTCATAATTCGCTTTTTATGTCAATTTTTTTATCTCATAATTATGACTTAGTATATCGATTTTGACTTTTTATCTCATAATTAAGCCTTGGTATGTCAAATTTAACTTTGTATCTCATACTTATGAGTTAGTATGTCAGTTTTGTCATAATTATGACTTGGTTTCATTTCGATTTTCAACTTTTTATGTCATACTTATTGTGGCATTTGTCATAAGTATGACTTGTGTCATAATTTACTTTTTAAGCCAGTTTTGACTGTCAATTTCAACTTTTTATCTCATACTTATGGATTAGTATCATAATTTCGCCGTTTTGTCATAATTATGACTTCTGTCATAATTCGCTTTATGTAATTTTTGACACTTTATCTCATACTTATGGGTTAGTATGTCCTAATTTTGACAAAAATTGAGATCCCATATTATTTATTATGCTTTTACAATAGTAGCAATCACCTAACTGTGGAAACTATAGTTAGCATAGTCAGTTTTCCTAAGGATCAGGTCACTCTGTACTGTATTATGTTCACAATGAAAAATGTTGAGTGGCCAATAATCAAGTAGAGTTGTGCGAGCTCTGTTGCGTGATGACCACCGCTGCTCTCACACGGATTGAGCAAGACTGCGGCACATTGATATTCAGGCCATGACTCCCTCTGGTTTTAATGAGAGTGCTTAAGGGCAAGGCAGAGCTAGCATGCCAGCTGCCGGTATTAGATCGCTCCAGCCTAATGAGATAAATACAGTCATTAGTGTGTGTGCGGGGCTGGGAAATGGAGTACTATTGAGGCATAACGCACAGGAGACACGGCGAGGGGATGCTGGATCCAACTGGACCGATGATTTGCTCGTGGGCCAGTGTTTGGATCATGTAGTCACGGCTTATCTTCAGCAAACATGCATGTACGTTATGTCAGTAAACTGAAGCCTCGGGCGATATCTGTGTCAAATTAAAAAGAGATTTAGGAATCTTGGGAGCGGAGGTTTGTGATTATTCTTGACTAGAGTGTGTGTTTGTGGAAATGTGATTGAATTCTCAATTGTTAATAGATGTTGTGCAGTTATTATTGTTATTCAAATGTATGTTTATCAGAGTGAATCTCATGAAAACTCTCAAGAAATATTCAGGTCATTTTTCACAACAAAAGAAAAAAGTGGATCTTTTATTTGCATAATGATAATGAAGCCAATTTTTAGAACCATTAAGATTTTTTTGCTTTGTGGCATGACAAGTAAGCACATTTTTTCTCCTCCCCGAACTAATCGCCTTCGATAATGCCATAACAATTTAATTCTCATTACTGTAATGAAAAATAATAATAACAAATTGTAAGTTTGCATTATGGTATTATTTGTTGAACTTAATTTAATTTATGCAATAGAATATAGAATATTCTGAATACAGTTCTATGTTTTATATATCACAGGCCCCTGTAGGATTTTCCAGACTCCTGTTTGTAAACCCTGATATTACTGGAATGAAAATTATTTTATTTTATTTTATTTTATTTTATTTTATTTTATTTTATTTTATTTTATTTTATTTTATTTTATTTTATGTGCTTAAATGTCATGAATATCACAATGCAAAAAAAAGTTCCTAAAATAATATTTTCTTTTTTATTTTCTTTTGATTTTATTGTGAAATATGACTTCATTTTGAGATTAACCCATCACATCCATATGCAAAATAATTTAGTTATTAATTTGAATATCATTCTTGTTGGGTTATATATCGTTTGACTATTTGTATTTTAATGTTGAAGAAGAACAATGATCATTACTAAGCAACTCTTCATGATTTTCACATTGATCACCCAGTTAGTGAACCAAAAGCTTCTTCTTTTTATACCTGACACTGATGTTTCATTACCGCGTCACTGTCCTGAGTCCGTGTGATCATCTCACCCACTCTCCCTCATTATTAGCTTTATTCTTGATATAACCTTTTCCTCTTCTGTCTTTATCTGCCTGTCAGCATGGAGACCCCGCCTGACCTCAGATCAGTGCAGAAGAATAAGTGAGTTTCTGAAGGGTTGGCGTGGAAATGGGCTAGAAAAATCACTACAGGGCATTGGACACTGATGTGCTTGGTTTTGCAGGCGTGTGTGTTTGTGTTTGCAGGCTGGTACATGGGGAACCAATCATTAAAGTTTCTGGAACAAATTCTGCTTTGGTACTTGGAAGCGCAGGGAATCTGTTGAGTCACCAATTATGAAAACATAACACATCCTCCCCTTTTCTCTCTGTGTGTCCGTGCTCTTTCTTTCTCTCTCTCTCCTTGCTTGCTTCAAACCCTCACACAGGTTTGGGAGGAAAAACAAAGAGGAGAAAGCCAAATCTAAGGCTAAACAACTGGGTGCTTTGAGCGAAGAGGAGATGGACAGGAGTGAACCGGAGATGTTTCTGTCCAAGTATGTCGGCTGTAATGTAACATGTATTATTTAACCTATAAAGTTCAATGATAAAATAGTAGAATATGCTCATTTACCACTGTGAAGCTGTAGAATTGATTAAACCAGTTCTGAATGTTAATTACTCTATTGGTCTAATTGGTTGTTCTCTTCATACAATAATTAAAGATGTGAGATTAATGAAGGAAAAAAAATTAAAACTCAATTATATATGTTTACTTAACTGAGATTTGGATGTTTAACCCTTTCCGACTGCTGCAGTCCAATTTGACCTGATTACTGCAACTTAATGTCAACTTTTGATCCTGAAATCTATAGATTAAGATGGATCTAATGCATTCTTTTCCGTCAAACACTCCAAGCTTTTTCTTTTGTGCCCTTATTCATTTCTACAGTATGTAAGAATATTCTGAAGAGCATGTTTTTAATCCCACAGGAGTGAAAGGAACAGCCCTGCTCCTGACCGTGTCATCTTCCCGGAAGTCGAAGATGATGACATGGATCCCAACTATGCTCGCATCAGCAATTTCAGAGAACCCCCTGCCTCCAGTCACTCCCCCTATCCACCTGGAACTCCCACCCATAACCCCTCTCAGCCTTCTGTCCCCGCCCTAAATAGAGAGCCGCCCAATGAGGACGAGCTAGAGGGCCTTTATGCAAAAGTGAACAAGCAAAGAGCCGCCCCTCCAAAGACTGACAGGTGAGAATTAGTTCATACATATTTTTATGCATAAAATGCCAAATATTGCGCAATATTGTTTTTTTTTGTTGTTGTTGTTGTTTTTGACCAGTATTGATTATGTATCCGATAACTAGTAGCAGAATCATTTTAAAAATGTGTCAAACTTTCTGGTCAGGCTTTCTCAAGCCAACTTCAGAGTTTGTTGTTTAATTGTTTATTTAGGCTTTTTGACACAATAATAAGTAAAACACATAAAATAATAATAATAATAATAATAGTTTAATATCTTATGAATATTTTAATAATAAAATAATAATTTATATTATGTGCTATATTTTATTTTGATTAATTTATTATTATTAATACCAATAATATTTAGAAAGATTATTCAATATTTTTATATTCTTATATTGACTATTATTTTTAAATATTTATAATACATATGATGTGTTTTACTGTTGTAGTATAATACTACTGTTGTACAATATTTAATGTATATTATTATTATTATTATTATTATTTTCATTATTAATATCGGTCGAACTGCTTATCGCAAATCACTGATTATCTTGAGTTTAATAGTTTAATATCTTTATTATTATTATTATTATTATTATTATTATTATTATTATAAAAAATATTCATAATAAATGTGCACAATATTAATTTCAAATACATTTTATCTATATCAATTTATATTTATTAATACCAATAATATTTAGTACTAATATTTGGAAATATTATTATTCATTATTATTATTTTTTAATATTTCTTATATTGGCTAGTATTATAAAAAATATTTATAATACATATGATGTGTTTTACTGTTGTAGTATAATACTACTGCTGTACAATATTTAATGTATATTATTATTATTATTATTATTATTATTATTATTTTCATTATTAATATCGGTCGAACTGCTTATCGCAAATCACTGATTATCTTGAGTTTAATAGTTTAATATCTTATTATTATTATTATTATTATTATTATTATTATAAAAAATATTCATAATAAATGTGCACAATATTAATTTCAAATATATTTTATTTATATCAATTTATAGTTATTAATAACAATAATATTTAGTACTAATATTTGGAAATATTATTATTCTTTATTTTTTTATATTCTTATATTGACTAGTATGATCTAAATATTTATAATACATATGATGTGTTTTACTGTTGTAGTATAATACTACTGTTGTACAATATATAATGTTTTTTTATTATTATTATCATTATTATTATCGGTGAAACTGATTATCTCAAGTCACTGATTATCTCGAGTTTAATCGTTTAATACCTTATTAATATTATTAAATATCCATAATGTATATTATGTGCATTATTAATTTTGAATATATTTTATTTATTAATTTATTATTAATAATACCAATAATATTTAGTACTAATATTTTAAAATATTATTATTAATTATTTTATATTACTATATTGACTAGTATTATTAAATATTTACAATACATATGATGTGTTTTACTGTTCTTGTATAATACTACTGTTGTACAATATATAATGTATTTTATTATTATTATTATTATTATTATTAGTCAAACCGATTATCTATATCTAATGTTTAAAAAAACAAAAAAAAACAACAAAAAAAAACTCATGATAGTCACTTAGTAAAAGTAAATCATTGGAAGTTTTAGTACTTGTTGCACCTGTTATCAGAGACATAAAACATTTTGCTTTGGCCTTGTACAAGCAACATACCAAAAACCCAGGCACGTCGGTAACGAACGCTTTGGCCTTTTAGTTGAATCAAGCTGAAATATTGACAGGCAGGTCTGTGAAGTCATTTGTGATTTACTGTGTAGCTGTACAGTCTGTATACAGAGGGAATGTACGTCTCACTGGTGAGTTTTTGGTCCGGGTTGAGTGGTCTCAACGACCGAGCCCATTGATTTGTTGTCTGGCGGTAATTATGCGTGAGTGTTGCAGTGTCCGTGGGGACCGTGTTCATTCTTGCTCTCGTCCTACCATCGATTCGCACAAGATTATCTTCCTTGCACTGTGCTGTCCACTGAGTTTAGAGGAGCTGCAATCCTATCACACTCACAGACTCATTCTTGTACATGTTGCTGTGAGAATTACACTAAGAAACACACTTGGACACCTTCTCAAGATTACACCACCACATATACCATGATATTCTTAGTTTCTGACAAATTACAATATATACTACAGTAATACTACTGTAAAATCATAATACATGACACTGAAGTCCTTCAAACTGCTTAAAACTATAGTTTTGTTGTTGTTGTTTTATGACAATAGCCGTTTCCATCCAAAGTTGTGAAGCACAGCAGCACACACATACACCAGTTTCAGAAATTAACTGGGGCTTGGGGCAAAAATGCCACCAAATTTATTAAAAATGCTTCCAAAAATCAAGATATGGCACAAAAAAGTTTTAATATTTATAAGCAATATCACACAAGCGCAAAAGTGCTGTTTTCCCGAATATCAGCACATTTCCAAATCTGATATTGATTTCATACAATTCAATAAACAATAAGTTAATAGGCTATTAGGTGACTTAGATTTTAGACACAATTTTCTGTTTTTCCTCTATTTTGCCAATGAAAATAGCTTCAAACAGAACCATTGTGCATCTCTGAGCAACAGTTTCAGTTTGCAAATCGTTCTAATGAATGACTCGATGACTCACTTCTGCTTTGTTCCTGATGAATCAGTCATTTTGAACAAATCATTTGACTGAATGATTCAATGACTAACTCGTTAAGACGATTTGCAACCATCTACTGGTGGGTTAATTTTAGCTAAGGGACGAAGTTTCTTTAAAACGGGCCTCTGAATTACAAAGGCCGCCTCTGTCTGGGATGTCATTGTCATTTTAAAAATGTATCCGCCTCAATTGAGCACATATGTATTTTATGCACATTTTTAGAATGTATGTGCATCTTGGCATTTCCATCCAGTGTTTTTTTTATGCTGTATTATATTTTGGCAGAAACTATGATTACCGTTAAACTTTTTGTAAGGTCGTCATACAGGTTGGGCAAATGTGTTCTTACTTTTTTTTTCTATTTCTTTACTTTATTTTTCTATACCGTAAACCAAATGATTTTTTAGTTTCTGCCACAACACCATAATTCCTACATATATCATAAATTAATATGGGATCTCCATCAAGCATAATTTTTATTTTATTTTTCATTATTTTATTTTGTACTAGTGATGTATAATCGCATCAACATAAAAGTTTGTAAATAAATATATATATATATATATATATATATATATATATATATATATATATATATATATATATATATATATATATATATATATATATATGTATATATATATATATATATATAATATACACACACACACACACACATGTATTTACAAACTTTTATGTTAGATGCGATTAATCGTGATTGATCGATTTGACAGCACTATTTTATATATAGCTTTCTGGTCAAAATGCACTTAAAATATATATTTTTTTTATTTATTTGAAAAAAAATCATAGATTCTTATTGTACTACAGTTTTATTATCTATATTTTATTTCATTTTATGTAGTTTAGTTTTGAGGGTGAGTAAATGATGACAATTCTCATTTTTGTGTGAACTGTCCCTATAATGGCATTTTTGTTTGATAAGCAATCATGGTACCGTGTTGGGTCACCACAGAGTAAAATCAGTCAATGTCTGACAAGAGGGACTAATGTGACAGTATGAGTAGATCACACAGGGTCTTATCAAAGAAGAAAGTGTGAGAAACATCTCGCCTGGACCTATGAATCGAAACCATCGCTAAAGTGTGTGCGCACGTCTCGATTTTCATGTCAGAGAGCAAATAAGAGAGAAAGATAGCGGGAAAGAGACGGTCAATTAACCACAAAGTAACAGCCAGACAGATACGCGAAAGCCCCCTCCTCATCTCGCTGTCTCGCTTTCTCCGAGTGCCGATGTCTCATCTACTTTAGCAGCGTTCTTAATTACCATTCTCTCTCGTGTGTGTCGCCTGACTGCTCCTAACAGCCCTTTGTTCTTGCTGGCATTCTGTGCATAATAGATGTGACTAATAAATGTTAGTGCTCATCAAACATGGAAAATAGAGCCTCGCTTTCCTTGTTTAGGAGAGTTTGAGCGCAGCACGGCCATTTTTCAGCAGAAATGCTGACACAGAGTCAGTGGCAGCCAAAAACGCTGGACCCAGCTCCAGATATCTGGACAGCATCCAGCACTGAGGAATGGGCTTAATCGAACTAATGGCCACCAGCCGTGTACTGTGGCCAACTCTAATTCTTTGAAGAAACTGCTGTTGCTTAACACCTTTCCTCCATTTCCCTGTTGTTCTCCATCACGTTGGAGCGGTAAACACTGTTAAGATGGATGTGTAGCCGTTTTGCTTGTATTTCTACATCGTACTGTAAAATTAGTGCTTAGGAAGTAAGGTGTAACTCTCAACAGTAAGTGTACTGTCCATCTTTTTTTTTTTTTACCATCGGTAACTAGTTTCCACCACAACACCAAAATTGTTTCTACTGGAAAATAATTATTATAATTATTGCTTATTATAAATTATTGAGGGATCTCCTTCAAGTTTGCATTATTTTATTTTTTTATATATTTTTATTTTATTTTATTTTATTTTATTTTATTTATTTTCAAGTGCTATGATTGACTTAGAAATGTCCATAGGTTCCTGATGAAAATGTACTTACAATATAATAATAACAATAATACAAATGTGTTATTTAAAAAAAATTTGAAAAAATAGAAAAAAAAATATTGAAGTCTCCTAATAAGAATCTATTACAGTTTACAATTTTACAGTTTTACAATTTCACTATTTTATTTTATTTTATTTTATTTTATTTTATTTTATTTTATTTTATTTTATTTTATTTTATTTTATTTTATTTTATTTTATTTTATTTTCAAGTGCTATGATTGACTTAGAAATGTCCATAGGTTCCTGATGAAAATGTACTTAAAATATAATAATAACAATAATACAAATGTGTTATTTAAAAAAAAGAAAAAATTAAAAAATTGGAAAAAAAAAAAAATTGAAGTCTCCTATCGAAAATCTATTAGTTTACAATTTTACAATTTCACTATTTTATTTTATTTTATTTTATTTTATTTTATTTTATTTTATTTTATTCTATATATGATATATGACATTATCTATTTTCATGTCTAAAAAGATACATATATAGATGTGTGAAAAGAGACATATTTGAATTATATGTCAATTTTATTTATATTAATTTTATTTTTATTTTAATAGTCAATGGCTTTGACTATGACTTATACATTTTCATAGGTACTTAAAAATATATAATAGTAGTAGCAGTGGTGATAATAATAACAATACTTGGTAGTAATAGAAGTAGTAGTAGTAGTTTAAAAATATATTTATATGATTAAAAACAAATCCTAGGTTCCATATGAAAATGTAGTTTAACTGTAAGAACAATAGCTTTGATTTTTGGCCTGAAATAGTACATTTGTGTAAGGAGAAAACTAAAGTTGGACAGTAACTTAACCATAATCCTGTAACTTCATCTATATTTTCAAGATGTTTATCCAATTATTCAAAGAAATAAATCAAAATATATTCATATCTCATTCCCATGAGCATTTCCTGTGCTGATCCTTGTGGCCACACACATCTCTGACAGCCCTATCAAGACTATATAATTGAAGAACGGACATATTCATTAAGACCTCAATGGCAGGTGTGTTTAGAAAAGGGTGTCACTTCTGATTACGGGTCTGTGTGGTGGCGTCCAGCTAGAAAAGATGGCAGCCTGTTGTCAGATCTCATTATACAACACGTCCTGCAGAAATAAGATAGAGGTATAGAGATGAAATGAACGGGGAGAGGAGAGAAGTGCATCACGGTTTCTAGCATTACCTGTATGTCAATATCTATTCATTCAGGGATTATTTGGCCCTCCAGACTCCATGTGTTGACAGCTTCATAGTCAGATTGTGGAGTAATTCCCCTGTCTATAATCATATTCATTAGTTAGTGAAAACTGATCCAAGACCAGCATTCCTTGTTAGACAGCCTATGTATATACATATATACACAACTTTTTAAGTTTATTTAAGATGTTATTTAACTCATTTAAGACTGATCTTATGAGGATACTCAACAAAGCGGGCATTTTGGCATCATTCTTTCTGTGTTATTGTTTGTTCATGAAAGAGAACTCGATACATGCGCGTCTTTCTGTGCACACGAGTTGTGTGTGTGTCACAAGACATGACATTGACAGACAGCGCATTCTTGTTTATCTTGTTGTGCTTGAATGGTTAAAAAGCATTTGCGTGAATAAGAGCATGATCATATAATGTAACGCTAGCCAAAGTATGACGGAAAAAACAGATGCTGACAGAATATTTTTAACGTGTTTTTCCTGTCATATATATATATATATATATATATAGAGTATTTGTTTTATAAAATCGTGAAAGTTTACAATTGCCTAATATGTTAATGCAAAAGTCAATTAATGTGAAAACACGGTTTATCTGCTATTTTACAGCAGCTTCAAACATACCTTATCCAATCGGAATTTGGGTCAAAAAAGTGTTTTATTGTATGTTTTATTAACTAAAGAAGCCTGTTTACACCCAATGTCCAATTTAAGTGAAAAGAGAAATATAAAAATATTTACAATTTGTCTCATCCAATGCAAAAACATTCTCAATTTTCTCAAAAAAAAAAAAAAAAAAGGGTTATCACAGCACAATATTTCTATTTATATGTGAAATGAAAGAATTTTGAAACATTTAACTAATATATACAAATAAATAAATAAGTTTTTGAATAAATAAAAGGTAAACACTTTAGTTTCGGGTCCAATTCTCACTATTAACTAGATGCTTATTAGCATGCATATTACTAGAATATTGGCTGTTTATTACTTATAAAGCTCATATTAATTTCTTATTCTGCATGACCATATTCTACATCCCTTAATCCTACCAATACCTAAACTTAACAACCTTACTAACTATTAATAAGCAGTAATAAGGAGTGTATTGAGGCAAAAGTCGTAGTTAATAGTGAGAATTTGACCATAATCTAAAGTGTGACCATAATATTTAAAAAAATATGTAATGTAATGTAATGTAATGTTATAAAATATATATTTTCTAACCAAATCTTTAGACATGATTTGGTGTGAAGAGGGTAGGAAAATCGCTCACAGACTAGATCAAGCACACTCTCATTGCTATGCGCTGCTTTCTGTTGCTCAACACAAGCGCTAATTAGCTTTACTCAAATGTAACATAAACAGGTAAATCACAGCAGGAAACAGCCACGGTCTGTGATGATGATGATCTCAGATTGCTCTGTTTGTCTAATTCTCTGCCTCAAAGAAGGAAAGGTAATATCTCCGGCCTTTCCACGGTTTATGCGGTACCCGCTATCATAACACACCAAATGAACGGGTGATGACAGCCGGCCTCTCATTTGTACGTGTATGTGTGCGTTTAACCATCCATGTAAATGTGTGGTATTTTTTGCAGTATTTCTGTTTCTAAAGCACTCCAGGTCTGCTCCAGTCCTGTAACTAATATGAATATGATGCATACATGCTCGACGGGAGCTAATTAAACATTGATAGTGTTTCTCATTCAGAGGGTCATGTGGACTCTCAATCAAAATGGCAGCTCTAATTGCGTTCTGTGGGATTAGATAATGGATGCCGTTCCTGCGCCACGTGTCCTCCACCAGCTGCTGGAGTGCCATAGATCGCTGCCTCTGGTATTTTCAATTATTTTGAAGTTGGCAACATCTGTGGATGGAGTTTATAGAAACTTATACATAAATCCAATGCAATTTTGTTTGGACATGGATCATAGGACTACCTGGCAATTTCATACGTTCATTGTAAGTCGATTATATTTATTTGTTTGTTTAGATTTAATAATAACACAATTAATTTATTTAACAATTGCATATTTAATTAAACAGAGTGTCTGTTTACACTAAATGTAAATAGCCTGTCTTGTTGGCAATGGCTGTTTATACTAACTCCGCCCACTGATGTCTGGTTGGGCCACACGTGCGGCACTCAATGTTTGCAGTGGTGTAGACCGTAGGGAGTATGGCGCGTGGAAGTAGCTTTTGACACGATCGACCCGAGTTCAAATCAGCCGTTTGCCGAACTCGCTCTTTACCCTTTTCCCATCACATATCAGATTAGAAGGGCATTTATTTTCCAAAAAAATCTGGAAAATATTTGAAAAGTGGAAATAAAGTGCCTAACGAGCGTTTAATAATAAAGTATTTATCGGGTGTAGGGCTGCACAATGATTAATCGCGATATAAAATATAAGTAAAAATAAAAGTCTGTGTTTACGTAATATATGTGTGTGTTCTGTGTATAATAATTATGTATATATAAATACATGCACATACATGTATAAATTTAAGAAATATATACATGTATAAATAAATATACATATTTATATATATTTTATATTACATATAAATATAAATATAATTTTTTTCTTAAATATATACGTGTATGTGCATGTATTTATATATACATAATTATTATACACAGAACACACATATATTACGTAAACACAGACTTTTATTTTGCAAACAATTAATCGCGATTAATCGTTGTGCAGCCCTAATCGGGTGGGTTTAGGGGTAGGTGTAGGGAGGGCTTTATTGTCCCAATAAGGCGGCATCCATTTAATAATTTTAATAAATATAGTCATTTACACTCTGTTATTATTGCATCCTGTTAATGTACAACAATACTGAGATCTGCCACTATTATAAAGTATAAATATTACAAGTATAAATAGAATATATTGCTATTTTCACATAGTGTAAATAGCTGCTGCCTTATTTAAAACTACATATTATTTATATATTTTAAATTATTTATTTATAAATGATATAAGTAATATCAGGGCTTGACATTAACACAGTCACTATACTATATAAAATTATGAATTTTATATACATAATTAAAAAAAAAAATGATATACATAATAAAAATAATAAACTAAGTGCAATGTAGTGTTGTCAAAAATATCGATTTTTCGATACATACCAATACGGAAATATCTGAAACGCTTCCGATACTCATTTTCTGCAGAATAGATACACGATACCAGCTGCTCTTTCTCTCTCTCATCTCTCAGACAGTGAGTTGACACACAAACCCTCCTCCTCTCACTCACTCGTTTCATTTGCTCCGGATGAATATTGTTGGTGTTAAAAGGCTTGAATTTTGCCTTGAGATTGCGCGTATTGCACATAATTTTACTCATTCCTACAGATTTTGTTCTCACACTCAAAGTGCGGCACATAAAGCCACCTCTCAGTACTAAATTGAGTTCTTTTCAACTGCTTATTGCACTTAAACAGTCAAATACACACAAAATAATGTCAAATGTCGGTCTTGGTGAGTATTCATGTAAACACAGTCAGTTGTTTTAAGTGAATGTAAACAGTTGAGAAAGAAAACGCATGTGTAACAGTATAATGGATCCGTGCATCAGCTCTTAAAGTGACAGCAGCCTAATATACCTGCTGCCAAATTATGAGATAATATTAAAAATATCTATATGGCAGTTTTTCCCCATGATATCGATGTCAAAATTGTGGCCAGTGAAAATGCTGAGTGGCTAGTAACTTTGGAAAACCAAAAAAGTAAATGTCAAGCCCTGAGCATAATACATTAAATTTGGTAAGGTTTGGAGGTGCTGTACCATTCATTTGAAGTGAAAGTTGAAGCAGTTTAAATGGTTGATTTTATAATGCTAGTTCTGCTTTGAATCAATACATGCCCTTAGGTTACATGTGTGTTTATGGAGCTCACAGATGGATAATTTAATACACTGAATTTTACATCAAGTGCACTGTATTTTCGCTGCATTTGATTTGGGAGTCTGACAAACAGAATTGCACATTAACTTCGGCCTGAAGTCAAACACTTTTTAAACGTTAGGATGAGACAGATTTACTGTGATATAACTGATTGCTGTATTTGCTGTGGTGACTTGTATGTGCTACTAGATTTTCCCTTTTCATTTCTTGTTTGCATTTTCATCTGATGGACTTTCTTTTTTTGTGACTGATTGCAGTATATTTGTCTAATGATCTGTGAGGTCATTGCCTAGATTTGTGAAGATGTTTTCCAGAGTGTTTGATCGGAGCGTGTCTTGTTTCTCTGTCCGCATGTTGCAGTAATGAAGAACGATTGCAGCAAATCCGAAATCAGCTTCAAAAGGTGAGACCAGCTCCATCCTATGAAGACCTGTCCACCCGAAGACGCCAGGAATACGACCCCTCACGAGTGAGTGCCTGTGTGCTCTCTTGCTTTCTTTCAGAAGAGACAGACTGAGGTCTGGCTGGTTTCTCAGGCACTGATTCAAAGCTCAGATTATCAGGGTTCATCTTACGCCATTTTCAGGCCAAATCTAAAGTACTTCGACTAATCTGTTCATCTGCCTAGACTCAGCACCCGCTCACTGTGTTCCTGTTCACGGGAATAATTATTATAATGTGATTGTTTATAATTATTGATTTTTCTTATTCCAATACTACAAACCTAATGTCATATTTCATAATCTAACCCATGATTTTCTATTATTAAAAAATGGAACATCCCATAAAATTGTCATATACAGGAAAGGTCCATTGTTTGGACTCTTTCTAAAGCATGATGAGTAAATAATCCCATTCCATTTGCTTATCTTATTTTACACAGATTGTAGTTTTGACTGCATTTGTCAAGCTAAAGCATCCGGCCCTGTTACCAAAGTTACCAAAGAACAAACTGATTTTTTTTTTTTTTAATTTATGGATAATTAAATTTTATTAATATCTACAAACCGACATTTGGTTCCAAACTAGCTAGTCCCTGCTGTGTGACAGCTTCATTTAGACTAATCATTTAGATTAAATCTGGTAACTCGGATACTTGCAACTGTAAACATTTTATTACATTTTATAAATGTATGAATGTATTTTTTTTTTTTTATTTCTTTATATATTATTTTATATTATATTTTATATATTATTTATTAAATATTGTTTATTTTATTTATTATTTTTATATTTATTATAAATAAATAAATTCTATATATAATTACTTGTATTACACAATTTATTGAATTATTATATAATTTAAGTTATTTTTATCTTTTTATTTTTGTTGATGTAATATTTACTTCTAGAAAAGAACATAATTTATTTATTTATATTTATTAAATTATTTTTTATTCTATTACATTTAATAAATGAATGTACTTTTATTATTTATATATTATTTTATATTTATTAAATATTTTTTTCATTTATTTTTATTTATTCTTTTTTATATTTATTTTAAATAAATTGTATATATAATTACTTTTATTACACAATTTATTTTATTATTATATAATTTAAGTTATTTTATTTTGTTATTTTTGTTTTTTTAATGTTTACTTCTAGGAAAGAACATTTTATTTATTTAATTAATTATTTTTTTTTTATTTTGTTACACTTTATAAATTAATGCATTTTTATTATTTATATATTATTTTATATTTATTCTTTTTATATTTATTTTAAATAAATATATTGTATATATAATTACTTTTATTACACAATTTATTATTAAATAATTTAAGTTATTTTTATTTTGTTATTTTATTTATTTAATGTTTATTGCTAGAAAAAGATCAAAATTACACAGACAAATTACATTTTTTCAGACAGGTCCCAGATTTTGGTAACAGGGTTGACAAAATCGCAAAAGTCATAGAAACAAATAATACAGGATTTATTTCTATAAATATTTTCTAAAGGTTCTGATCCTCCCTTCCACTGAGTCTTTGTCAGAAAATAATGATGACATTTTTTAAAGGTTTCAAGCCCTATTTTTTACTTTGAGTGCCACTTTCAAAAGTGCACTGTAAGCTGTTATTGTGTTAAAATGAAATTGTGTGTGTGCGCTTGTGAGCACAATTTCTCCTGCATATTTAAGAACGCCAAACTTAACTTTGATTTGCTTTTTCACCCTTTAATTATGTCAGTTACTTTTCTGATCTGCCCTAACTATAAAACTATATCGCAACCACTTATTTCCATATATCCCCACCTTTCTTTTTCAACCCCTTTGTGTCTTTTTTTGGAGGAGGTTTGCTTTAAAATTGAAGACTTAAGATATCTGTGGTATGGTGTTCTGCATACTGTATGAACCCAGATGTATTTTTAGATCCTGATGTTGTCTAGTTAGCATGTTCTCTAGGTAGTAGTTTGTGTGGGTGTGTGCGTGGGTGTGGGTGTGTGTGTGTGTGTGTGTGTGTGTGTGTGTGGCGGGGCGTCTGCATTGCCCAGAGCTGTAAGTGAGCTGACCCATCCCTTGACATCCCGCACCTACACGCCTCACTGCCGGGCACACATGCAAATTCAGCAGCAATAATCCTCCGAGCTTCCCATCGTGTTTTTTGTTTTTTCATCCGTAAGACAGCGGCACGTCTTAGTATCATCTTTGTCTTAATGTGCAAACCGAGAGCTGTTTATCACCCATAAACCCCCAGCACCAGACACGTCTCGCTTAATACATAACTAAAACGGTATTAATAAATAACTCTTTGGGTCATTAAGGAAGCAAGATATGCGCATCTCGCTGTCTGATCCGTGCGTTAGTCTCGTTTGGTGGCCCCCTCCCACTGCATTATGGGAGTCTGTCATTCATGGCGATGATGCTCAGAGATGAGTGTTAGCATTAATGCTCTCTTTACAGTCATAAATATAAAACAGGCACAAAGATTATTTTTTAACAGCCATTTTAATATTCTCTACAGTCACTTCAACCAAAGCAATACACAATTACATAGAAGTGCATGCCTATTTATTATTTATTTATTATTTTTAAGATGAATCATGTCACTCCAAACCAGTGTTTTATATATTTATATAAAACATATATATATATATATATATATATATATATATATATATATATATATATATATATATATATATATATATATATATTAGCTTTTTTTTTAGAATTTCTGTTTTCATTTTGATTTGTTTAATTTTTAGTCATTTTGCTGTGCTTTTGTCATTTTTATTTTGTTTTTGTTTGTTTTTTAAACATATTTCTATATATCTTTATTTTTATTTCAGTTTTAGTTTTAATAATTTTATTATTTATTTTATTTAAGGCAACATTTTTCTCATTTTTCAAAGCTTGTATGCAGGTCATTTAAATGACCAGAAACAAAACGATATTTAGTTGTTTTAGTTAACAATAACAGTTTTTAACAGCTTTTTTTGTCCATACAGTGAAAGTCAATGGGGTTCAATGTTGTTTAGACACAGTGTCTTTCAAAATATCTTCTTTTGCGTTCCACAGAAGAGAGAAAGTCATACAGGTTTGGAACGACAGAGTAAATGATGACAGAATTTTCATTTCTAGGTAAACTATCCCTTTTAGTGTTAAAATAGTATCGAGAACACTTGTTCAGCTCGCTGTTTTTCAAGATTTTTTGCACTCTCTTGCACCTTGTGTAAAAATAAAAAAATAAATGACAAATAGGGCATCCAACATGATGTTATGAAGATAAGACATCGTGAGACATGAGATTTATTATTCATGAAAGATAGCAAAAAAATATGAATAAAAATATGCTGAAACAGTAGGAAAAGAAGGGAAAAGGCAAGACAGAACCACAGAGATGAGAAAATTGTACAATTTCGCACAAATCCCTTCTAGAAATCACAAGGTTTGAAAATGGCAAGGGTGACTGTCAGCCGTTCACTTCTGGGGCACTTTAAAACAAAAACTCAATCTAAATTGGAACGAAGGCTTTTTTCAGAAGCACTTATCGGGGCCCTGAACTCTGTCATTTCAGCGCCCGGAGCCACGCTCGCGTCCACCCAGATGTCCAGCACTTCATTTTCGAGAGATTGAGGGTTGTGTCCAGGGCTCGGCAAAGTTTACAATTATAGTTTATGTGATTACACACATCTGCTGGAAAAGCCAACTTCATTGAGACTTTCCAGGAACGTCTGAGTGAGAAAATAGAAGCTCTGATGCTGGAAGGAAAGTGACGTGTTTAGTGTCCGATGTTGCATGATTTTTTTTTTTTTTTTTTTTTTTTTTGTTAAACTATAGGTTAGTGTTGTCGATAGATTGACCATTAATTTTGATGCATTGAAGCAATTGAACATCACAGTTGTTCTAATGAATGGTGTAATGATTAACAACGATTAACAGTTTTACTAGTTGGTGATATTGCATTCCTTTTGCTGCCAGCCAACTTCAGTGATTACATTTGGTTTGAACAACTTCCCATTACGAAATATCTGTGAATAACGTTACGCGATTTACTCTTATTCAGACCAGTCTAAAATATTTCTGGGCATCATTAAATACATTTAATTACAGTTAAATCAGACTGTATTTACTTTGCTAAATGGTAAAAAATAAAATTAGTTTTTTTTTTTGTTTTTTTTTTAGAGAATCATCCACTTCCATGAAGCATTGTGAATGTTATAATCAAATCAGTCTTCCTATACTAATACACAAATAATTTACATTACGGAATACGTTACCGAAAGTTTGAGCTCAGGAAAACAGTTAAGACTTATTTAATGTTACAAAAGATTTCTGTTTCAAATTAAATGGAATTTTCTATTCATCAAAGAATCCTGAAATCACAGTTTCCACAAAAATATGAAGCAGCACACCTGTTTTCAACATTGATAATAATAACGAATGTTTCTTGAGCAGCAAATCAGCATATGATTTCTGAAGGATCATGTGAAGACTGGAGTAATGATGCTGAAATTTCAGCTTTGATCACAGGAATAAATTACATTTTAAAATAGATTCAAATAGAAAACAATTATTTTAAATTGAAATAATATTTCATAATATTGCTGTTTTTACTGTATTTTTGGTCAGCCTTTGAGCAGAAGAAAGTTTTTTTTTTTTTCATTTTCTTTTTCAAAAACATTAAAAACAGTCTTACCAACCCCAAACTTTTAAATTATTAATAGTTGTATTAAACCATTGCTTAAACCATAGGTTGTCATATTTAGAGCTGATTGGTGGTTTTAATGTTGACTAGAATGTAGTCATTGTAGACGGTTTTGACGATGTTTGTGTAGTAAATGAACTTCTTCATTGAGAAGAGGCAGTTTACTGACAAATAGATGAATGAATATGTGAAATGAATAGAAGAAAGACGAATGGTTGCTGTCAGAATAACAGAAGAAATGGAGAAGGACGTTCAGGCCACCATAAGGACTAGCATGTGGTGTAGACGTGCACACACACACACACACACACACACACACACACACACACACACAGAGAGAGAGATATGCGCACACAGCAGGGACTGTGGGGTGTGATTCATTAAAAGAAGAATTTAATTGGATTACAGACTGGTTTTCACAGACCGTGTGTGTGTGTGTGTGTGTGTGTGTGTGTGTGTGTGTGTGCGCCTGGTATTCCCTACATCATGGGGACTAAATGTCCCCACAAGGATAGTGATACCAGTAATTTTTGGACATTTTTTGGTCCCCATGAAGAAACATGTTATAAATGATACAAAATGAAGTGTTTTGTAAATGTAAAAATGCATAAAGTTTTCTGTGATGGGTAGTTTTAGGGTTAGGGGATAGAATACACAGTTTATACAGTATAAAAATCATTATGTTTATGGAAGGTCCCCATAAAACATGGAAACCCAACGTGTGTGTGGACAGCAAATTGTATGGCTTCTTGATGGGTGATTTGCTGTTATTCTAAGTTTTCTTATTTTGCCATCTTGAGGGACCCAAACGATATCTACAGAGCAGATTATCATAGAGACTTTGGGTTGGGAACGTCTGACTTGGTCTGGAAACTACACAGAAAACCCAAACAACTACCTGGAACACCATTTCAACCATCCAGAATGCCCTAGTAATCACATAGAAGATCCTAAGAAGCAACTATTATGCCCTAGCAACTACCCAGAACACCCTAGCAATCACCCAGAATGCCTCAGTAACCACATAGTACACCGTATCGACCACATATCAATGCTTGTTGGTGCCCAGTACTGGATAATGATGTTTAGTTGAAGTTTTAGTGTGTTATTTCTCAGACACTAGTGTGTCAAACAAGTTTTCCGTACATAAAATATCTGGGAGATGAAGTTGGGGTAGGAGAAAGTTTAAAATAAAAAAAATTACACACTTTTCCTTTTATGAACTACTTATATTGGCCAATACTGATATGATCACAGATACATCATACATCCCTCTTTACAAGTCATGCTCGTATTTTTTTAAGTTGATGTGAGACCAGTAGTTCCCGAGTAAAATGAGAGCAGAGAGGAGACGGGGCAGATGCAGAGACTGAAGAAGAGAGAGAGGAGATGGAAAATTAAGACGGTTGTCATTCAGATTGTTATCCTCTCTTCCTCGCTACAGAACAGCTTGAGACGAGCATCCTGGCCCTGTCAGGTCTAATTAAGCCAGCATCTGCATCTCCAAACACACGCACCGGCTTGACGGGCAGCCGTGACGGCGGAGTGTAAAAAGATTGAGTGATGGCGACTAGGTGGCTCTCCGCAGAGCCGACAAATAATCCCAAATTCTAAATCCAGGTGCCTGGGTTGTCAAAACATATCAACATGAGCTCACGGAGACAGATTAAGAGTGAAAGAAAACGAGAAAGGCAGGGATGGACAAGGAACAAAAGGCCTCGACTTCTCTTTGCTCTAGCAAGCAGGTCACACCTTCTCTGGTAGGTCAAAGACGAGCCTTGCAGGAAGGCCAACTTATATCATGGAGCCTTAACCTTGGTTTGAAAGCAGGAAACTGTGGTCGGGAATCTGAATGAAGCCACTGAAACAAAAAGAAAAGAGCAGTTGGAGGGAGCAGTCGAGGGACCTCAGGGGAGGAATGAGCAAGGACAGAATAATAACTCTCTCTTTATTTGGACTTAAAAATGTTTTGCACTTTGGTGGCAGATTATGGCAATTTAAACAGTAACTATGTTTCATAAAAAGCCCCATTTATAGTTTTCAGTTCCCTAACATTTTCTACATGTTTGTTTTTATGCAGTTAGACTTTTCACTGTTTGCATCACAAACTGTCAGTCTGGGATTTTACAGTGAATCTTTCTGCAGGTTACATAGCTACGCCAGCAGGCTCATTCAACTGATTCATTTAAAGGTGCCCTAGAATTAAAAATGTAATTTACCTTGGCATAGTTGAATAACAAGAGTTCAGTACATGGAAAAGACATACATTGAGTTTCAAACTCCATTGTTTCCTCCTTCTTATATAAATCTCATTTGTTTAAAAGACCTCAGAAGAACAGGCGAATCTCAACATAACACCGACTGTTACGTAACAGTCGGGATCATTAATATGTACGCCCCCAATATTTGCATATGCCAGCCCATGTTCAAGGCATTAGACAAGGGCAGCCAGTATTAACGTCTGGATCTGTGCACAGCTGAATCATCAGACTAGGTAAGCAAGAACAAAGCGAAAATTGGCAGATGGAGCAATAATAACTGACATGATCCATGATATCATTATATTTTTAGTGATATTTGTAAATTGTCTTTCTAAATGTTTCGTTAGCATGTTGCTAATGTAGGCTTCTGTTGGTTGAAGTTACCATCATTTCTTACTGTATTCACGGAGACAAGAGCCGTCACTATTTTCATTTTTTAACACTTGCAGTCTGTATAATTCATAAACACAACTTCATTCTTTATAAATCTCTCCAACAGTGTGTAATGTTAGCTTTAGCCATGGAGCACTATCAAACTCATTCAGAATCAAATGTAAACATCCAAATAAATACTATACTCACATGACCCGAATCATGCATGCAACATACATGATGAACATCTTGTAAAGATCCATTTGAGGGTTATATTAGCTGTGTGAACTTTGTAAATGCACTGTATTATAGAGTCGCAAGCTCGTTGGGCAGGGAGCACGAGATTTAAAGGGCCAGGAGCCCCTGAATCGGTGCATAGTTAATGATGCCCCAAAATAGGCAGTTAAAAAAATTAATTTAAAAAAAATCTATGGGGTATTTTGAGCTGAAACTTCACAGACACATTCAGGGGACACCTTAGACTTATATTACATCTTGTAAAAAAACATTCGATGGCACCTTTAAAAACTCTGAATCATTCAGAAATTAATAAAGTATTTATGAGTGAGCAGAGCTTGACATTAATTTATTTTCTCACCAGCCACTGTGGCTAGTGGTTTTCCAAAGTTACTAGCCTCTCAGCAATGAGTAAAATTATGTGCAACATGCACAATCCCACACAGAAATTCAAGCCCTGTAGCACAGCAAATGAAACGAGTGAGTGAGGGGAGGCGGGTTTGTGTGTCAACTCGCTGTCGGAGAGAGAGAAAGATCAGCTGATATTGTGTATCTATTCTGTGGAAAATTAATATTGGAAGTGTTTCAGATATTTCAGTATCAATATGTATTATTGACAAAAAATTTAAACACTACATTGGACTTTTTAAAAGACTACAAGTGAATAATGTATTTATAATCTATAAAATTAAACCCACCAAAGTGGCTAGTAGGAGTGACTGCGTTACACGCCACTGCCGAAATCCACCCGCATTTGTCAGGTTGGTGGATGTTAATGTCTAGCCCTGTGAGTGAGTCATTGAATCACTCAACTAATTCATTTTAAAAGGCTGTTTCATTCGAGAACTGATTTATTGAATCACTCTGTTGATTCGCTCAAAAACTCTAAATTATTCAGGAATCAAGCTGGTGGCTATCATTTTGAGTGAGTCATTGAATCACTTAACCGATTAATTTTACAACACTGATTCAACACTGATTCATATTCAGTCAAACCAAAAATTATTCAGACTCTAGATTTATATATATATATATATATATATATATATATATTTTTTTTTTTTTTTTTTTTTTTTTTTTAACTAGTGGGTGCAGGACACTATAGTTAATTTATGTAAGTGAGGATAGCAAAATAAAGTAAACTGTGACATATTATACCCAAAAATTCTTCATACAGTGGACTACTAGTAAAATTGATAAAAATTTGGAACCAAAAATTATTCAGACACTTTGACCTGACCATGTTTTGCTTAAGTGTTATCTGACATAATTAAGATTTTTTTTTTTTTCTGATACAGTTTATTTTTTTTTATTATCATAGTTTATTTTTATTTAACTATAGTGAATAAACTGTATTAATGAATTAAATGTTCAAGGTGTCTGAATAAATTTTGGTTTGACTGTATGTAGTATTTTATTGGCATATTATATTAGTATTATTATATGTAGTGCTGTTACAATATACAAGTACAATGTTCCATTGAATTGGAAGAGTTCCAGAGTTGTTGTTTGACAAATCAATGTTAAATTCCAAAAAAATTCAGTTGTTGATGTTGGTATGAATTATTTTTGATTTTTAATCAAAATTTCCTAATAACATCCACAACAATCCACGTGCAACACAACACATCTCTCCAGTACTAGACAGCAAAAGCACCTCAGTTTCACAGGGTTGGGCTCGATACATGAGGAGGTCATGACCAGCCTCCTACAGCCTTGTGTCTAAATTACCCTCTCAAAATGGTTCCACCATCTGCTGCTAACAAGCCTGGGCCGTCTGGGCGGTATGACCATGGCTTTTCAGGGCACGTTAGAGGGCACTGGGCCATGGCAGCACTACATCAAATATCAGAATACTGCACACACCACGGCCACAGAGACTCTAGGGAGAGAATCAACAAGCGATAGGATCACGCCATGTTTAAGGCGTGTTTGTTTTAGCATTGAGGTTGAGTATGGTGCCGGTTTTGTGGAAAGTTTGATCAAAGTAGCTTGTCTAACTTGCAATGTGTTATACAGATACACAATGCAATTCAAATTCAGGAGTTGAGAAATTTTGCTCTAATGAAGTGCAAAAGTTATTTTTTAATGAAGTGCCAGGCTGCTTTAGTTGTTTGTGTAACTGATTAAAAGAAAAGCATGCCTGGTGAAGTTTCAGCCCACAGTGGTCCACACATTCTCAGCCGAACAAGTGACGAAGCACAGCCTAGTTTTCAGGGACATCGCTCACAGCTTGAGTTTCTTGTGGCAAACGCTGAGCACAGTTTGTGTTTGTTGAGAAACATGCTAAGTTTGAGTCATGCTGGAGTCCAACCACAAAATTTCACTCCAGACTGCCAAATCCCTCTGGAATGGAGTTTGACTCTGAGCCCAGATCAATGGAATCTAATTAACAAAAAGTAATGATAAAGAACAAAAGTTACTGAGGACTATAAAGTGGTAGTGGCACCTGCCTAGTTTGTTTGTTTGTGTGTGTGTGTGTGTGTGTGTGTGTGTGTGTGTGTGTGTGTGTGTGTGTGTGTGTGTGTGTGTGTGTGTGTGTGTGTGTGTGTGTGTCCAATATATAATAAAGTACTCTATGTAACTTTTGGCCCTCTAGATTAAAAAAAAAAAAAAAAACTGCATGCATTTTGCGGAAGAACATTGTTTTAGTTGTGTTTCAGCTCTTTGTGTGGATGAATATGTTTATCCTGGCCTACTGCTCTTAAAACATTCACTCCTATAGACTTAAAGGGTTAGTTCACCCAAAAATGAAAATTACTCCATACTTTACTCACCCTCAAGCCATCCTGGGTGTATATGACTGTCTTCTTTCAGTCAAACACAATCAGAGTTATAATAAAAATATCCTGGCTTGTCCAAGCTTTATAATGGGAGTTTTTGAAGTCCAAAAAAGTGCATCTATCGATCATAAAGCGTACTCGTACTCCATGTGGCTCCGGGGGGTTAATAAAGGCCTTCTGAAGCGAATTGATCCATTTGTGTAAGACAAATATCCTTATTTAAAACTTTATAAAGTAAAATAACAAGCTTCTGGTGCGACAGACATAAGCACTTTGACGCAAGTCAAACTTTCACGACGTAGTACACAATGACATGACACAAAGCCAATGTTGATTCTTGTTTTATTACGAGCTCTGTCTCGTTCTCTTTGTGCCAGCAAACTCTCCTCTGTTTGGAAGTTGGAGATTTAGCGGCTTCATGTCAATCTTTCTCGCTTATTGTGACAACTAACCTATGCCACTCCCACACCATACATACAAAGTAGTGGAGCAACTTTTCTCTATTTACGGCTATGAAGAGACACACATGGACGAGTGACGCAAGTGTGCAATTTCACACGAAAAACATCCCAGTCGGTCTAAAATATTAAACACTTATAACAGACTTACCATAGTGAATTAGGGTAAGATAAAAACACGTTTTGTAAGAAGGATTGATGGTGTATTGACTCATTATTTAAAATGTGTTAATATTGAACAAGAAAAAGTTATATAGTGCACATTTAGTTTTTTTCTGCAAGGACCATTAAAGTGATCAAAAGTGACAGTAAAGATATATTTATAATGTTACAAAAGATTTCTATTTTAAATAAATGCTGTTCTTTTGAACTTTCTATTCATCAAAGAATTCTGGGGGGAAAAAAGTATCATGGTTTCCACAAAAATATGACGCAGCACAACTGTTTTCAACATTGATAATAATCAGAAATGTTTCTTGAGCAGCAAATCAGCATATTAGAATGATTTCTGAAGGATCATGTGACACTGAAGACTGGAGTAATGATGCTTTGATCACAGGAATAAATTCCATTTTAAAATATATTCAAATAGAAAACATATTTCACAATATTACTGTTTTCTTAAATTTTGTTAAAAATGTTATGCACTGTTATATATCATTTAATTATTATGTATATCTTAAATGTTTATTGCTAAACGTCTTTGCTTATATCTTTTTTGTTTTGTTCTTGTGAAATAAAAATGACTGAATAAGTCCCCATGAGTCCAGCTGACCTTGCTGTTCATGCTCTACATGTGCGTCTTTGTGTTTAATCAAACTCCTCAAATACATCCGTCTGATCTCCCTGCATCTGTACGCATGAGTGCCGTATGCCTATTTGTATACGTTTGCGTGTTTGTTGTGGCGAGTGTTTGCCGTCTCAGTCCAGTTCGCCGGCGCAGTGTGCACATTTCTCAGCATTCACAGCAGCGCACGAGTCCTTCATCCGTCCACACAGCCGTTTTGATCTGATAACAGCACCGCAAAGATTCAACTGGTTTCTGGCAGATCGGTTGCCATGGTGCCCCAATGTCCCCCTTTGGTGAGGTTTAGCAGGGTTGAGCAGGTTTTGTTGATCCTTTTTGACCCCACAGGGTAAAACTCGCCCAGACCACCAAGCCTGCCGTGGCAAAGTTTCAAATTCTCTCTCCATTGGAGTCGAGCGTCTGGCAGCAGGCCCGCGTCTTGTCCTTTCTGCCTAAAATGCTAATTACCCAGTGAAGATCAATCGCCTGTGCCCAAGATAACATCTGTGGGCAGTGAAGAGAAACACATGGGTAATGTGGAAGATCCAAAGTCGCCGGAGTCTCTCGTGTTTTGTAATAACCGGCCCTATGGAAGCAACTAAGTAGTGTTTTATCGCACTAACATCCAGCGATTTTATTGCTTAAAGGCATAGTTCACCCAAAAATGAAAATTCTGTCATCATTTACCCACCCTCAAGTTTTTCCAAATCTGTATGTTTTTCTTTCTTCTGCTGAACACAGAGGAAGATATTTTGAAGAATGTAGGTAACCAAACAGTTGACGGTAGCCGTTGAAAATATTATGGAAGTTGTGCCGAACGCACATAAGCAAAGTATACTGTGGGTTTCAGATTTGTGCCTAAAAGGTCAAATAGTCTACACACAAAAATAGTTGAAATGCCATTTTGGAAAGTATCCACGTATGAAGGAAAGCGCATGCGTAACAGTATATTGGATCCGTGCATTCAGTCTTAAAGTGACAGCAGCCTAATATTACTGCTTTAGTCTGCCATTAATGTTAATCAAACAATAAAATTTGTTTTAAATTTGATTACTTATTTCAGTTTCTGTTGTAGGCTATTACTTATCTGGATACCACTGTTAGTTCATCTTTCTTAATTTGTATTTTTGTTCTGTTGTATTTATTGGTCCATTTAGTTTGTAATTAGTTTCTTTGTTTACTTGTCTTCTACATTAGTTAACCTAGTTTTTAGTTTTTGTTAAAGTAGCCTATCGATAATTATGACATTTTACTGATATCTAAAATTACTTATCATGAAATAAGTCTTTGAGCATATCGCCCACCAATAATCTTAAATACTCGTGATTTCAATATTGACCAAAATAATCTCTACCATAATCAAGCAGCCCTAACGACTAGTTAAAAGCACTTAAGTTTTCGTTTTTTAATAGATTGATAGAAATCTGAGCACTTTGATTTACGGAAATTGCGTGCAGCCTTCAAATCAATGTGTGCAGTCAGGCAGTCTCTGAACACTCAACATGACACCGTAAGCTATTTGATGAGTTGTTTTCACCATTTAATACAAGTTGCATTGTATTGACTTGAAGTCAGTCTACGTCACAAAGTGTGTTGATGCTTTGTAGGGCGACAGGAATATTGCATTTTTATTGAAAGGTTTCAAAGTAGATACCAGTAATTGGTTTGACCTTTTTATTTTTTTTAGTTTTTCTAACCCTAATAGATGGAGTGTGTAGCTTTTCATTTCTTTAACAACCATGTATAAAGGCACATCATGGCCATATTCCAGGATGACAAAGCCAAGATTCATCAGGCTCAAATTGTGAAAGAATGGTTGGGAGGGAGCATGAAGAATCATTTTCACACATGAATAGGCACCTCTGAGTCCAGACCTTAAATTCATTGAAAGTGTTTGGGATGTGCTGCAGGAGACTTTACAGAGTGCTCACCTCTTGCATTGACAATACAAGATGTTGAGCAAAAATTGATGCACTTCTTTATGGAAATAACATCACAACATTTACTTCCATCAAGAGGTGCATCCATTTTTGGTAAAGATCTTGTATTAACCACACATGCACACAACCCTAGATCATTGCTCCCAAAACTAGTATCTCATCTGTGAGGAAAAAGAGAAGCTGGAGAGTGAAGAAGTAGTATAAATGCTTCCATCTGTGACAATAGGCATGACTGATCACCTGTATGGTCAGAATAGACGGAAGAAAGAATGACAGGAACAGAGGAAAGCGAGGAATCGTATATCGTTTTGATCATTTGGCGTGCACAGCAGTCTATCATTCCCACAATCATCTCTCGCTTCTCTAAATTTGACCTTTACGGCGTGTGCGCGTCGCCATCTCCCTCTCTCTTACTCTCGGTGACATTCGATCCCTGCGAGACACCTTTGTGTTTAAAGATCACACTTAGCATGCAGGGTAGAGCTCAGGGCCGCCATTACACGCGGGAGGACGTGCACTTATAAACGCCTCATTGAGACAAATGCCACCATTTTCCTCACATAGTCCCCAGAAATGAGCTGCCCTTCTTTACATAATGCCTCTAACCTTCATCTGTCAGGAGCTGCCACACGCAGCACTCCCACAATCCCACTTCGGTCATATGAGACTACTGTTAAACCCTGCGATGTGCGGCGAACTCCTGTTATTTCTCTTATACAAGCTTTCAAAGTTTTGGAATAGTCACATAAGGAGAAATAAGCTTTAATAATTCATTGTAATCATAACAAAACCATAAGAGACGTAATGGGAAAATAATGCATCCAATTTTCCTCTTTGTTTACAGAGACATTGAATATTAAGTAACATATTTGTCACTGCCTTATTTTCTTTCTCTGCACTTTATGGGTCGTGCTTACTTAACGGGTTAACAGCTCATGCTGATGGTAATTATAGCTTTAAACAAGGTAGTTATATAATTCATAAATTCTGCACATATTAAATTTTTTTTTTTTTGAAGGGGGGGGGGGGGGGTAATATTACATCCAAAGGGTGAGGAAAATTGTCTTGTTGAAGAGATTCTCTCTAGACACTGATCTCTTTTCTTCACTAAATCAGTTATTTATCTCTATTGTATATATTTTTTTCTCTCTCCCTCTTCCTGATTTATAGTTGTCATATGGATATGATGTGTATCTCCATTATATGTTCCGGCCTCAATTCACACTACAACTCTCAAGCTTTTAATATTTTAAGTCTGGCAGAGTTTGAAGCAACAAAAAAAGTCCAGATTGTACTGTACACTCGATAGACACTGCAACTTGTCATAGGTATTGTGTCAGACTTCAAACTGGTTTCAAATCTGGTTAAGTTCATCAGGTGTGAACACTAAAGAAACATCTTAAACTGTGTTCTTTAATTGGTTGAAAGTCATAAACATTTTAGGCAAAACCTATCATCACATCTTGCAATAGAAAACAGTTATTTTAAACTGAAATTACAAATAATATTACTGTTTTTGTTGCAGTTTTGATTTAGAGACTCTACTTTTCTCACTTCTTACTAAATCTTACTGTAAATCACCTCTTTTTTAACTTTATGGCGGAATATTAAATGTGCTTATGTCCTGTATGTATGTGTTCACATTCTGATGTTAAAAAACAGAGGGGAAAAAAATATTTATATATACATGGTTTGTATGTGTTGTCTGCTTTTTTGTGATCTCACGTCTTTGTAATTCCATTGCGAGATGCTTGTGCATAGAAATGATGCTCTTCACCTTTAAAAATCACATGTCACATTATCTGATTGGGACACATAATCTTATGTGATTTTTCTGTGCTTTGCAGATCAGAGGGCCTGATCCACGAATGGCTCCGAGATACAACGACACCGATCGTCTGTATGCCTCCGTGCCCAGGTAAGCCTGTGTTTGCGTGTGTATTTTCACTTGTACTCAGGATTGTGTGCTCTTGTACCATATGCTGGACATATGTGGCACCGTTGGATCCGTAGAGTCAACAAAACAAGACGGAGGAAGGTGGAGGGACTTCCTTCACACACACACTCAGTTTAATCCTCTTTCAGCTCCCTAATTAAATCTTGAGTGTTTGCCTTCCGAGAGCTTTTCTCATCCCGGAATATTCACCTGATCTGCTCCCAAAGGACTGGGATCCAGACAGGAAGCTGGGAATGCTATCCTGGCTCACATCCCGGGATCTTAAGTGCTTCAATCATTTCCTTCAGGAACATACGCAGATATGACGTGGCTCAACTGTGGTGTCTGATTATGAGTAGGTCATAGTGTAAGCAAAATGGTTTTGTGTGACATTAAAAGGCAATTAAAGCCATATTTGAATACTTAACTCACATTATAATTTTGATATTTTTAAAGCGAGATGACATGATTGATGCAGCAAAATTCATGGAGGACTTGGAGAATTCTTGTTTTCTTGTTGTTTGCAAACAATCAAACAATATTTTGTAAGTTTTTCATTTTGTTTTTCCCCCATAAACAAAGATTGTGCCATTATCCAATATTTTTTCCAACATTGACTCCCTAAGACATCCCACAATGCACCATGTAAACCAGGGAGCATCGATGCTTACTATGTTCCCTAAACTCTGATGTGTAAAACAAAAATCATGTGACACATGAGATAGGTGTTTTGAAAAATCAAACAGTTATTTAAAGGTGCCCTAGAATTACAAATTGAATTTATCTTGGAATAACAAGAGTTCAGTACATGGAAATGACATACAGTGAGTCTCAAACTCCATTGTTTCCTCCTTCTTATATAAATCTCATTTGTTTAAAAGACCTCCGACGAACAGGTGAAACTCAACATAACACCGACTGTTACGTAACAGTCGGGATCATTAATATGTATGACCCCAATATTTGCATATGCCAGCTCATGTTCAAGGCATTACACAAGGGCAGCCAGTAACGTCTGGATCTGTGCACAGCTGAATCATCAGACTAGGTAAGCAAGCAAGGACAACAGCGAAAAATGGCAGATGGAGCAATAATAACTGACATGATCCATGATAACATGATATTTTTAGTGATATTTGTAAATTGTCTTTCTAAATGTTTCGTTAGCATGTTGCCAATGTACTGTTAAATGTGGTTAAAGTTACCATCGTTTCTTACTGTATTCATGGAGACAAGACTGTCGTTATTTTAATTTTTTAAACACTTGCAGTCTGTATAATTCATAAACACAACTTCAAACAGTGTGTAATGTTAGCTTTAGCCACGGAGCACTATCAAACTCATTCAGAATCAAATGTAAACATCCAAATAAATACCATACTTACACGATTAGACATGCTGCATGACGAACACTTTGTAAAGATCCATTTTGAGGGTTATATTAGCTGTGTGAACTTTGTTTATGCTGTTTAAGGCAAGCGCGAGCTCCGGGGGCGGGAAGCGTGAGCATTTAAAGGGGCCGCAGCCTGAATCGGCTCATATTTAATGATGCCCCAAAATAGGCAGTTAAAAAAATTAATTAAAAAAATCTATGGGTATTTTGAGCTGAAACTGCACAGACACATTCAGGGGACACCTTAGACTTATATTACATCTTTTAAAAAGACGTTCTACGGCACCTTTAATTATATTCCAGCATAAACATACATCGCTAGACAGGTAGTGAACAAAATCTAGCTAATATTTATAGTTTGTTTACAGCTGAAATGTTGCAGTTATGTGTAACAAAGTATTTATCATGATGTACTGATGTTGTACAACAAAAACGTCATGTCGCCGGAAATAGTGCCCGAATTAGTGTACACGATATACTGATTCACAGCCTAGGGAGCCTGGGAGCTGATTGAGACGCATACATAAAGTTTTGAAACAACATGAGAGTAAGTAAATGATAACAGAATTTTCATTTTTTGGATGAACTATCATTTTAAGGCCAAAAACATACTCAAGTACACGAACCTACTATCGTTGCAAATATGTTTTCAAAATGTGTTTGAAATTGATTCCGAATGCAAAAAGAAAAATGTTGCATTGTTGACGATGCTGCTAATCCCCAGAAACAGACATTAGCATTAACGGTTACACTTTATTTCACAGTACATGTACTAACAGTGAACTTACAGTGTACTTACCTTAGAAAGTACTGGTAATATAAGGTAACTACATGGGTTAAGGTTAGCTTTAGGGGTAGGTTCAGGGTTAGTACCTTGTTATAACCCAATTATTGTAAATGCTATAATAAGTACATAGTATGTACTTGCAGAACAGGACTATAAAATAAAGAGCTACCATATTAACTGTTTTCTTCATTTAATTTTCTTTTCATGGTGGACTTTGAAGAGAATCTTGCTAAGAAAGTTAGTTCGTTAAAACAGCATTTTGAGATCTTCTGCACCTAAATGCTAAGAGATACCTGTTTTATTACAACAAGTACCATGATATTACCATGTTTGTTTGTTGTTGTTTTTTTTCTGGACATGTATCACATCTATTTTGTTGTTTTTGTGTACATGGACCATAGCTAAATCATGCAATTCTTTGAAGTATCTTAGTAGGGTTGGTAGTAAATATGACAATCATTCAGTAAATTGGTATATGCTAGTACTGTACCATGGTACTACCATAATCTTTAGTTAAGCCATGCAATTTACGTAGATTTGGACCTCGTAGTCATTTTGAAATCCACCCAAAGCCACATCAAAGCATATTTTCTAGAACTTAGACCTGTAAAACACCTACAAATGAGTCATCAGAGCAAGTTGGACAAAGTTTTCCTTATTTATAAAATCATTTGTTTTGACTTTTCGCAGGCTCCACATCTTGTTTTGATATTTTCCCCCCAAAATAAACTCCCACCTCAGCCCTCCTGCGGCTCCCAGCTCTCCCCGAAGCCCCGCTGTATTCATAAGAGCGGACTATTTAAATGAAATGAAATACATTTTTCAGGGTTGAACTTTGTGCTGTGGTTCCCTCGGGGTGCTCATTCAGGCCCATTTCCTTTCAAATGACTGCGCTCTGTTACATTAGCATATATTTCCCTGTGCACCGTTTCCCTCTCTCTCTCTCCCAGTGTGTGTATGTGTGACTCAGTAGAAGCAAAAGTGCTTGTTTCTGTCTTTTGGAAAAGTTCCTTAAGGCTGAAACCGATCACTTCCAACAGTATGTCACATCACTCTTGTCACAGAGAGCAATTTTATACTGTGTTCCTCTGTAGGAGCCATAATGCAGCAGTCACACACAATCAGTCAGTTTTCAGCAGCCGCACGGAGGCCTGAGGCTGGGCGATGTGGTGTAGTGGTTAAAGTTCAGAGCTGGTAAGCAGAAGGTTGCTGGTTTGAATCCCAAATGAAACTGAAAATATTGTCCATGGCGCTAGTCAACGGCAAGCCGGCAACATTGTGTGAAAATTGCACTCTGTGTTGTTACATTTCTTTTTAAAATGTTTCCTTTTAAATGTCTTTTGGGTAACACTTTAGTTTTGGGTCCAATTCTCACTATTAACTAGTTGCTTATTAGCATGCATATTACTAGGATATTGGCTTTTTATTAGTACGTATAAAGCACATATTAATGCCTTATTCTGCATTACCTTATTCTACATCCCTTAATCCTACCCAATACATAAACTTAACAGCTAACTAACTATTAATAAGCAGTAATTAGGAGTTTATCGAGGCAGAAGTTGTAGGACCCTATTCTAAAGTGTGTCCGCATTTTGCGTAATTCCCTTAAGTAGTAACTAATAATCATAGTTTGTTTCAAAAAGTTTAAAGGGGACCTATAATGCCCCTTTCACAAGATGTAATATAAGTCTATGAAGATTCAGCTCAAAATACCCCACAGATCATTTATTCTAGCTTGTCAATTTTGCCCCTATTTGGGTGTGAGGAAAAACACACCGTTTTTGTGTGTGTCCCTTTAAATGCAAATGAGCTGCTGCTCCCGGCCCCCTTTCCAGAAGAGGGCGGAGCTTTAACAGCTTGTGCTTTGATTGCTCAACAACAACAAAGCTGGAGAATCTCATGCAGCCAAAATGAGGATTGTCAGTAACGGTAACCATTGTTCAAACCGGAGTCGACACTGATGGAGAGACTCAGGAAGAAGTTACAACTTTTAGAATGAAACTGGACGTTTCTGAATGGTTAGTGCATAAATTTATGTAGTTGCTGTGGAGTTGATTTAACTCATCCACTAGCATGTGCCGTCATGTTAATCTTTTGTGCAAATCCAGCATTGAATTGACCCTCGTTTGTGAAGCAGTCCGGCAGAAAATTACAGCATGACAACAACACTCTACTACAACAACTCTTCCTCTTCTCTAAAGCAGCCCAACATGGCCTCACCCCCTTTGTTGTGTGTTCTCGGGGGCAGGGTTTATGTAAATTTTAGGGTTTGTGATGTCTCGCCCCCGAGAACCTACAACAATGAAACTCGTTGTACTGTAGTCCCTACCAGCCGTTTGTTGTGGTCCTTAAAAAGCGATTTCTGTAAAAGAAAATATCTCCCTTTGCATTGAACTTTGAGTGTTGTAACTTTGCAGATGTTGTTTATGATCAAACAGCAACATTACACACTAACTAAAGTTAAAAAGTGAAATCATAATCAACCACCCCTTTAAAGGTTTCAAACTCTTTGCATCGTTTTTGTCATATAATGTAATACAGCATAACGCTATATAAATCATAGATAGATAGATAGATAGATAGATAGATAGATAGATAGATAGATAGATAGATAGTGCAAAATTTAGTGTTTGTTTTTTTTTGTTACACTCTGCTGCATTAAATTAAGTTGTGCTGTGTTGTTGTGTTGTGTTGTATTATACTGTCTAGCCTTTCATTTCATTATAAAATAATATTTTCTCCTGAACTATATAAACTCGTCCACATTTGGCTACCAACAGGTTTGTTTTACTAATCTTAGTAGAAGGAGCTTTCTCATATAACCCTCACATAAACCTCATCACTATGTGAGAAAATGGTAATAAACTTTAGAAATGCTTTGCGTCTTAGGTCATTGCATTTGCATACAAAAGAATCATTTCCGTTAGCGTTTAACCTCAGCGGGAGGTGGATTAGGGTGAAGAGCTCTATCCCAGCAGTCTCGCCGGCTAATCAGCCTGAGTCTTGAGCCTGCATTTGATTGGATAAAGATCAGCCAGAGGCAGGAGGTTACACAACACCACGGTTGTCTGCAGACAGGTTGAGAATGGACTTCACTGAGTACAGTTTGGATCTTTCCATCTCAGCATGTGTTTAAAATGAGCTCATTTTGGTTTTCCGAAACCAGATTACTGAAATTAAAGGAAAGGCTCCATGTAGCTGGAACAGACAACAAAGCCGTCGAAAAAGCCACCAGTTGTACGAATGCCACAAAAAGCAGCACTCCTGAAAACATTCAAGAACACGCAGAGAAATTGCGATTAAGAAGTATTTGTTTATTTAAGATGGTGAGGTTCTGGCTCTGTGAAAAGGATGTTTTGATTCAGATTATCAGGAAGGAGTGTGCTTCTCTTTGTTCATTCATCTTGGCAACAGAAACCACTGTTACTTCTTTTCGTTCTCTCATGACATCTCTCTCTGCTTTATATTGCGTTTTGGCCGTGGCTGCCGCTTTGCTTCCAAGTAAATAAAGCGCAGTGACTGTGTTCTGCTTTAACATTGTTTGCCTTGAAACACAGAGCCGTAATGAAATCAGTGTTTGGAAATGAAACTCTTATTTTGTGTTCTGCCTCCATCAGCTCCTGTTTTCCCTACGGCTTTAATGTCTGGAACTAGTGCCATAGATGAAATATATCTAACCAGTTCTACAAATAATTGGCTATAGATTTATATAATGTGACATAGACACAGTATCTGCCTGTATATCTATCTGTCTGTCTATATGTATCTCTGTGTCCATTTATGTCTGTCTATTCAGTCAGACAAATTATCTCTCTGTCTATATGTCTATATATCTGTCTATTCACTGAGATGGATTTTCTGTTTGTCTATTCATTCAGATTGTATATCTGCCAGATCTGTATATCTATCTGTCGGTCTGTCTATATCCGTCTGTCTATCAATCCATCCATCCGTCTATCCATCATCCATCTATCTATCCTTCTGTCTTTCTGTCCATCCGTCTATCTGTCCGTCTATCAATCTGTCTATCTATCCGTCTGTCCATCCATCCATCTATCTCTCCATTTATCTGTCTCTGTCAATCCATCCATCCATCTGTCTCTCTCTATCCATCCATCTATTTGTCTATCTATCCGTCTGTCCATCAATCTATCTCTGTCTGTCTGTCCATCCGTCTGTCTATCTATCTGTCTGTCTTTCTGTCCATCCGTCTATCTGTCCATCAATCTATCTCTGTCTGTCTGTCCATCCCTCCATTTATCTGTCTCTGTCAATCCATCCATCCATCTATCTGTCTCTCTATCCATTTATCTATCTGTCCGTCTGTCTGTCCATCTGTCTATCTGTCAATCCATCCGTCTGTCCGTCCGTCCATTCATCTATCTGTCTATCTATCCATTTATTTGTCTGTCCATCCATCTAACTGTCTATCTATCATCCATCCATTCATCCATCCATCCATTCATCCATCCATCTGTCATCCATCTATCTATCGATCTGTCTGTCTGTCTATCTATCTATCTATTCGTCTGTCCATCCGTCTATCCAATTGTCTATCGATCTGTCTGTCTATCCATCTGTTTGTCTGTCTATCTGTCTGTCCATCTGTCTATGTCTGTCTATCAATCCATCCATCTGTCTATCCATCATCCATCTATCTATATGTCTGTCTTTCTGTCCATCCGTCTATCTGTCCATCAATCTGTCTATCTCTGTCTGTCTGTCCATCATCCATCTATCCCTCCATTTATGTCTATCTGTCCATCTGTCTGTCTGTCAATCCATCCATCTGTCTCTCTATCCATTTATCTGTCTGTCCATCCATCTAACTGTCCATCCATCCATCTATCTGTCGATCTGTCTGACTGTCTATCTACCTATTCGTCTGTCCATCCATCTATCCATTTGTCTATCGATCTGTCTATCTATCCATCTGTCTGCCTGTCCGTCCATCTACCTGTCTGTCTATCTTTCCTTTCTGTCTGTCTGTCTGTCTGTCTATCAATCCATCTGTCTGTCTCTCCATCTATCTGTCTATTTATTCATCTGTCGATCTATCTCTGTCCATCCATCCATCTGTCCGTCTGTCTGTCTATCTGTCTGTTTGTCTGTCTGTCCATCTGTCTGTCTTTCTCTGTCTGTCCATCTGTCTATCTGTCTGTCGGTCAATCCATCTCTCTGTCTAGCTATCTGTCTATCCATCCATCCGTCTGTAAATCTATCCATCTGTCCATCCATCCATCCATCCATCCATCCATCCATCTGTCTATCCATCTATCTGTCGATCTGTCTGACTGTCTATCTATTCGTCTGTCCATCCATCTATCCATTTGTCTGTCGATCTGTCTGTCTATCCATCTGTCTGCCTGTCTGTCCATCTACCTGTCTGTCTATCTATCTATCTATCTATCTATCCTTTCTGTCTGTCTGTCTATCAATCCATCTGTCTGTCTCTCCATCTATCTGTCTATTTATTCATCTGTCTGTCTGTCCATCTGTCTGTCTTTCTCTGTCTGTCCATCTGTCTATCTGTCTGTCGGTCAATCCATCTCTGTCTATCCATCCATCCGTCTGTAAATCTATCCATCTGTCCATCCATCCATCCATCCATCCATCCATCTGTCTATCCATCTATCTGTCGATCTGTCTGACTGTCTATCTATCTATTCGTCTGTCCATCCGTCTATCCATTTGTCTATCGATCTGTCTGTCTATCCATCTGTCTGCCTGTCCGTCCATCTACCTGTCTGTCTGTCTATCTATCTATCTATCTATCTATCTATCCTTTCTGTCTGTCTGTCTGTCTATCAATCCATATGTCTGTCTCTCCATCTATCTGTCTATTTATTCATCTGTCGATCTGTCTATCCATCCATCCATCTGTAAATCTATCCATCTGTCCATCCATCCATCCATCCATCCATCCATCCATCCATCCATCCATCCATCCATCTGTCTATCCATCTATCTGTCGATCTGTCTGACTGTCTATCTATTCGTCTGTCCATCCATCTATCCATTTGTCTGTCGATCTGTCTGTCTATCCATCTGTCTGCCTGTCTGTCCATCTACCTGTCTGTCTGTCTATCTATCTATCTATCTATCTATCTATCTATCCTTTCTGTCTGTCTATCAATCCATCTGTCTGTCTCTCCATCTATCTGTCTATTTATTCATCTGTCTGTCTGTCCATCTGTCTGTCTTTCTCTGTCTGTCCATCTGTCTATCTGTCTGTCGGTCAATCCATCTCTGTCTATCCATCCATCCGTCTGTAAATCTATCCATCTGTCCATCCATCCATCCATCCATCCATCCATCTGTCTATCCATCTATCTGTCGATCTGTCTGACTGTCTATCTATCTATTCGTCTGTCCATCCGTCTATCCATTTGTCTATCGATCTGTCTGTCTATCCATCTGTCTGCCTGTCCGTCCATCTACCTGTCTGTCTGTCTATCTATCTATCTATCTATCTATCTATCTATCCTTTCTGTCTGTCTGTCTGTCTATCAATCCATATGTCTGTCTCTCCATCTATCTGTCTATTTATTCATCTGTCGATCTATCTGTCCATCCATCTGTCTGTCTGTCTATCTATCTGTCTGTCTGTCTGTCCATCCGTCTCTTTGTCTGTCTGTCTGTCAATCTATCCATCCGTCTGTCCCTCTGTCCATCCATCTCTCTGTCTAGCTATCTGTCTATCCATCCATCCGTCTGTAAATCTATCCATCTGTCCATCCATCTATATCGATCGATTGATCTGTCTGTCTATCTGTCCATCCACCCATCTGTCCGTCCATCCATCTATCTGTCTATCTATCATTCCATCTATCTGTCTATATATCTATCCGTCTGTCCGTCTATCTGTCCATCCGTCCGTCCGTCTATTCATCTATCTCTATCTATCCGTCTATCTGTCTCTCCATCTATCCATCCATCCATCCATTCATCCGGCCGTCTATTAGTCTGTCTATCCATCTACGTACAAACTGTAATTTCCTGATCTTGTTTTTGTTGTGGTTTATTGTTTAGTACATTGGCGTTAGTCTGAGTCAGTCCATTAATCCATTCCCACTCATTGACTGGTCATAAGTTCATCCTGTTACTTACAATTCAACACACCCTCCTTTGTTCGCCCTCACCCACCAGCTGTTTGGCATTGTGTGTGCACGTCTGTCTCTGGGGGAAGACACGGGAGTCGAGGTCAAATTAGGAGCCAAGAGAAGAATTTCCTTCCGAACGTCTTGGGCAGGTGCAGGGAGCTCATGCAAACAGATTCCTCCCTTGTCGTAAGACGGAAAATATGTTAGCGAACGACTCGCTCGCTCGCACACAGGTTTCTTCAAGCGTTGAGTGTTGATTGGTGCTAGTGTGAGTGAGATGGATTGCAGGACTTGTCATTACTTTGTTTTTTACTCGTGCATGTTGAATCACACCATCTACTGCAGGCTGTAGTGTCCTTCACACACAACCCCAAGCTCAAAGACATTTGTTCACTCTCAAACAGGTTTGAGCTCTCCATCGCATTATTAATACGAATTCAAAGCCTCTTTGACCCGCAGTTGGTCAAATAAGCACATGTGGTGCTATAACACACACACAAACATGACCTTTACCATAACAGCACTTCCATCTATTGCCCATACACACACGTGCTGGTCCGCCGATCTCAAACACATGTGCTTATTCATACACTACCTCTCACACACATAATTACAAACGCTTACACACATCTGGCCATCACACACACACGCACACCCGTTGCTCGCTCAGCTGTGACCCTAAGCCTCTGGGCTTACTTTAGGTCACTGGATCACGGGGTCAGTTGTAGGGTACGGCTGTAGAGAGTCGCTCACGCTAGAGTTTGTGTCCGTCCCAGTGGAGATGCAGCAGTGTGTAAGTCTGATTTAATCCTCAGCTGCCAGCATACAGTCTATAACCCGCGGCGTTTCTCATTATGGCTAATCTAGCACGTTAACTTTGTCTCGAAGTCCACTGTATTTATGTCACGGTATAGTGTGCATGAGGTATGTGTAATTTATTCCAGACTAAATGGGGTATACATTATATATTCTAGTGTAAGTGATTTATATGTCATATATTCTAGTGTATATGAGATATATATAATTTATTGTGTATATAAATCAGTCTACATTGAATATTCTATTGTAAACAGGCTATATATTATGTATCGTTGACTAAATGGGCTTTGTACCATATATTTTAGTGTTTGAGGTATATGCATATGAAATATTATAGTGTAAATAGTGTATATATTATTATTATGTATTGTCTTATATTTCAAATGTTGGTGAAAATGAGGCATGTCATATATTCTAGTGTATATGAGGTATAAATTATATACTGCACATTAAATAGGGCATATATTTTAGTCTATATCAGATATTCTAGTGTAAAGGGGGTACATATCATGTATTGTTGCCTTGATGATCATGCATTTACATTGCAGATATTTTAGTGGCTTATGTCATAAATTTTATAGTATATTATAACATAAATATCATATATTGTCAACTAAATGGGCTTTAATATATTATAGAGTACATGGGGTACAGTATGTCATAAATTATGATGTATGCGACCTATATATATATATATATATATATATATATATATATATATATCATAGGAAGTATCAATCATATCAATCATTCTACAGTAATTAAGATAAATATGTTGTAAATAGGATTTCTAGTATACATGATGTATAAATCATTAATGCTAGTGTGTTTTATATATTATTTTCTAGTATATTGTATGTGAGGTATGCATCATGTTCAAATATATATCTTTTTCATATTCTAAGTAGGTTATTTATGTTCTTATCGAATCTTTTAAGTTGAAGTGATCTTTATATGATGTTCATTTCCCCTTGACACATTTATAAACATTTATAAAAAAAAACATTTATAAAACTTAATGTCCAGCTGCTGTTAAATCCACCTGCAATGATTAACTGTTACTGTAAACATAAAATTGCTCTTCATTGAAGCATTTGTGTCATGAGTGCTGTCGACATGGTCGCTCTGAAAGAACAAAATGAAACCGCTCTTAGTAATATTAGTCTGGAGTCTTGAGTCTGGCTCTGTTTGGCCTTTATCTGTCTCCAGCGTTTAAACGAACACACACACTGCGTTTAGGGTTCAGACTGCAGTATTTCTGTTTCACTTGTTCTTGGGTGGTCAGAGCTGACAGACACACTACACACGCTGCTGACGGATTATAACCACACACACATCTCACAGTACACTGCACAGTCTACACACAGCCACACACTTCTGTGTTTGTAACTAACTTTGACAGGTGAAATAGTGAACGGACTACAGTCACGCTTTAGAGTGAACTATATAAAACATCAAGCGCTGCGTGCATGAATCCTTCACACACGTGTTCTGCAGCGCCGGCTTTGACATAAAGGTTGCCGGCTCCCCCGTGCACGCTCGGATAAGTAATGTAGGCCGCAACCCTGAAAATATTAAGAATGCAAATGCATGATGTAGTTTGTTTTTTCATATAGCATCCATTACCCTTCAATCTGCAGATGCCCTCCATTTATTCATGTAGTTTTGTAAAGAAGTCTTGCTTTTTATTTATTTATTTATTTCTTTTCTCCTGCTGTAGCCGCAGCTTTTATCTTGTTTGGCTTAATTTACCAGACGGCGTACGACAAACTCTGTCGTTTTTCATTTATTATTCACGACTGACGTTTCCTTTGAAAATGGTAAATAGTGCAACCTTTTCTTTTTTTTCTTTTTTTTTTTTTTCCCCTTTTCTTTTTTTGCGAATCAGTTCTCTTTGACTGAATGTAAATGTTTAATTTGCAGGAAGTTTACACATTAAGTATTCCAGTTTTGGGGTTTACCTTCCTTCCCAATGCTGTTTACTTTTCTTTGTACCAGAACAAAGTGGTCAGCATTCCCTGCTGAAGAGCATTTGTTGTGATGTAAATGCAAACCCAACCTGTAAAAAAGACAGACTGATATATTTTTTCTGCTGTACATGAAGAACTGGCCGAAACCCAACAGTTAGATCATGCTGAGTTCATGTAGCATGGCATGGTAGTGTGTTGGTTTCCTTGCAAGTCTTCTTAACTAGCTTAACCCGCAAGACTTCTTTGATAAACCAGCTTCAGAAGAACCATGCTGGTTGGCAAATTTCACTGGGGAGTGGCATAGTTATGTTTGTTTTCCAGTTAGACCATGGAAATCGTCATTATTTACTCACCTTCATGTTGTTACAAACCCATATGCTTTTTTATTTATGCCATGGAACAAATACTGAGAGTTTCAAAACCCTAACCACATTATTAAGCTCCGGAAGAGGCAAAAAACATACTTAAAACACCAACCCCCGGTTTCACAGACAAGGCTTAAGCTAGTCCTAGATATGCCAGTGTTATTGTTTTGTCTCAAGATGTACACCAGTAATGTTTTTTTCTAGGGTAGTAAAACTGGGCCCATAAGTAGTCAATATTACATATATATTATGTTATGAGTATATTTCAAATCTTCTGATGTCAGATGACAGTTTTGTGATGAACAACATATAAGTCATTATTCTCTTCCAATTTTCCACAGCAAATATGGCATTGAATAAAGACTTAAATTGTCATATGACTTCAAATATCCTGGAATTTTGACTATGAATTGTTCTTGACAAAATGTGTTGTTTTTTTTCCCATAGAAATAAATGACAACATACCGATATGGAACGACATTATAGTGGGTAAATAATGAAAGTGAAAAATGAAGATTTTTGACTGAACTAATCCTAGTTCCTTCATTAGCGGTTCAAGCGCATAGCGCTGATACCCTACTGTAATTATTAGAATTTCCCAGAAATTTCCATAAGAGACTTGAAACTTTGAGGGATGGTAGAACTCACACCGTCTACAGTGTCACCAAGGCTCGCCCCAATCGGCCTAATGGTGGCGCTACAGCAGTGAAAAGTACATAATGGCTCATAACTCCTAAACGGTCTGATTTACGTAGAACTTCACGAAAATAGGTGAGCATTTGCACCATATGATTCTAAAGAAACATGCAGACTTTTACAGAGATCGGACCATAGGTAGAGCTGTTACAGTTTAAAGGGTTAGTTCACCCAAAAATGAAAATTATGTCATTAATGACTCACCCTCATTTCGTTCCAAACCCGTAAGACCTCCGTTCATCTTCAGAACACAGTTTAAGATATTTTAGATTTAGTCCAAGAGCCCTCCATTGAAAATGTGTACGGTAGACTGTCCATGTCCAGAAAGATAATAAAAACATCATCAAAGTAGTCCATGTGACATCAGAGGGTTAGTTAGAAGTTTTTGAAGCATCGAAAATACATTTTGGTCCAAAAATAACAAAAACTACGACTTTATTCAGCATTGTATTCTCTTCTGGGTCTGTTGTCAATCCGCGTTCACGACTCCGTAGTGACGCTGCTGACGTGTTATCTGTTATCTGCCCGAGCTTCGTTTACTAGGGCTGTTCGATTCCGTTTTTTTTGGAATTGATTCCGATTCCTGTTTCTGTCACTGTTATTTTCGATTCTTTTTTCTTTTTTTTAATACCAACACCGTCTAACATTGCTGCGTCTTACACGATTGATTTATTCTTCTTGTCCTAAACTACAACGAGTAAGATCAAACCCCACCCAGCAACCAATTCTAAAGATTTCATTGGGTCAGTCATTGCGCTGATTGCCTACACAATGCTGAAATAATCACCCTACCCTAAACCATACTCTGTGTCATGACTGGATCCATTTATTTAGTCTGAACTTTATTTCTTTACATGTGACGTGATTGTGTTGACAAATGAAATCGGCTACAGGCTGCGGTTTGTGTTAAAAAAAAAAAATATTAAAGAGGAGTCGATTCCCCTTAATGGAATCGATTCCAGCCTTTGGAATTGACTCTTAATTCCCAACGCTTCGGAATCGATTCTTTTTGGAATCGATTCCCAGCCCTGTCGTTTACAGTCTGAGGGAGACGCACGCTGTAAACAAAACAACCTTCGCAAACATGTCTAAGGATTTCGACACAGAGGAAGACTCTGTCATATTTATTTGAACCCGAATACACGGACGAAGAACTAAGAGCGATGGAAGAAGCTCCTACACTGTCACAAGCAGCGTCACTGCAAAGTCGTGAACGCGGTTTGACAACAGACCCGGAAGAGAATACAATGCTGAATAAAGTCGTAGTTTTTGTTATTTTTGGACCAAAATGTATTTGCGATGCTTCAAAAACTTCTAACTAACCCACTGATGTCACATGGACTACTTTGATGATGTTTTTATTACCTTTCTGGACATGGACAGTCTACCGTACATACACTTTCAATGGATGGACAGAAGCTCTCGGACTAAATCTAAAATATCTTAATCTGTGTTCCGAAGATGAACGGAGGTCTTACGGGTTTGGAACGACATGAGGGTGAGTCATTAATGACATAATTTTCATTTTTGGGTGAAATAACCCTTTAAAACGTTAAAAAGGAAAAAAAAAAAAACATTACCATGAAAAATGACCTGAAAGTGCAGAAAGTGGTCTTTTTCCTCTCTGATGTATGTGTTTACAGGCTTGCTATATATTATGTAATCAGTAGTTCAAGCGTAAAGTGCGAAAACCCTAAAGTTTTATTTTTACAGCCTTTTTTTAGGCATTTTTTATTAGCGGTTCAAGCGCTTAGCTCTGAAACCTTATTGTAATTGTTAAAATTTCCAAGGATCAGCATTCTCGCCTAAAAGTGATCGGGCAAACCAAACCGTAAGACGTAGAGAGTTGAAACTTTGAGGGCTGGTAGTACTCACACTGTCTACAACGTGACCAATGCTCTCCCCGTTTGGCCTAATGGTGGCGCTACAGTGGTGAAAAGTATGTAATGGCTCATAACTCCTAAACAGTCTCAAGTGTCTTATATCATTGGAATCCAAGATGAACAAAACATATGTCTCAGATTTGATTGTCACTCTGTGAAGTTTTGGGGGTATTTTGGAGGTATTTCAGGTATTCCTAGGTTTTTAAAAAGCTATTTCCTTAGTAAATTGCCTGTTTTGTCCATAAATGTTCTTTTCCATCTTTGATCTAGGTGGTTACAGGCTTGCTAAATAAAACTTAATACCTTTTTTATGCATGTGCTTAAGGCCTTAAAGCTCTTGAACCGCATTAATTGCTGCTCGCAGATATATTTAACCATGGTCTTGGTTTTCCAGGAGGATGCCCGTGGAGGACTACCCGAACCAGAACTGGTCCAGCCAGAGAGACCTCGTCCATTTCCCGAACCCCATCTACGAGACACATCGAGACAACCACCCTTCACGTTCTCCCCGGTTGCCCGTACCCAGACCCATGGAGGCCACGGGCGCGGACTACCCTTCACCTCCAGTGCAACAGAGGGGTCCCATGAGGCAGGATGTCCCTCCCTCGTCGAACCCAGGTGGTAGAGGACCACCGCGATATGAAACGCTAAACCAGGGGAACTATCGGACAGCCAGTCCTGATCGCTACAGGCCATACGGAGATGAACAATACCAAGATCCCAGGCAGAAAAACCCAATCGGAGCCGTCTAGAAGAGGAGGAGGAAGTAGGTTTGTGCTGAAAGAGCAAGAGGTTTTATGAAGCAGGTAATTTTGTCCATTTAAGGAGACACAGAAGGAACAATCTAATTCGTTTTCTTAGACTTATGAGAAGAAAAAGCAAATAAAATTGGCTTGACATAGCCATCGATTACTCCAAAGTGAACTAGTTAAGTAAACTTTGTGATTTCTTTTTTGGATGTCAGCCATTTTTCCTCTTAATTACCATGATGGGATGTGAGTATTGCTCAGTTCTGGACATCAACTCCATTTTACACCACAGTCAGTTGAGTTTGAATTGTACAGCTTTAAGAAGCGTTTAGGGTTTGTATATATGTACGCTTTGCATGTATTTAATTCATGACACCACACAAATGTGTATATGATGGTCCGCTGTGGTTAGTGTGGCCATTTAACCCCTAGTTGTACCTTTCGTTTTGTTGATGACATCCTTGGTAGTCTCTAATTATCCTAAAATGTCAGATTGAGTGTTGTTTGTTTGTTGGGTGCCTTATGCTAGCTCGGGTGAGAAGTTTTTAAATGTGAAGAAATTTGCCATCAGTTTACTTATTTGGTGGTTGAAGAAATGCATATAGGTGTATATTTGTTAGATTTTTATTGCATTTTATTGCCTTTGCAGTAACCTTGTCGTCCTACAGCACTCATACATTAACTTTTTGTGTTTTTTATTCTATGAATCGATCCTAAAGTGTTTTTTCGTGCAATGTTTTAAGGGTAATTTTCTCTTTCAATCACCTCTCTCCTTGATTCGTTTTTGTTAAACTACTCTGAGACCCAAAAACAAAGAAACGGGCAAGGTTACACAAATGTCTGATCCGATATCAAAGTCTCCAACAACTGTTTTGACTTTTGTCACATCTCTCCTTTTATCTTAGGTTTGAGATTTTAACATTCCTGGTGTTTGTTTTCCATTTCGGCAGGTTTATCGTAGTGCTGCGATGTGAAACGCTGCCCCCTAGGTGCAGTACAACTCTCTATTCACAGAGCTTTCTTTCTTTGTTTGATCAGTGCTTTAAAAGCAAGACCTCCTGATGTCCTCGGTTTGTAAAATTATCTGTTTATTATAGTTAGAAGACACATTACCAGTCAAAACAGGATCCCTCAAGAACCAACTTAAAAAACGAACATAATGAATTTTTGCACCTGCTTTGTGTTCAGTTTTTGCATATTTAATGCCCGAGTAAAGTGGTTTGCAGTAAAATGGCCAGATTGAAACTGGACATGAGAACATGCAGAATGCATGAAGTTTTTTTATCTTGTACACATATGCTACTCTATCAACTATGGATATTCAGTCGGTGTTCAATCTTTAGTCTTGTCACTGAAAAATTAATTTCTATAATATTTTTATATCACATTTTTTATTCAATGTTTTTGGAAAATCTATCTTTGTGTTTATTTTTTATTTTACTTTGTTTTAATTTAATCTTTTTTATACTTGTTTTTCTTTATAAACAGCTGTTAAAGGATTTTTTTGTCCATTTATTATGCAACTTAACAAAAGAGATAAAATATTGTGCAAATTTTTATTATTTAGCCTTTATTTGTCATTTTTCCCCCCTTATATTTTTATAAAAATCAAGATGCTTGTCTGCATAACTTGTGAAATCAAATAACATGGATGACAACACAATGTTTTGTTGTTGTTTTGATACCTTATTATTGCTGTGTGGTTTTTATTTTTAAAGCTGGGCAAATGTTGTATTAAATGGAAAGAAATGTGTGTTGCCACTATACATACGCCATAACTGAAACTGAATCTAGATGTTATAGTGCCAAATTTTGCGGTAAATAAAATGGTTATGACATCAGTTAAGAATGGTTATGACATTTTGGTACCTTATTGTTCGAAATCAAATATTGTATGTTTTTTTTGTAAATAAAATGGTGTTTTGGTTTATGACGGATGATGACTTCAGTTTTGACATCCCTCGGTGAAGCGGTTTCGTGTTGGTTGTGTTTGTACAGTCCTATAGCTTCAAATTCATAATGATGACTGAGTGAACATACTTACCTAACATTACTGATAATTACTCCAGCTGATTAGTACTAATTCATCCTCTACCAATTAAGCTACGGAGGGCTGCGCTGAAGTTATTAGGGTCTAATGGACCTATTTGGAAATCTTGCTGATTAGGAAATTTGGCATTAAAGTGTTTGCATATATCTGGAGATAATTTCAGTTTAATTAACCCGTGGATGAAGAGAGAAAGATGTTAGGTGGAAATAAATGCATTGTGAGAGCAACAAAAGGTCGATCAAATATGAAATGAGAGAAAGAACTGTATCTATAGTGTGATGATATCCGTATAATCTTCATTATTTATGGAGAGGACCACCACGCGCGGATATCATGAGCTGCAGTGCGTTTTAAAGAGACCTTATCATGGACAGCCCTCTCTTGCTCCAACAGGATTTTTGCTCTTGTAAAATGTACATATGGTGAATTGTTTTAAAATGTATAAAGAAACTAGTGTTTGTTTACAATACAATAATGTACAGAAGTTACAGTACAAAAATCAACAGAAAATATCGTTTATCATGTTTTAACTTTGACTGATGCATTTTGTTTGCTTAAAATGTTTATCTTGTGCTCAACTCACTGGGATCTGCCATGTTGTTTGACGTCTTATATTCTGTATTTTTCCTCTGATGTTTATAAGTTGTAAGTCCATTACATACAGACTTTTTAAAAGTACAATAGCAAAAACCTGTTTAAAGGGCCAATATGTTGAATTCAGAAACTCTTGATATTAGCGACACCGGTTGCCGTTAAGTGAACCGTAGCCAGCAATGCTCGCATTGTGCACATACAAGAGACTGAACATAATTCAAGGCCTAGATACACTCACGGTGAAGTTCTTTTTTGTGCTTCAGAATAGCTTTTTCGACATTATCCTGAACGTTGTAAGCATTTATTTAATTTCAAACGTCCAGAGTCCTTCACTTAACAAAAAAAGTCTAGGTTTTCATACAGGGAGTGCAGAATTATTAGGCAAGTTGATTTTCTGATCATATTTTTTTCCCAAGCACATTTTACCAATTCCAATCCACATCAATCTTAATAACTACTATTAATATTGTTTTTAATCATTTATAAGTGATATATAATTGTTCATGAAGGCTGGAAATGAAAAATGCCTTATATTCAGGTGTGCAGAATTATTAGGCAAGTTTTCTTTTACAGGCAAAATGAGCCAAAAAAGAGATTTAACTCAGACTGAAAAGCCAAAAATTATTAAATACTCATGAGAAGGACGCAATACTAATGCAATACTAGAAATTGCAAAGTTAAAGCATGACCAAGGGACAGCAAAATGCTCATTGGGTCAGCGGGGTCAGACAAAAACAGGTGGAAAAGAAAAGACACGTTAACTGCAAAATAATTAAGAATTATGTGTGAAACCATCAGGAACCCTTTAGTCTCCAGCGCCACCATTTTCCAGAACTGCAACCTACCTGGAGTCTCCAGAAGTGCAAGGTCTCAGGATCTCAGAGACTTAGGTTAGCTAAAGAATCCTAAAAAATGACCCGCACTTGATAAGAATCACAAGCTGAAGTGTTATAAAATACATGAAGACTGGGTTTTTATAGGCCTTATAAACAGACAGCTTGAGAGTGACTCCTGAAGGACCAGCACCACATCCTCTTGTACCACTGTTTGAAGAATTTATCTTCCAGAATCTGGCAGTAAGTTTTGGAAGATCATTTTTAATCCATCTCTGCAAGACAGACATTTCAGGATAAGAGATGGACTAAAAGTGAACTCAAACACCTTACTGCCAGATTCTGGATAAATTCTTCAAACAGTGGTACAAGAGGATGTGGTGCTGGTCCATCAGGAGTCATTCTCAAGCTGTCTGTCTATAAGCCCTATTAAAACCCAGTCTTCATGTATTTTATAACACTTCAGCTTGTAATTCTTATCAAGTGCGGGTCATTTTTTAGGATTCTTTAGCTAACCTAAGTCTCTGAGATCCTAACACCTTGCACTTCTGGAGACTCCAGGTAGGTTGCAGCTCTGGAAAATGGTGGCGCTGGAGACTAAAGGGTTCCTGATGGTTTCACACATAATTCTTCACCTTAATTCTTAATTATTTTGCAGTTAACATGTGTCTTTTCTTTTCCACCTGTTTTTGTCTGACCCCGCTGACCCAATGAGCATTTTGCTGTCCCTTGGTCATGCTTTAACTTTGCAATTTCTAGTATTGCATTAGTATTGCGTCCTTCTCATGAGTATTTAATAATTTTTGACTTTTCAGTCTGAGTTAAATCTCTTTTTTGGCTCATTTTGCCTGTAAAAGAAAACTTGCCTAATAATTCTGCACACCTGAATATAAGGCATTTTTCATTTCCAGCCTTCATGAACAATTATATATCACTTATAAATGATTAAAAACAATATTAATAGTAGTTATTAAGATTGATGTGGATTGGAATTGGTAAAATGTGCTTGGGAAAAAAATATGATCAGAAAATCAACTTGCCTAATAATTCTGCACTCCCTGTAGAAAACCTAGAAAGGTCTTGTTAAGTTCCATTACAAGCTGTTCACTCATTGGCAATAAAAAAGTGATTAATACATGAAAATTCTTTCATATAGCCCCTTTAATTCATTTAATTTAATTATTTTGCTCTCCAGACACTGTAGCTACTGGTTTTCTAAAGTTTCTAGCCACTCAGCATTTTCACTGGCCACAATTTTGACATCTACACATGGGGAAAAACTGCCATATAGATATTTTTAATAATATCTCATAATTTGGCAGCAGGTATATTAGGCTGCTGTCACTTTAAGACCTGATGCACTGATCCATTATACTGTTACACATGAGTTTTCTTTCTCAACTGTTTACTTTCACTTAAAACAACTGACTGTGTTTACATGAATACTCACCATTTTGACATTATTTTGTGTGTATTTGACTGTTTAAGCACAATACGCATTGAAAAAGAACTCAATTTAGTACTGAGAGGAGGATTTATTTGCCGCACTTTGCAGGAATTAATTAAAAAAAAGCGCAATCCCATGCCGAAATTAATTAACGCTTTAAATCGTCAGCCCTAATACACATACAGCCAAATACAATATACAGTCCTAATACTTTTTTTTTTAAATAATACATTAAAAACTACAAAAGTATACTTATGGCCCCTTTATTGTGCTGACTATAATTTTTGAAGTATTGGACACCTCACTACAACAAATTTAATATACTTCTAAGACTCATGTACCATTCCCAATAGGGCACCTCTTAATGGCCTCGAAGCTCTCGATGACCTCACTATGAAAATGAAATGCACATTTCATCCCTCAGCGTTCTTGTCCTTCACAGTCATCACCCGTTTATTTCAATTATGTCCTCTCCTTTCATTAGCTAGTCTCGTATCCGTGCTGCTCTTGCCAGTTGAGTGGATTTTGTTCATTTCATTATGCCGCCATTATAAGAGTCTCCAGTGAGACGTTATCAGTGAAGCCTCAGAACGGACCAGCCAGGGTGTTTGGCTGAAGAAAGTGCTGACCTGCCCTTCACCTGCCTTAAATATTGCATGTAAGTGCCTTCAGTCACGACTGCCTCATGTAATTGCTAAGAGCACACCTGTTTTACAGCGAACACACTCCAAGACACATCCTGTCCTGCTTTTGACTCTGGTGTAACTGAAATAGTAGTTTGCTGAACATCTCCAATCCTTGCGCAATTCTGACACTGTGCACGTACTGTTCAATCTGCAGCATGTATTCTATAAACAAGCAGGAATGTCAATGTTTTGCTAACACTCAAACACTCTAACTGTTCTTCCATCTGTTTCAGTTCAGACTCATAATTCCTTGGATTTGGCCTGCAGATTCATACAGTAAGTTATCAAATTCTACACACACCAACACAGAGATAGAGTTTACCATGGATTAAAACACCACCAAAATAGGGATGCATGATATATCGGCCACCATATCGGTATTGGCCAATATATGTTCATTTTTAACGATATTGTTATCGGCCTGATAAGAAAATTTGGAAGATATATTAAAGCCCATAAATAATAGATTATTTCCACCAGGTGAGAGACACTTCAGATGCGCACTGTTCACCATGATAGTTTTGAATTGCTTTAAAATGGAAGTGGAATCACTTGTACACGTGCAAAATGTGCAGCGAAAATCTGTCTTATAGGATACATAAAATTATAATAAGAACATTATAATTGTGTGCTTGTGACATGGCTTTTAATGGTGAGACTTATGTTTTTGTAATCAGGCTCTCAAAAATTATATAAAAAAATTGGATTTAGATATATCAGCCAATATTATCGGTTATCGGTATCGGCCAAAATTTCATATCGGTGCATCCCTACACCAAAACCTACTTTCAAAGAGGCTTTTGGACCTGGATGTGGAGGCAGAAGATCAAGTTCAGTTATACATACATTATATTATACATTAGATGTTAAGCCCAAAGTATAGTTCATATATACGCGAGGGTCAGCGTACAGTGCGCATGACCCGAATTTCGTCATCAGAAGAGTACACACGTACTGTACACTCACTGCTGAATTTTTGTAACTGTGCGTACTTGTGTGCACAGGTCGCACATGTGCATTTAATTGTTTTTGCAGTAATTAGTTTATCCACAAGGTGGCAACCGTGCCCTGGAGGCGTTGATTCACAAGGTAGTCGGAGAAAAACTGCATAAACAGAACCGGAACACATGCAAGCTACAGCGACAATCAGGGGCGTAGTTTGCGGGGGGGATGGGGGGGAGGTAACCCCCCCAATATTCAAATCCATCAGTTACAACCCCCCCAATATTGCAACATGAAAATCACAGTAGATCTATACTAACATATATGTATAATTCATTTATTTTGTAACAATAATTTTGTGTCTAATCGAATATGAGTTTGTCATAATAAATTAGTCAAAAAAGTACCTCCCTTCCATTGAACCGATTGGTAACGCCCAACCAATGAGCGTCGCACTTTCACCAAAACAACGCGAGTGGAGCTCTAATGTTTGAATGGAGAGCATGGTTAGCACCAAAAAATGAAGAGAACCGTTGCCCAGCCGACTATATTAAACTTCTGTTCAAAGAGGGACGTTAAAAAGAATAAAGCATGTACTGAGAAGGAGGTATGAAAACATTGTAATAGCTAGGTACACTCCACATATATTTTAGCTAGCTAATCCATTGCAATTTAGCCATAACTATCAGTGTAACTGTAACCAGTTACCAAAAACAGCCGTCTGTTTTGTTACTTCATTTTTCAATAGTGTCTTATCAATGACAAAAGTATTCACATCGGTGTTTGTTTTCTTCCTTAATTAGTCTGACTTTTGAACGAATTGGCTTGAATGAACGATTTAAGTAGCTCACTCATTAAACCGTCGAATCGCTGCCACCTACTGGTGGTTTCAATATTTAACATAATTTCTTTCTTTTTAGAATTACTCCGTTATATTAGAATTTGATGAATGGTTATAGATAAATTCCATAAAGTTATGATAGATAGATAGATAGATAGATAGATAGATAGATAGATAGATAGATAGATAGATAGATAGATAGATAGATAGATAGATAGATAGATAGATAGATAGATAGATAGAGAAGAAATAAATTATCCAATAACGCTACACATAAAACAGATTTTTTTTTATTAAAAAAAAAAAAATAACAGGCAGCATACCAACGCTCAACCCCCCCAATGTTGAAACCAAATCTACGCCCTTGGCGACAATGAAGGCCTACATAGACGAAAGATTGTGCAAAGAGGTTAGAAAGTACCATCATTTGTACAACTCTAGCGTGAAAGAATACAAAGATGTTTACATGGGTTGTAACTCGTGGCAAGCTCAAAACTGTGCATGCGTCGAACACCTGTGTATGCGAAGTATACTTTGCAAGGCTGTTTGTCCAACTGTGCACGTAAACTAGCATACACGTAAAAAAAAAAAAAAAGAAGTACACCCAGGGCTTTAGAAACCCTACATTACCAACAATGACTAAACGGCTAACATTACCAACAGCCCACATGAGTGAGGTGACGTCAGCCAAAGTCTTTTTAACTGCGATCTTCATACTATTGATCATTAATGAAGCAGATAGTTCTTCACTTAGAATTAAATAGATTATCAATCACGTATGTGTATTTACATTTTGCGTTATTAGAAGCAAAGGTCAAGCAAATCTTACTCCTTTAGAATAACATGAAGCTTAATTTAGATCTATAGTACTCCATAAACACACACAGCTAATGACCTTCCTCAGCTGACCGGCTGGCATGGGCAGTTCAAGGGTGATGCCAGGTGTTTTGGTTGACAGAACAGCGCAGGCTGCTCGTGCCCCACATTTCAGCCGCAGTATCGGGTTCCTGCATCAGGATAAAAGGAACGCTCCTATTAGCTTAGTGCTAAGAGCCGCGGCCGGCAGCCAAGAGATGTGTATCTAAGAGTCACTGCATTGGCACTGAGGTTCGGAATGTGATTTTTTCCTTACACGCAAAGTACTGCAGTAATACCATGGTATTCTCTGAAGTATCTTTTGGTATCATTTTAATGTCATGGTATATGGATATGGTAATCAGTTTCATAGTATTGCCATGACTTAAAAAGTACCCAAAACTACCATGCTACTGACATGGTTTTTGGACATATACTATTATTGAAAGTACTTACCATGGTAATATCATGGTACCACCACAGTACATTTTGCTTTCCGTAAGTCTAACAACATAAATGGTAAATTGACATCTCTACATGTTGTTTTTTGTTTGTTTGCTTGACATTTACCATTATTAGTACTATGGTCTTTTTTGAAGTAACATGGACTTTGACATCTCTAAATTAAAATAAGCCCAACAGAAGAAGCTAAATTTATGTTTGTTTGTTTTTTTTTAATTCAACCTCAACATTTGTTGACACTAACAAAAAAGTACTATATGAACATATAGTATCATTCAGTGTCATGGTATTGCCATGACTTTAAACACATGTGTATGAGCTCAATCTTTGGTCACATGAAAATAAATTGCATCAATTGGCCATTTGGTGATGCTATAACAGGAAAAAAACATGAAAATGGCTATAACTACTTAACCGTTAGTCCGATTGACTTGAAAATTGGCACACAGCGTCTTTGTCCAAGGTGCCATGATTGTCTTTGAGGACATTTACGTATCTCAAAAAACATGGCCGCCATCAGCCAATGAACTTTGAGCACCTATTAGACAAGGTTAACGGATGCCGTTGGTTAAATGTTTTCAAAAACCCCATTTTGCAAACTAGTAATTTTGGTTCAACCTCGCTAAAACCACTGCGGCACAATTCTCGGAACTCTCTAGGTTAATAATTTTTAAAAAAATGTTGAACTATGGCCTTTGGATAGCTATATATAGCGGGGTCATTTAGAAAATGGGCGTGGCCAAGTCTACCCAAAAGCCTATCATTCCTAAACGAAAACTCAGAACTTGACATCATTAGGTGAGCACATGCGGTACATGATTCTAAAGAAGCATGCATACTTTTTGGGAGATTGGACCATAGGTGGCGCTATAACTGTTAAAAAGCTTTAAAAACCACGTATTTCCTTTAGTAAATTGCGTGTATTGGCTGTAAATGGTATTTTTCATCTTTGGTCTAAGTGGTTACAGGCTTGTTACACATACATGCTTTAAAGGCCTTAAAACTCTTGAACCCTGATAATTGCTGCTTGCAGCTATATTTTTGTTTTGTTTTTTGACATTACCATAGCAGTACCATGGTATTTTGGGAAGTTAATCGTATTTTGACATTCCTAAGTTACTATAAGCCCTATATAAGATAAATCGATGTCTCTTATGAGAGATTTCAACTTCAAAATTGGCATTCGTTTGTTTGACGCAAACAAAAAAGAACCATGGTACTATCATTTTTTTTTGTTGTTGTTGTTGCTTATAGGGAAATGCTAGGGAAATGACCTATACATTTTCATAAGCTCAACAAAACAAAAGCTAAATAAAGTGACACTAATATATCAACCTCTATGTTGGACATTACTGCGGTTTAACTTTGATAAAAAAAAAATAGCACAAATTTAAATGAGAAAATGTCCTGGGTAAAAGATTGATGATTACTTTACAGACTAATATAATATTGTTAGCAGTCTGAGTTATGCCATCTTCAGTTGATATATTTCTCCAGACTCAGTCTGGATGGATAATCACCAGGACAACATCCAGTTTTAAAAAAAGAAGAACATAGTGATTAATACGGGCATTGAACATGCAGATTTTTCTTCTGACTCATCTAGTCGATAATCAGGAAAGGGCATTTTTGTAAACGAAGCGATACAGGCTTGTGTGTGTGCCTTCAATTAAATCATAGTTCTTGGACAAGACCTCTGCAGCCCTCGTAAATCACACTGATGGATCTCTCTCTCTCTCTCTCTCTCTCTCGCTCGCTCGCTCCATGTTTTTGCATTCCAGAATTCTCCGTCGCAGCATATACAGTTACTGTAGAAACCGGCACGCCAATCCGATGAGAGATTCCAGATGGAGAATTCCGCCCGACCTGGTACAGAGTCAAGGCACCGCCGGGAATGGAGCGCGTCATATTGGCACGAAAGCCACACATCTTCGTTTAATTCGACGCTGCCGATGACGGGGGGATTCATTAACAGCTGAGAAATTTCTCTTTCTCGTTAAGCTGTGCAATTACTGTCTAATTGAGACTGGCAAAGCGTAAATAAACTCTGAGGTCACACTTGCTCCTCCAATTTCCCTTCAGACGGATCTAGATCTTGACCGACTTCACAAATTTGATTTCACGTTTCGCGCTTGTTTTCTTCTCCAGCTGGCAGACAATTGGCCGGTCAGGAGCGGAATTGTGTGATTTCAGGGCTCATTTCCCAGACAAATCCTAAAAGAGACTTTAAAAACAGCTTGGGAAACACTTTGCATGTAACAAAACATCAACCCTTGCTAACAGATACGGGCTGTAGCAGGAGAATCATTTTATTGCTTAGAGGTTGTCCTTTTAAAATCTCTGGAGACTTTGTCTCAGTGTATATATATATATATACGCTATATATTTGGTCACACTTTACTTTAGGATCCAATTTTCACTATGAACTACAACCTTTGCCTCAATAAACCCCTAATTACTGCTTATTAATAATTAGTAAGGTCGTTGTTATGTGTAGGTATGAGGAAGGATTAAGGGATGTAGAATAAGGTCATGCAGAATAAAGCATTAATATGTGCTTTATAAATACTAATAAACAGCCAATATACTAGTAATATGCATGATAATAAGCAACTAGTTAAAGGGATAGTTTATCTATTTTTTAAGGAACACTTGATACTAATGTAGTTATGTCCAATAAAGGTTGGTTTAAAGCACTTAATGACATTTCCCAATTTCCTTATCTAAAGTGAGAATTATTTAAGTTAATAAGTTGTTAAGCAAGCATAAAAAAGCATTATCTAACTCTTTACGTACAAGCTAATAAAACAATAATAATTAGGTTAATTACAGTGACAATGCCTGAAGAACTCACTATTTGTATATAGACTACTGATACATTAATGTAGAGACTAAAATATATTAACTATGAATGAATTAACTATAAACTAATAGTTTGCAAATGATTTGTATCAGTAGTGTTACCCATAATCATAACTCATGTGAGTGGAGATCACCTCATTTCTGAGATCATTTTTGCATCTTTAATTGTTTCTTATCACACTAGTCTCACACTACCAACTATAATGATTATGTTTGGTGGCTATACTTTTAAAAACCATGCGTTTTAATCATTATTCATTGGCCCCGTTTACATTTTTGCAAGATTAGTCTAAACGTTTGCATGAAAAATGCTGTTGATCATTTTGCAAATAAATTCATTATCGAACCCTTATAAATTAGCATGAATGTTCATTTACTTAGCACTGTCGTATAGACATAACAAACCAGAGCGATTTTCATCCATCTACTCGCACCAACCCCCCTTCTCCTTCACACACACTCACTCGACCCTGATCACCCGCAAACCCCGTGACCACCAACTGCTTGCCCTTCTCACTCACTCCTCTCTTCCTGCACAAACTTTCCATCCCTCTCTCATTCCTCTGGTTTGGGTTACCACCTCACTGGGCTCTGACCGGCTTCACTGGACGCTTCAGCCGAGGCCTGGCATGGATTCTGATCTCACTGTATTCTGAGTCCCACCCGTGTGGATCTTATTTATCACTTTCCATAGTCCTCATCCATTCCAGGTGTGAAATGGCAGATTGTTCCTATTAACTGATTTGTGTACTTATAAAAGCTGTCATTACATTCAAATAAGGAATTTTTTTTTTTTTGTGCTTTAAAGGTCCCGTTTTTCGTGTTTTTTTGAAGCTTTGATTGTGTTTATAGTGTGCAATATAACATGTGTTCATGTTTCGCGTGTAAAAAAACACAGTATTTTTCACATAATTTACTTATCTGTATACCGCTGTTTCCACTGTCATAAAAACGGGCTGATGACTTCCTTGTTCTATGAAGTCCCTCCTTCAGAAATACGTAACGAGTTCTGATTGTGCCAGCGGTTCCTGTGTTGTGATTCGACAGCAGTTTAGCGCATCTTGCCCGGAAAAGTCACGCCTCTTACCAAACGTGGAGATGCACGCGCTCAGTGTTATTGTAAACGTGTCTTTAATTTTACCCTATCAATTTGAGCCGGAATCAGACCCGGTGATTGGACTGCGGGATGAAAATAACAGCGTTTCGACGACATGGCGACAAACACACTCTACAAACGCAACTCTTGTGTATTCCTGTGGGCGGAGGTTAGTCAAAAAACTGTTTTAGTGACGTCATTAAAGAAGGAAGTAGAGGGATGTAGTCCAAACTGGCCGTTCGATGTAGGCGACTTCTGTTAAATAAAATATCTCGCTTGGCATTGAACTTTGAGCTTTAAAATTTTACAGATTTTATTTATACTCTAACAACAACATTACACACTAACTAAAGTTTGAAACATGGGATCACGAAGAATGGGACCTTTAAAGGGTTAGTTCACCCTAAAATGAAAATTCTGTCATCATTTACTCATCCTCATGTCATTCCAAACCCGTAAGACTTTCGTTCATCTTCAGAACACAAACGAAGATCTTTTTAATAAAGTCTGAGAGATTTCTGTCCCTCCATTGACAGCTATGCAACTGACACTTTGACGCTTCAAAAAGTTCATAAAGAGATTGTAAAACTAATCCATATGAATTGAGTGGTTGTCCAAATTTTCTGAAGACTCGATCGCTTTATGTGATGAACAGAGTTATGCTTTTATTCACATATAAACATTGATCAGCACACACATCAGTTGGTAAACAGAAGCTCAAGCATGTTTGATTGACACGTGCAAGAACCAATGAGGTTCATTCTTGTGTATGCAGCACTTTTGAGCTTCCGGAAGAGGTTTGTTTTCATGCGTCAAGCAGGTTCGGTTGAGCTTCTGTTTATGTTTGCAGATCAATGTTTATATGTGAATAAAATATAAATTAAATCTGATCATCATATAAAGTGATCGAGTCTCTTCAGAAAATCTGGACTAAACCACTCAATTCATATGGATTAGTTTTATGATCTCTTTATGAACTTTTTGAAGCATCAGTGTCAGTTGCATAGCTGTCAATGGAGGGATAGAAATCTCTCAGATTTCATTAAAAATGTCTTCATTTGTGTTCCCAAGATGAACGAAAGTCGTACTGGTTTGGAATGACATGAGGTTGAGTAAATGATGACTGAATTTTCATTTTTTGGGTGAACTAACCCTTTAACACAATTGTTTACTTTCTTAATGCATGTTCCTGTTTTGTGTGTGTGTGTGTGTGTGTGTGTGTGTGTGTGTGTGTGTGTGTGTGTGTGTGTGTGTGTGTGTGTGTGTGTGTGTGTGTGTGTGTGTGTGTGTGTGTGTGTGTGTGTGTGAATTATTCGTTTGTGCATGTTATTCCAAACGGGGGAAAAAAAATATTTTACTTACTCTGCCTTTGAAACGACTTTTCTTTGACATATTATTGGATACTGTTAGCATCTGGCCCCATTCATGTTACGCCTACTTTTAACAATGCAATCAGTTCTGATGGATAAAAGTCCTGAAGAATAACCAGATGCTCACCGTGCCTCAAAAAATCTTCCAAATGAGGTGTGTAGACCAAAAATACAAAGGCGGAGGGCTGCAGTGATGGTTGACTTTCTACAACTTTCTCCCATCTCCCGACTGCATCTCTGGAGCTCAGCCACAGTGATCTTTGGGTTCTTCTTTACCTCTCTCACCAAGGCTCTTCTCCCCCGATAGCTCAGTTTGGCCGGACGGCCAGCTCTAGGAAGGGTTCTGGTCATCCCAAACGTCTTCCATTTAAGGATTATGGAGGCCACTGTGCTCTTAGGAACCTTAAGTGCAGCAGAAATGTTTTTGTAACCTTGGCCAGATCTGTGCCTTGCCACAATTCTGTCTCTGAGCTCTTCAGGCAGTTCCTTTGACCTCATGATTCTCATTTGCTCTGACATGCACTGTGAGCTGTAAGGTCTTATATAGACAGGTGTGTGGCTTTCCTAATCAAGTCCAATCAGTATAATCAAACACAGCTGGACTCAAATGAAGGTGTAGAACCATCTCAAGGATGATCAGAAGAAATGGACAGCACCTGAGTTAAATATATGAGTGTCACAGCAAAGGGTCTGAATACTTAGGACCATGTGATATTTCAGTTTTTCTTTTTTAATAAATCTGCAAAAATGTCAACAATTCTGTGTTTTTCTGTCAATATGGGGTGCTGTGTGTACATTAATGAGGGAAAAAAATGAACTTAAATGATTTTAGCAAATGGCTACAATATAACAGAGTGAAAAATTTAAGGGGGTCTGAATACTTTCCGTACCCACTGTATAAAAAAAACTAAAAAGTTGAGAACTAGAGCTGCTAATGTTTAATTTTTTTGGTTTTGATACCATGAAAGTGTTGAAAATCTTGATTCTGAATATTACTCAACAATCTGTTTCTCTGAAATAGAACGTAACGAAGCTGAAGGAAGTGTCAAGGTCAAGGTAACAGCAGAGCTATTGTTCGTTCAGAGCAACAACTGATAAGTCGTCTAAGATAACACTGTTGACATGAGCAAACGGAGGCCTGGACCGATTGAAAACACACCCACACACACTGAGCTGAAACATTCGCACTTGATTTTGACCCCCACACACACACACACACATACCCGACAGGCACATCCAGGCACACTCTCGCTCCGACCGCCACCGCGGCTCTGTGGTTAACCTGCGCGCTCCACCGGGGTCACGCCAAATGAAGTGTGCTGGGATCCGTGTATTTTTCAGGTCAGGGCTCATTGGCATCGGCCTGTGAACTCTGGGAATACGGTGAAGGATGATATATGTCTGCTTACAGCAACCGTCCAGACTCTCACACACACACGTTCTCATTGGATCTCAGTCGAGAAGGGGTGTCCGTGTAGGCAGCACTGGTTGCACACTCTCACTTACACTAAATGTCTCTGTAGCGTGCGCTTGTGTGGAGGCGGTCAAAGGTGGCACTCTGGTCACTGAACCACATCTCAAATCTTCACCATGGGACCCTTGGGTCATAAATCACTGAATATTTTGACAGAAATAGGGAGAAAAACCCCCCACATGACATATTTGGCACGATGGCTGTATTCTAATCAGGGTTATTATAGTTAACTTAAACCATAAACAAAAACATTTTAGTTACTTGAAATAATAATTAAAAAAGCTAACTGAAATTAAAAGATTAGTTCACTTTAAATTGAAAATGTCCCCAAGCTTTACTCGCCCTCAATCCTAGGTGCATAAGACTTTTTTCTTTCTGATGAACACAATCAAGTTATATTAATAAATATCCTGACACATCCAATAATGTCAGTGAGCAGGGTTCATGAGTATGAGCTGAGGAAAGTGCTTTCATCCACATCCATCCATCATAAACGTACTCCACACGGCTCCAGGGAGTTAATAAAGGCTTTCTGAAGCGAACTGATGCATTTGTGTAAAAAAAAAAAATCCATATTTAACAAGTTATGAAGTAAAATATCTAGCTTCCACCAGATTGCCTTCTGTATTCAATTTATGGAAAAAAAAAAAAAAAACACAACTGGCGTCGCATCAGTTAAGCTTTTTTCATAAGTTAAATAGGGAAGACGTAGGATGTAGTGTAAGTGTTTTGGACTGTGAGAGACTTTACACTTTCTTCCTCAGTTGAATATGGAAGGCAGTCTGGCGGAAGCTAGATATTTTACTGTATAACTTGTTAACCCTTTGGTGCTCTTCAGTCAGTTTTGACAGTTTTGAATTGTTAAAAATCACAGCTTCATTGGAATGGTATGAAACTTTGTGACTTTTATGGCATTTGGAATATGAACACAAAAAATAAAAAAAAATAAAAATGAGGACATGATTCAAGCATATAATTCAGTCATAATGCTGGAAAAGCTCACAACAGTAAAGGGGTAACACTCTAAAACATCAAGACTGAAATACACACCCATTCTCTCTCACACACATACACATATTATACACACACACACTTATGAACTGTGCACTTGGAAATACAGCCTTGTTCCTTTGCATCATTCTGTGTCGAGCATAAATAGAAAAAAAAATGTCACGTGGCATTTTTTTTTTACAAATTCTGAATCAAAAAATGGGCAACAAAATGCTTCCTTGCGTTCTCTTTCTAACACAATGTTTAGGTTTGACTAATCATAATGCAAAATCTAACACTTCAAATCACTATTTCTAACAAAAATATATATAAAACTTGATAAGAAATAGTCTTTGAGCCTAAGAAAAAATTAAGTAAACATGTCCAAAAACAACTAGGGAATTCACAGGCCTCTCCATAGAGAGCTGTACAAGTATCTAGTGGTTACACCATGGTATTACACATTTTTCTTTCTATACTCTCACCAGATGGTGCTAATCTGCCTTCAAAAAAATTGATTTTAAAGGCCTACACTCTATTTTAACCTGAAATACTGCATTAATTGAAAAATAGTGAATAAATATTAGATTTTTTTTTTTTTTTCAATGGGAAAAATTGATCATAATTATTGCATAAATAATGATTAGCATCATGAAATTATCTCAAAATACAAAAGAAAAAAGAAAAAAATATTATTGCACAAAAATATATTTCATTGATTTTACTGGGGGGGAAAAAAAGTTAAATTTTAGGAGTCCGGTCAAAACTATATATACACATGAAGAGCACCAGAGGGTTAAATATGGATATTTTTCTTACACAAATGCATCGCTTCACTTCAGAAAGCCTTTATTAACCCCCCCAAAGCCGTGTGGAGTACGTTTATGATGGATGGATGCACTTTCTTGAGCTTCATACTTGTTGGTCCCATTCACTGCCATTATAAAGCTTGGATGCATCAGGATATTTATTAATATAACTCACATTGTGTTCATCAGAAAGAAGAAAGTCATATACACCGAGAATGGCTTGAGGGTGAGTAAAGCTTGGGTTAATTTTCATTTGAAAGTGAACGAATCCTTTAACTTGAGGAAGACTTCATTTATTTTGAATTTATTTTTATATATTGTTTGATTTTTTTTTTTTTAAATATAATTGTAATTATGGGGAGGTATTTTCAGGAAAGAACAACAAAAAAAGAAACACTCAACCCACCATACAAAGGAATTAGAAAAAAATAAAATAAAATGATGATAATAGCAACAACAACAAAATAACAGTAATAGATGTCCAAAATCTCCCTAAATGTAGATACAATACAATTCTTCCACATAATATCAAAAATATCAAAATAATACTTATTTTTCATTTGTTTGAATTTATTTTAACTAAGTTTATTTTAATATTTAATTTTATTTTTAATAAGATAATAATAATAATAATTAGTCGTAGTAGTATTTATGTAGCAGTTTTATTTTTATTAAATTTAATTAAATGTATTTTATTTTTAATAATAATATGTATTTATTTGTTTGTATTTATTTTATTTATATTTATTTCTTTTAATTAAAGTTTTATTTCTTTTATTTTTTTAATTATTAATTACACATTTCAGCCAGTCTGTTGCATGTGTGTTTAGTGCAGCGTTAGGGGAATTTTGATGCAGTTGGCCTGTGTTAAGACCTTGTCTCAGAGCCCATGCTGTCGTGACATTTCAACATGAGAGTCACGTCTCTCTCTCTCTCTCTCTCTCTCTCTCTGTTAGTCTTATTGCGGTTCACCTGTTCATTACATGTCAACAGAAAGTGACAGTCTTCCTCAAGCCACAGGTATTTCTCAACATTCTCTCTCTCCTTTCTCTTAGAGCAGTCTCTTGTTGCTGT